>NC_069504.1:681605567-681954317 GCF_027579735.1 Bombina bombina
CACCAGATGTTATATCCCATGCAGTTCAGAAGTGTGTAGTGAGTCAAATCCAATATATTAGTTTCATCAGGCCAACAGTTTAAACAGTTTGTTGTGGTACAAGCAATAAATAAATAAATAAAAGACAAGGTTTAAAAAGGGTTAAAATAAATAGAAGTAAATTTATAGATACCCTGACGCGTTTCAAAGGTTCACTGTTATCCTTCCTCCCTCTGAAGAAGGATAACAGTGAACCTTTGAAACGCGTCAGGGTATCTATAGATTTACTTCTATTTATTTTAACCCTTTTTAAACCTTGTCTTTTATTTATTTATTACAAACTGTTTAAACTGTTGGCCTGATGAAACTAATATATTGGATTTGACTCACTACACACTTCAGAACTGCATGGGATATAACATCTGGTAAATCTGACAAGAGATCACCTTTAACCTTATGTGCTGTGAATATACCTCATAATACTTGAGGACAGAAAATGTGAGTTTGATGTATGCTTACCTTGAAGTTTGAATATAAATAAAAACGGTATTACACTATCTATGATTTTCTGTTTTTCTGGGTATACCTACGGACAAGAAAGTTCATACCAAGACCACAGATAAAACTCCCAAGAGGCAACAAGCATACCTGCATAGGAAGTTTTGGGAGACCTTTACAGAAGGAACTACATCTCCTTCTACTCCAAGAGGCAGACAAAACCAAAGGAAGTACTAACCAGGCTCAACTCCTCACCTAATATACCCTCCAGTGTGGCAAACTTACCTCATCAGATTGGGGTAATTTTTGGTAAGGGTATTTTATATATCTCTACAACACTAGGATCTATATTACTACACAATATCTAAGGACTTAACTTCTCATCAGAGATTCATTTTTTACATATTGTATCACTGATATATTAGGATTTGTAAGCGCTGTTAACCCTATGTTCTGTATTTCTCTTAGTTAACTAGGATTTTTCTCTAGTTAAGTATTTGTCCCCAATAGCTGTCTTACACTTCCTTCCAATATCTGACTAGCGCATTTATAAGAGTAACGCTTGTTTCTACTCAGGTCCCCTGAGTGGTTACATTATATATATATATATATATATATATATATATATATATATATATATATATATATATATATATATATATATATATATATATATATATATATATATCCTCTCCAAGAACACAGGCACTCACTGGTCTTTATAAAAGGTAATCCTTTATTCAATCCATTAAAACGATAATAATACCATGACGTTTCGGCACACCATCGTGCCTTTATCAAATGTATCAAAATATTAAAAAGCTTCATATCAAACTTACCCCTAATCACCTCTTAAATACTATTGGAATATAGCACATACCGCCAGCCCATCGTGTGTAAAATCGGCGTCTGACGTCATCAGGGAGCGCTGATCTGTGCGCCCTGTGAGATCGTAGGGCCGACGTTGCCATGGCAACATGTAAACTATACACAGTTACTCGGCGAATGTGCAATAGACCAATAGATATATTTGCATATCGAGTGTGTCGCCGATTACACATATTGACGGAGTTCCCCATACTTATTATAATGGGGCAAAGTACAGCAAATCTCCAAAATATTGGACAAAAACGATGTCTATATCAGCGCAACACTCCCAGCAAATAATACTAAAAACAAAGTGCGTAAAAAACATAGTGTATAAAATTCAAAAATGTATCAGAAAGGAGCATCTATATAACATTGTATCCATATAATGAGTGAAAAGTATCAAAAAAGCATTTGATGCCATAGTGACAGTAAACTACTTCAATTTACATATAAGGTGAGATACTAGCTCGCATTCATGCCTACTAGTATTATGGTAGAAACATGGGAACAATATGTGAGAGAAGATTATATGTCCATTTTTAAGACCCATACGTTATAACAGGACAAATCTGTGTACTCTGATTATGTTGCAAAAACAGAATTTATCTAGTAGAAAGGGCTGAAGTCCAGTGAGGTATTGAGGCCACATGGAGAGATGGTATTTAGCCTGTAGATCCACTTGGTTTCGCATTGTAGTAACAGGTTCCCCCTGTCACCTCCCCTTGGGAGTGGGGGTATATGATCTATAAGCATTGTGCCTAAACTTGAAACCGCATGTTTATGTTGGATGCAATGCCTAGCTACTGGTTGTTCTGATTCACCAGTGCGTAGGGCCTCCCGTATAGCACACCAGTGGTAGGCAGTGATCCCACACTACCATTTGGGAGGGTGGCTGCCCCCAGAATAGCATACCGAAGAGCAAATAACCTAAGGGACATATTGGTTAAATCAGATCCAATAAGGAATTACAAAAAGGATACTTGGCTTAAACCCACGAAGTGTTGCTTGATGCTGGACTATCTTTTAAACAGCAGATTTCCTCTGTAATAAAATCATCTGAAAAACATAGCCAGGATACAACAATTAATTCCACCGGATGTTATGCCAACATTAATCCATGCATTTGTATCCTCTAGGCTAGATTACTGCAATACACTTTACTTGGGCCTCCCATAAAAAAGAACTCCATCGACTTCAGACAGTACAAAACGCAGCAGCCAGACTACTGACCAATCAAACTCGCTCCTGCCCCATAACACCTGTTCTCCACTCCCTGCATTGGTTTCCAATTAAATAGCAAACATATTTTAAAATTGGCCTGCTGACCTTCAAAGCCTTAAACAACCAAGACCCACAGTACCTGAAAGATCTCCGGGTCCCCTACATCTCATCCAGCTCACTTAGGTCAGCCAACACATCCCTCCTCTCAGTGCCAAGAATAAGGACAAAATCAGGCCTGTTCCGATCAGCCAATAGAATGCGAGCTCAATCTGATTGGCTGATTGGATCAGCCAATCAGATTGAACTTGATTCTGATTGGCTGATTCCATCAGCCAATCAGAATATTCCTACCTTAATTCCGATTGGCTGATAGAATCCTATCAGCCAATCGGAATTCGAGGGACGCCATCTTGGATGACGTCCCTTAAAGGAACCGTCATTCGCCGGGAGACGCCGGAAGAAGAGGATGGATCCGCGTCGGCTGATTCAAGATGGACCCGCTCCGCACCGGATGGAAGAAGATCGAAGATGCCGCTTGGAGAAGATGTTTGCCGGTCCGGATGTCCTCTTCTTGCCGGATAGGAGGAAGACTTTGGAGCCTCTTCTGGACCTCTTCAGCACCGGATGCCAGGACGGATCGGTGATACCTGGATGGTGAAGACAAGGTAGGAAGATCTTCAGGGGCTTAGTGTTAGGTTTATTTAAGGGGGGTTTGGGTTAGATTAGGGGTATGTGGGTGGTGGGTTGTAATGTTGGGGGGGGGTATTGTATGTTTTTTTTTTACAGGCAAAAGAGCTGATTTTCTTGGGGCATGCCCCGCAAAGGGCCCTGTTCAGGGCTGGTAAGGTAAAAGAGCTTTTAACTCTATTAATTTAGAATAGGGTAGGGCATTTTTTTATTTTGGGGGTCTTTGTTATTTTATTAGGGGGCTTAGAGTAGGTGTGATTAGTTTAAAATTGTTGTAATATTTTTCTTATGTTTGTAAATATTTTTTTATTTTTTGTAACTTAGTTATTTTTTATTTTTTGTACTTTAGTTAGTTTATGTAATTGTAGTTATTTGTAGCAATTGTATTTAATTTATTTATTGATAGTGTAGTGTTAGGTTAATTGTAGGTAATTGTAGGTATTTTATTTAATTAATTTATTGATAGGGTAGTGTTAGGTTTAATTATAACTTAGGTTAGGATTTATTTTACAGGTAATTTTGTTATTATTTTAACTAGGTAGCTATTAAATAGTTCTTAACTATTTAATAGCTATTGTACCTGGTTAAAATAATTACCAAGTTGCCTGTAAAATAAATATTAATCCTAAAATAGCTACAATATAATTATAATTTATATTGTAGCTATATTAGGATGTATTTTACAGGTAAGTATTTAGCTTTAAATAGGAATAATTTATTTAATAAGAGTTAATTAATTTCGTTAGATTTAAATTATATTTAATTTAGGGGGGTGTTAGTGTTAGGGTTAGACTTAGCTTTAGGGGTTAATCCATTTATTATAGTAGCGATGATCTCCGGTCGTCAGATTAGGGGTTAATAATTGAAGTTAGGTGTCGGCGATGTTAGGGAGGGCAGATTAGGGGTTAATACTATTTATTATAGGGTTAGTGAGGCGGATTAGGGGTTAATAACTTGATTATAGTGGCGCTCAGGTCCGCTCGGCAGATTAGGGGTTAATAAGTGTAGGCAGGTGTCGGCGACGTTGAGGGGGGCAGATTAGGGGTTAATAAATATAATATAGGGGTCGGCGGTGTTAGGGGCAGCAGATTAGGGGTACATAAGGATAACGTAGGTGGCGGCGCTTTGCGGTCGGCAGATTAGGGGTTAATTATTGTAAGTAGCTGGCGGCGACGTTGTGGGGGGCAGGTTAGGGGTTAATAAATATTATACAGGGGTCGGCGGGGTTAGGGGCAGCAGATTAGGGGTACATAAGTATAAAGTAGGTGGCGGTCGGCAGATTAGGGGTTAAAAAAATTTAATCGAGTGGCGGCGATGTGGGGGGACCTCGGTTTAGGGGTACATAGGTAGTTTATGGGTGTTAGTGTACTTTAGGGTACAGTAGTTAAGAGCTTTATGAACCGGCGTTAGCCCAGAAAGCTCTTAACTCCTGCTTTTTTCCTGCGGCTGGAGTTTTGTCGTTAGATGTCTAACGCTCACTTCAGAAACGACTCTAAATACCGTAGTTAGAAAGATCCCATTGAAAAGATAGGATACGCAAATGACGTAAGGGGATCTGCGGTATGGAAAAGTCGCGGCTGAAAAGTAAGCGTTAGACCCTTTAATCACTGACTCCAAATACCGGCGGTAGCCTAAAACCAGCGTTAGGAGCCTCTAACGCTGGTTTTCACGGCTACCGCCAAACTCTAAATCTAGGCCTCAGGCTCCAGAGCATTCGGCCACGCTGCCCCTACTTTCTGGAACTCTTTACCGTGCGCAATCAGAGAGGCACCGTCCTTACAGACTTTTAAAAAAAAAAAGCTAAAGTCCCACCTCTTCCATCAGGCATTCAGTCCGCTTGTGAAAAAATACCAATTGACGAATTGATAACAGCATGCGCCTAGTGCGTTTTTGGTGTAAAAGTAAATGTGAAAAAAATGGTATGAGGGGTGTATGTGAAAAAATATTAATGGATGTGGTATGAGAATGAATTAAATACTCATATTAATTGTGAAAAATTTTTAAAGTGATGAAGATGAAGTTAGCTAGGACAATAATAATATCTGATGTGCAAAAAAATATATATGAAGAAATACCAATGTGATACATGTATAAAATTCAAAAGCTGCGGTGATTCAATCAATTCACAAAAGAAAAATGTGTGAAGAAACAAAAAAGTAAAAAAATATTAAAAAATATATAATAAATAAATATACTTGTGATCAAACAATAATTTGTATAGAAAAAATAGCTTATCCTAATAAGAGTCCTGTAAGATGAAGTGCTGGAAAGTCAAGCCAACAAGTATCAGTGTCTCTAAAACCGGGTATTGAAGTCCTTGTTGCAGTTGGAATGTTTGGAGCCGGAAGGATTCACGATACAGCAGGCAGCTGGTCTTTGATATGTCTGATCAAAACACAGTCTCTAGAAATGGTAAAAAGAAAGACAGCGCCTCATAGTGCAAGTGGGTTCCAACAGTAGTGGGTCACAGTGAGAACATAACAAGTGGTAATATACTCACAAGGATATTGGCACCTTTGTTGCATTTAATGAACACTGGTAATTATTTTACCTGATGAAACGGCCAGGAGCTTGTGGCCGAGAAACGCGTCCTAATCTCTCATAATAAAGTGTTTTTAACTTTATTTACTACAGCATTATTTGCTTTTTATTTTGCCTGCCAAGTTTTACCTGTCATTCTGAGACAGTGCTATTTCTTCGATTATTTGGAGGACTGCTTTTCCAAACACTCCTGTCTCCAGTGTTCATTATATGCAGAGACCAACCGCTTGCTGTTTGCCTATACAGCACAACACTAGAGGATCCTGCTTTCATTCACGGAGGAGAGTCCACAGCGGCCCATCCAGGAAACTTGATCCCATTCGGCTCCAGCGTACTGACTGCTGATTTAAATGTCAGTCTGATTATTTGCACCTCTTTCAACAAAGGTGCCAATATCCTTGTGAGTATATTACCACTTGTTATTTTCTCACTTTGACCCACTACTGTTGGAACCCACTTGCACTATGAGGCCCTGTCTTTCTTTTTACCATTCAGTCCGCTTATCTGACATTCAGAAATTCCTAACTTTTATGTCTTTATGTTGGTATATTTGTAAAGTGCTTTGAGTCTCTCAGGGAGAAAAGCGCTATATAAATCGCAAATTATTATTATTATATTATATATATATTCATCAAATTAAACCTAATGTAATAATTTTGATCCAGTACCAATTATCCTGTGATCTGGCTAGTGGAACAAGATTAAATAAAGCCTACAGTATCCATAAGTGCACACTTGGATGTTCTTTAGTTTATATTCTTCAAAATATATCTTACATAAAAATCATTTGGCAATCTCAAAAAAGCATTTATTTTTGGTGAAGTTACTGTGTTTAACGTATACATGTTCTGAATACAGTACTCCAATATCTGTCTGCCTTCACTATTAAAGGAAAAATTTTAACTCTTGCCATATAAAAGCTGCTGAAGCAGAGTCTCTGGATACACTCTTCCCTATCTACTAATAGGGCAGGTGGTATGGTTTGTGACTGATTGTACTGCTTGCTCTCAAAGTTCAGTTTGAAAACGAAAAAAAAAAAAAAAACTTGGGGTACAGATAGGGTTGCTACCATGGCCATGTTTTCCTGGATGCTTATACGTTATACATGCTGCAGGGTGTGCAGAGGGGAACATGCATTTTGCTGCTGGACAGCACACAAATAGTGATTCTGGAGAGCACTATTTAAGTTCCTCCTTGCATACACTGCAGCATGTGTAACTTATAAGTGTCCAGGAAAACATGGCAGAGGTGGCAACTCTAGGCACAGAAGTGACCAGGAGAGTTAGCAAAATAAAATTTAATCAAAACTCCAGTGTTTGGAATTCTAATCACAGCATTGATGGTTGCCCGTCCTGGGAAGCACATAACACAAACCTCTCTAATTTTCAGAAAGCAAGTTCTATAGTACCCCATAGGTCTCCTCACTCCCCACTTGCTGATTGTATCTATATAATGAAACCAATTACCAGACCTAGTACAAAGAGATTAATAATTAACCTTAGGAATAATGGATCTGACTGTCCACTTGGGGGTAGGTGAAAGTATACAAAGCCAGCATTCCAATAGTTACTGTTTTACATTGAGGAATGCTAAAGTTTTCAAAGGATAATCCACTTGTGCAGTCTCCTGACCTGGCACTAGAACGTTTGCAGTTGTTCTTGTACCAGATGTACACATGATACAGGCAGATATATCAGTCTTACAATGGCATTTATTAACAGGAAATGTAAACACTAAATGTATTCATGGGAATGAAACATTACAATATACATTCATGATGTTGCTTTCTTTGTGCTTCCTAGAGAGGCTGCAGATTGACTGAAAACGCTACATACTACATCATGATTGGCTAGTGTAGTGGACAAGCTAATTTACAGCAAGCCCTGATTAGCCACAATCAAGGAAGATAAAATATTAAATACTTACTAGAGTTTTTCTAGTGGTTTCTGTATTTTGTGGAGTTTACTTTTCATTT
Organism: Bombina bombina; assembly: GCF_027579735.1. Classification (NCBI taxonomy): domain Eukaryota; kingdom Metazoa; phylum Chordata; class Amphibia; order Anura; family Bombinatoridae; genus Bombina; species Bombina bombina. The sequence continues at coordinate 681,613,339 of NC_069504.1, forward strand.
AAAGTGTACAGTAAAATAGTTTTTCCCTTAATGTGTATACAAGGATTTGTTATACCAGTACCAGCTGCAGATTAAATACTGTTGCAAAATAGGTTGTGCTGTATCACTCAAGAGCTAAGACTGCCCATGTATCCTGCTTGTCGGTTTCTTCCGACCGTGTCTACCTAGAAGAGATAAAGGCCTACAATAGTGCAGTAAATTCAAAAACACCTGGAGGCACAATTGGCGTATACTCGCAGGATCCAGATGAAAATGCATGTTTTATTTTTAAAACATCAGCAGGACATCCGCATGGTACAGCTTAAAAAGTTTATCAAAAACAAAATGAAAAGCTCTACGCGTTTCAGCTTTTACATAGCCTTTTTCAAGAGCACATCAAAACCAGTTGATAACAAGCTGTGACACCGCACATTGCATCAAGAAGAGATCTTATTTTTACTGAATTTATTTAGTGATTAAACTTGCAGGTCATCTGCATAATTACATAAGCAAAATTCATCTGAAACCACAGTTTAGTTAAAGGGACTGTAAACACCAGCATTTTTGTTGTTTAAAAGGTAGATAATCCCTTTATTACCCATTCCCCAATTTTGCATAACCAACACAGTTATAATAATACACTTTTTACCTCTGTGATTACCTTGTATCTATGGCTCTGCAAACTGTCCCCTTATTTCAGTTCTTTTGACAGACATGCATTTTTAGCCAATCAGTGCTGGCTCCTAGGAGCTTCACGTGCCTGAGCTCAATGTTATCTATATGAAACACATGAACGAACGCCCTCTAGTGGTGAAAAACTGTCAAAATGCTTTCCGATTAGAGGCAGTCTTCAAGGTCTAAGAAATTAGCACATGAACCTCCTAGATTTAGCTTTCAACCAGGGATACCAAGAGAACAAAGCAAAATTGGTAATAAAAGTAAATTGTAAAGTTTTTTAAAATTAAATGCCCTATTTAAATAATGAAAGATTTTTTGTGACTTTACTGTCCCTTTAAGCTAGCTTCCCCAATGTCCGGGTAAGGTATATTTTAAGAAAATCTATACATCTTGGTTTATTAAACAATGAAAATGATTCTATATAAACTAGTTAATCTATCTAGGTGTTATTATGAGATAAAAAATTATCTTTTGATGAGAGCATGGGATTACTGCTAAAAAAATTAAAAGTACAGCACTAGATTTGGCATTTTTGTACATTATATTTTCTTTGAACTGATTTGTTTTTCAGTTGAGGATTAAAGCATATATATTAATATAAAACAACATTGAACATTTAAGGTCTGCCTTGTTAGATATTTGGCATAAATACTGTAATGCACATGCAGTGATATAGAAGCTGGGTAATGGTTATCTGTAGCTATGGTAAGTGAAATAATTTACACTTAAAGGGACATCAAACACTTTGAGATGGTAATATAAAATGATAAATCAAATATATAAATAAAGGTTTGCAATATACACATTCATTATTTATTTTCCCCCTTTTTCCTGTAATCCCATTCTGAAATTGTGAGCTTTTCAGTTCCTGTTAGAAATGTAAGTGCATAACACTGTTACATTATACACAGCCATTGGCTGCACACTCTAGTGACCTATTTATAACTATCTCTAATTGGCCACAACAGAGAAATTAACCTAAGTTACAATATGGCAGCTCCCATTGTTTTATAGACACTAAAACTTTACACTTATTGTGTCACTATTTAAACAACTAATGAAACTTTAAAAACTACATTTACATGTTATTCTCAGACTAATCTATTCTTTGAATGTACCTTTCTATCTAGCATTTATTTAGTATTTAATGTCCCTTTAATCGATAGGAAAGTGAAAATTAAACTTTTTAGCTTTTAAGACACTTAAATTCACTTCTATCTTCAAATGCACTTTGCTCTCTTGGTGGTCCTGGTATTCAAAGGTTCTCAGCCCCTGTGAAGTTCAGACTTCACAGGGGCTGAACTCACTGAATATTTAAAAGAAAAAGGGCAGAACTCTCCAGCACTGCGAGATCTCTCTCATGTCTATAATGGAGAGACAAGCTCAGCGCAATACAGCACTGCATGATTCCAGAGTTTTGTTACACTTATGTGTTATTTTAACAAATTAGGATCATGCTTTGTATATTTCTGTTTATATATACAAATTACATTGCACGTTGAATTTGCTGCATTGCAAACTAAAACTGACACTTTCAGAAAGTGGGAGGGACAGGGCAGTTCCCTGGGTATGTCTAAAGCTCTGTCACAAGTCTTGTGAAATTTTCTAAGCATTTTAAACAAGCTGGTCTCACTTTGTCTCACCAGCTGTACGCAGGTGAAGTTTGCTCAAAATTTTCAATACACTTATTTTAGCTAACAGAAAAGTAATATATACTGAAATATAGACAAAAGCAAGTTAAATTGTAGTGAGACCATTTCAGTTTAATTTGGAATTGATGCAAACTAAGGCCTAGATTTGGAGTTTGGCGGTAGCCGTGAAAACCAGCGTTAGAGGCTCCTAACGCTGGTTTTAGGCTACCGCCGGTATTTGGAGTCATTCAAAAAAGGGTCTAACGCTCACTTTTCAGCCGCGACTTTTCCATACCGCAGATCCCCTTACGTCAATTGCGTATCCTAACTTTTCAATGGGATCTTTCTAACTCCGGTATTTAGAGTCGTGTCTGAAGTGAGCGTTAGAAATCTAACGACAAAACTCCAGCCGCAGAAAAAAGTCAGTAGTTAAGAGCTTTCTGGGCTAACGCCGGTTCATAAAGCTCTTAACTACTGTGCTCTAAAGTACACTAACACCCATAAACTACCTATGTACCCCTAAACCGAGGCCCCCCCACATCGCCGACACTCTATTAAATTTTTTTAACCCCTAATCTGCCAACCGCCACCTACGTTATACTTATGTACCCCTAATCTGCTGCCCCTAACACCGCCGACCCCTATATTATATTTATTAACCCCTAACCTGCCCCCCACAACGTCGCAGCCAGCTACCTACAATAATTAACCCCTAATCTGCCGACCGCAAAGAGCCGCCACCTACGTTATCCTTATGTACCCCTAATCTGCTGCCCCTAACACCGCCGACCCCTATATTATATTTATTAACCCCTAATCTGCCCCCCTCAACGTCGCCTCCACCTATCTACACTTATTAACCCCTAATCTGCCGAGCGGACCGCACCGCTACTATAATAAAGTTATTAACCCCTAATCCGCCTCACTAACCCTATAATAAATAGTATTAACCCCTAATCTGCCCTCCCTAACATCGCCGACACCTAACTTCAATTATTAACCACTAATCTGCCGACTGGAGCTCACCGCTATTCTAATAAATGTATTAACCCCTAAAGCTAAGTCTAACCCTAACACTAACACCCCCCTAAATTAAATATAATTTTAATCTAACAAAATTAATTAACTCTTATTAAATAAATTATTCCTATTTAAAGCTAAATACTTACCTGTAAAATAAATCCTAATATAGCTACAATATAAATTATATTTATATTATAGCTATTTTAGGATTAATATTTATTTTACAGGTAACTTTGTATTTATTTTAACCAGGTACAATAGCTATTAAATAGTTAAGAACTATTTAATAGCTAAAATAGTTAAAATAATTACAAATTTACCTGTAAAATGAATCCTAACCTAAGTTACAATTAAACCTAACACTACACTATCAATAAATTAATTAAATAAAATACCTATAATTATCTACATTAAACCTAACACTACACTATCAATAAATAAATTAAATACAATTCCTACAAATAAATACAATGAAATAAACTAACTAAAGTACAAAAAATAAAAAATAACTGTTACAAAAAATAAAAAAATATTTACAAACATTAGAAATATATTACAACAATTTTAAACTAATTACACCTACTCTAAGCCCCCTAATAAAATAACAAAGCCCCCCAAAATAAAAAAATGCCCTACCCTATTCTAAATTACTAAAGTTCAAAGCTCTTTTACCTTACCAGCCCTGAACAGGGCCCTTTGCGGGGCATGCCCCAAGAAGTTCAGCTCTTTTGCCTGTAAAAAAAAACATACAATACTCCCCCCCCCCAACATTACAACCCACCACCCACATACCCCTAATCTAACCCAAACCCCCCTTAAATAAACCTAACACTAAGCCCCTGAAGATCTCCCTACCTTGAGTCGTCTTCAACCAGCCGAGCCAAATTCTTCATCCAAGCGGGGCAGAAGAGGTCTTCCATCCGATTGAAGTGTTCATCCAAGCGGCATCTTCTATCGTCATCCATCCGGAACGGAGCGGCAGCATCCTGAAGACCTCCGACGCGGAACATCCATCCTGGCCGACGACTGAACGACGAATGACGCTTCCTTTAAATGACGTCATCCTAGATGGCGTCCCTCGAATTCCGATTGGCTGGTAGGATTCTATCAGCTAATCGGAATTAAGGTAGGAATATTCTTATTGGCTGATGGAATCAGCCAATCAGAATCAAGTTCAATCCGATTGGCTGATCCAATCAGCCAATCAGATTGAGCTCACATTCTATTGGCTGTTCCGATCACTCCATCAGCCAATCAGAATATTCCTACCTTATTTCCGATTGGCTGATAGAATCCTATCAGCCAATCGGAATTCGAGGGGATGACATCATTTAAAGGAACAGTCATTCGTCGTTCAGTCGTCGGCCAGGATGGATGTTCCGCGTCGGAGGTCTTCAGGATGCTGCCGCTCCGCTCCGGATGGATGATGGATGAACACTTCAATCGGATGGAAGACCTCTTCTGCCCCGCTTGGATGAAGACTTCTACCGGATGGAGGACCTCTTCTTGCTCTGCTTGGATGAAGAATTTGGCTCGGCTGGGTGAAGACGACTCAAGGTAGAGAGATCTTCAGGGGCTTAGTGTTAGGTTTATTTAAGGGGGGTTTGGGTTAGATTAGGGGTATGTGGGTGGTGGGTTGTAATGTTGGGGGGGGGTATTGTATGGTTTTTCTTTACAGGCAAAAGAGCTGAACTTCTTGGGGCATGCCCCGCAAAGGGCCCTGTTCAGGGCTGGTAAGGTAAAAGAGCTTTGAACTTTAGTAATTTAGAATAGGGTAGGGCATTTTTTTTATTTTGGGGGGCTTTGTTATTTTATTAGGGGGCTTAGAGTAGGTGTAATTAGTTTAAAATTGTTGTAATATATTTCTAATGTTTGTAAATATTTTTTTATTTTTTGTACTTTAGTTTATTTCATTGTATTTATTTGTAGGAATTGTATTTAATTAATTTATTGATAGTGTAGTGTTAGGTTTAATTGTAGATAATTATAGGTATTTTATTTAATTTATTTATTGATAGTGTAGTGTTAGGTTTAATTGTAACTTAGGTTAGGATTTATTTTACAGGTAAATTTGTAATTATTTTAACTATTTTAGCTATTAAATAGTTCTTAACTATTTAATAGCTATTGTACCTGGTTAAAATAAATACAAAGTTACCTGTAAAATAAATATTAATCCTAAAATAGCTATAATATAATTATAATTTATATTGTAGCTATATTAGGGTTTATTTTACAGGTAAGTATTTAGCTTTAAATAGGAATAATTTATTTAATAAGAGTTAATTAATTTTGTTAGATTAAAATTATATTTAATTTAGGGGGGTGTTAGGGTTAGACTTAGCTTTAGGGGTTAATACATTTATTACAATAGCGGTGAGCTCCAGTCGGCAGATTAGGGGTTAATAATTGAAGTTAGGTGTCGGCGATATTAGGGAAGGCAGATTAGGGGTTAATACTATTTATTATAGGGTTAGTGAGGCGGATTAGGGGTTAATAAATATAATATAGGGGTCGGCGGTGTTAGGGGCAGCAGATTAGGGGTACATAGGGATAATGTAAGTAGCGGCGGTTTACGGAGCGGCAGATAAGGGGTTAAAAATAATATACAGGGGTCAGCGATAGCGGGGGCGGCAGAATAGGGGTTAATAAGTGTAAGGTTAGGGGTGTTTAGACTCGGGGTACATGTTAGAGTGTTAGGTGCAGACGTAGGAAGTGTTTCCCCATAGGAAACAATGGGGCTGCGTTAGGAGCTGAACGCGGCTTTTTTGCAGGTGTTAGGTTTTTTTTCAGCTCAAACAGCCCCATTGTTTCCTATGGGGGAATCGTGTACAAGCATGTTTTTGAGGCTGGCCGCGTCCGTAAGCAACTCTGGTATCGAGAGTTGAAGTTGCGTTAAATATGCTATACGCTCCTTTTTTGGAGCCTAACGCAGCCATTCTGTGGACTCTCAATACCAGAGTTATTTTAAAGGTGCGGCCAGAAAAAAGCCAGCGTTAGTTACGCGGGTCGTTACCGACAAAACTCTAAATCTAGCCGTAAGCCTTTATATCAGCCCCAGGGGTTCTCCAGTTACCTTCTCTCTCCCAAGTGAAATTCTGTATTCTAGAGAGCTTCATTACTTTCTGTGGAAGGCATCTATCATCTCTCTGGGATTTCCAGGTTCCTCCCCTGTAAAGTCTGCTATATAACCAGAACTTGTAAAATCACTAAATACACTGCTGTACACACAATGAAATACAAAATAGAAAGTGCAAAGTTTAAATAACCTTTTAATCTGAAGTGTAAAGTGATATAAAATAGAAAGCACAAAGTGTAAATGCAGCAGATCTCTCATGTCATACAGTGGTATATTGCACTGGGTTTGTCTTTCATTCACATACAGAAATGCAGGGAATGCCCATTGGAGAAGTAAAGCAAAATATGCATTTTGAAAATTACACTAGGGATCTTGCAGTGCTGGGGGATTATTTTAGAATATCTCACCTGAGCAGAGAGGTTTTAAATATTAGGACTGATATCATATGTTGAAAACTAATATGCACAGTGAATATAAAAAGTCTACACACCCCTGTTAAAATATCAGGTTTCTGTGATGTACAAAAATGAGAAAAAGATAATTTCAGAACTTTTTCCACCTTTAATGTGACCTATAAACTGTGCATCTCAATTGAAAAACAAACAAAATCTTTTAGGTGAAGGGAAGTAAAAAAATAAACTAATACTGTGTTGAAGCAACTTTTGATTTTATTACAGCACTCATTTTTTTGGGCATGGCACATCTTGACTTGGCAAGATTTCCCCACTTTTCTTTGCAAAAACTCTCCAAATCTGTCAGATTGTGAGGGCATCTCCTGTGCACAGCCCTCTTCAGATCACCCCACAGATTTTCGATCGGATTCAGGTCTGGGCTCTGGCTGGGCCATTCCAAAACTTTAATCTTCTTTTGGTGAAGCCATTCCTTTGTTGATTTGGATGTATGCTTTGTGTTGTTATGCTGAAAGATGAAGTTCTTCTTCATGGTCAGCTTTCTAGCAGAAGCCTGAAGGTTTTGTGCCAGTATTGACTGGTATTTGGAACTGTTCATAATTCCCTCTACCTTGACTAAGGCCCCAGTTCCAGCTGAAGAAAAACAACCCCAAAGCATGATGCTGCTGCCACCACCATGCTTCACTGTGGTTATGGGGTTCTTTTGGTGATGTGCAGTGTTGTTTTTGCGCCAAACATCACTTTTGGAATTATGGCCAAAAATTTAAACCTTGGTTTCATCAGACCATAACACCTTTTCCCACATGCTTTTGGGAGACTTCAGATGTGTTTTTGCTAAATTTAGCTGGGCTTGGATGTTTTTCTTCATAAGAAAAGGCTTCCATCTTGCCACTCTACCCCATAGCCCAAACATATGAAGAATACGGGATATTGCTGTCACATGTACCACACAGCCAGTACTCGCCAGATATTCCTGCAGCTCCTTTAATGTTGCTGTAGGCCTCTTGGCAGCATCCCAGACCAGTTTTCTTCTCATCTTTTTAACAATTTTGGAGGGACGTCTAGTTCTTGGTAATGTCACTGTTGCGCCATATTTTCTCCACTTGATGATGAATGTCTAAACTGTGTTCCATGGTATATCTAATGCCTTGGAAATTCTTTTGTACCTTTCTCCTGACTGATACCTTTTAACAATGAGATCCCTCTGATGCTTTGGAAGCTCTCTGCAGACCATGGCTTTTGCTGTAGGATGCGACTAAGAAAATATCAGGAAAGATCTACTAGAACAGCTGAACTTTATTTGGGGTTAATCAGAGGCACTTTAAATGATGGCAGGTGTGTGCTGACTTCTATTTAACATGATTTTGATTGCTTAATTCCGAACACAGCTACATCCCCAGTTATAAGAGGGTGTGCACACTTATGCAACCACATTATTTTAGTTTTTTTGTTTACTTCCCTCCACCTAAAAGATTTCAGTTTTGCAATTGAGTTGTACAGTTTATAGGTCACATTAAAGGTGGAAAAGGTTCTGAAATGATTTATCTTTGTCTCATTTTTTTACATCACAGAAACCGGACATTTTAACAGGGGTGTGTAGACTTTTTATATCCACTGTACATATCCTATACTACTGGGAGCTAGCTGGGGATTGAGGACTACAAAATATGTCTCTTGTTGTTGGCTCACCAGATGTGTTCAGCTATCTCCCAATAATGCATTGTTGCCCTGGAGCTCACTTTATCTATGTGTTTAAACCCTTTTTTAGGGGTTAAACACACAGTTGCATACAAGCAATACTAAAATTATCTAACATATATTAAAGCATTTTCTTTTTGTACTTTTATATTCTTTTAATGCCTAATGCTACAGTTTTCTCTGCAAGCCCTTGTAAAACTAGACCAGCGAGAAAACTCTATACTGTAGGCTTCTTGTATACGAGAAGTGCTACTGTGATTTAAAGCCTTAAGGGGAGGAGTTCTCTGTTATAAGTTATGTAGAAGGGGAATGTCACATTTCAGGCATATGATGGATTTCTGTATCTAGAGAGGTCCATTTAAAACGGGAAAAACTTGTCTGATGGTGTCGCAATACTTTTAAAGCTAAAGGGTGCATGAATGAGAAGTGCATAATAAAGAATTAGCATTGTTTTGGTATGTGTTATTATATATACTGTACAATATTATTTAAGGAAGTATATGTATCTGTAAGAATGCTCAGATTATGAAAAGCAAACAGCCAAACATGCCAGATAGATAATGTATTCTGAGATACCTAGAAGGACTGAGAGAACAATTGGTTTAGTCAAGGTCACAGTGAACTGTATTTAGGGTGTGTTATGTATTCCAGTGTGTGTGTGATTAGTATGCAGCCTCCGGGAAAGAAAATACAAAGTGAAACGGAGATGTATACCTTTTTAGAAACCTTTGTAAACCATAATTACATATATAATGCAATGCCATTTATAATTTTGCTGGTATATAATAGAGATTTATGAACATGTGAGGCAAACCAGGACTACAGGGTTGGTAAATGTGATCTGTATACATTTACATACATGTGCATTCCAAGGTCATCTTCAGTTTGAGTTTCATTAAGTTATCATTGATTAGTTCTGTAAATTTGTGTTTGACCATCTCTAGAACATAATGGTAATGGCTACAGAATTGTTCTTAAAAGGACATTTTAGTATAAACATAAAATGTTCTTATTTGATAGTGAATTTTATTAATAAACAGATGTTTGTTGCAAACTCTGTATTTAACCATTTTAATGGGGTTAAACACACTGTTAAACATGCTCTGAGGAGCCACAATATTTTATCACTCCTGGGTAGGATATAACTGGTGAACCAATCGGAAACAACATTTGTACATTTCCACCAACCACTGTCAGTGTCCTGCTTGGAACTAGCACTAGAGTACACCTGATGTGATAGCTTAAACCCTGCAAAAAAGATTATTAAACACATAGATTGCAAGGAGTACAATGTTTAAACTCTAAAATACTTTATTATTAAAATATAATCTCTTTTAATACAATAACATTTCTAATTATATTCACCATATCTTTATTCTAGTTTATTATTTATTTTCCAACATCTACAAATAGATGTTCGTATGTATGCAGACTTACTTCCACTTAAGCTTCATGTTGTTGGTTCTGGCGCCACCAGAGCAAAACTCTAATTTCTCTAGTAGTGGCGTAGCAGAACGTATCGCCCTTTGCGCAACAGTAGCCTTATCCTGTATCTGATTGGCAGCCAAAGCTACGTAGGCATGGAAGGATGGACTGAGCTTTATCTGCTAGAGCTTTCCAGATTACATCATATGGGAAGAAGAAACTGGGAGCGGAGAGAGAATGGAAGCTGTTCCTTTCCCCTGTGCCAAGGGAAGACGAACCCCCCCCCCCCCCCCCCCCAAAAAAAAATAGCCAAACACTTTGGGGAAAAAAGTGAAAACCAGCTCTTTCTTGGAGGCATTGTGCAAGCCCAGCCTTAAGGAAAAAAGAAATCCTAATATAAACTATTTGCAGCCGTGCAGCGCTTCGTTATCTATTCAGAGTCTTTGCACTAGGCCACCTTGCACAACAGAATGCTGATTTGGAGTCTCCTTACAGATAGCTGCGTCTCATGGAGAGGGATCATCCTACCCCATCTTGTAGCGACTATTTTGTCAGTAGCTTGCAGCAGCAAGAGGCAGTATAGTGTTTGCAAAATGTACGTGTGCTGTTTGACAGGGCTAATGGCCCCTACAGCTGTTAGAAGGGGGGAGGGCGAGGTGTGTGTAGGCTGAATCTCTGAGCAGCTTCCTGCACACTTTTACATTCATGTCGTGTAAAGCCCCAGGACTGTTCTTCCCCCCTTACGCTTCCACATTTTCTTTCTTTTCTGGCGGATTCTTCAAATATGTAAGTTCCCTTTTGTCCCCCCTAAATTGGGGTTTTTGTATCTCTTCTGTAGCCCTTAATCTGCCTGATGAATCCAGTTATGAATTTTTCTGCACTGAAGTGATTACAGCGAAAACTGACTTCAAGTCTTGATCTTTGCCTCTCCGCCCCTAACAACCAGATTCTTCAGGAAAAATGTGTTTGTTCTGTATGCTGGTTTAGTTATTTGTGCAGTCTCCATATGTCAAACACAACACCTGTCTCCTTGTGATAACCTTTCAAGGTAATCACTTGTCATATTGTTTATTCCAAACAAAATATGACTTAACGATATGTTGATAACACAGAATCTTACATACAATTTATTTACCTTTTTTTGTGATTTAGATTTGTATTGTTTTTATTATTACTATTACAAATGGCTAATACAATTTATGTGTAGTCAAATGTTTTTGATCATAAGAGTATGAGACAAGATAGTGGATTTTATGTGGGAAGGGAGAAGCAGCGTACATTGCAGAATTTCATTGTGTGCCACTGCAGGAGACTGGAAGCATGAAACGACCGATGGCTGCTTAAGAGAGTGGATTTTACTGGCTCAGACATAAATGACTCTGCTGCAAGAGAAGTCTCATTGGTTTAACTCTTTGCAGCTAGATGGTTGCCATACACTAAAGGCAGATTCTAGATTTTAAAAAAAAGAGAGAGCTAGGTCTTCAGATCATTATTAAAGAAATACAATTTGATAATTATATGAATATCATATAATATTATAATATAAAATATTTCTGTATGGTGGTTTTGTTATAGTGCACACATTTGTCTCTAACTAGCACTTAGATTGTAAGCTCTCTATGGAGCAGGATTTTGTAATCTTTCTTTCCCAGTCTGTTTTGTCTTTATATATTGTACCTCCTGTATAGCATTTGCAGTGTCCTGTTGGCACATTACAAATAAAGTTGTTTCATATAGGAAAGTTCCACTAGTGTCAGTCGAGTAAGACATTTCATTCAGGGTGGAGGTGATTTAAATCACAATTGAAATCACTAGTCCCTAAGACTGTTTAAATCATGGTTTTCGACATAAAGGTTTAATTTGTAGAACACTTTAGAATTTTCAGATTATTTTTCCAGTTATAACAGAAAATTACTTACTTTGTTTATATACCGTAAGACATAAATAGAAAATTAAAGGGAGTGCAGAATTATATAATATTATTTTAGCAGCAACTTTATAAATCAAAAGCTTTCAGAGATTTTTTTATTCCAAAATTGAATTTACCTGAACTACGCTCCAGGCTCTACTGAGCGGATCTTGTTTTTCAAAAGCGCTTCACGGGCGCACTGTCTAGTCACAGCGTGCCCGATCACGCCATTAAACTGAAGGTAGCTCGCTCCCGGTGCAGAACTATATAACATTATTTTGTAGATTTACTGGCCCTTTAAGAAATTATTGGGCGGTGAACTAGCTCCAGTTTAATAGGTTAATTATTATTTCAGCTGTACTTTATTGTAAGTAGAAACATAATCATTACATTAATAAAAATGTAAATTGTTTTATGTAACCAAAGAAAAATAAACATTACCTTAATAATATTTTAAAAAAAATACCATTGTAGGTTTCACTTTCATTTTTACTGCTTGCCCCTCCCTCCTCACACTTAGGTTCTTGTGCAAATGTATTCCACTCCATTGTCTTCTATTCTATGAGCCCCTGTATGAAGCCGGTGCGGACAAGGTTCCCGACTTGAGAACCTGTCCGTCCGGCTTTGCATTGTATGGGCATCAAACACTATACGTCCACTTCATAAATGTATCATTACACACACAAGAGTGTCTGTAATGCCCCCCTAAGGGCCTGTCAATCACTCAGAAAGAACATGTTTGAGGTGATTTCTATCTGGTGGTGGAGAGTGAAAACTGCAAAAAGCAGGCTCACGCTGTTTAGTATATTAAACCCTTTGTGTGAATAGAATTGCAGGGAAGCACTTGGATTAAAAATAAAATTAAACTTTCACGATTCAGATAGAGCGTGCAATTTTAAACAACTTTGTACTTTTGATTTTCTAATTAAAAAGACAGCCTAATACAACTTTGCAATGAACAAACTTAAACTTGACATATATCTGCAAATTTTATGAAGTACAAAATAGACCAATGGCACCACATGAAACACCCCCTTTAATAATGGTATCTATATTTTAAATCTCTAAATAAACAATTGGATAGAGAACTGGAAAGAATACATTTAGGCATACATGGTCTTGGTGTACATATTTAAACATAGTACAAATAAAACTTTATTTTATAACTATTTAAAAACATTGTAATTTTACCAGTTTAATAGTTATACAATAAAATTTAAGTTTTAATTTCCAGTCATGCACACCAACGCCATGAGTGCTTAGATGTATTCTTTCCAGTTCTTACTCTGGAATAGGTGATGAATATTTCTGCAAATTGTTGTGCACAGTTACTACGTATTTGCTGAATCTAACTGATTAAAATAAGAGAGTAAATGTGTTATGGGCACCTGTCCAGTCAATACTGGGTAACCCTGCCTTTGGCAGATATCACATCCTCTAAATGCTATTTGCAGCCAGCTAACGGTCTTTCTGTCCTTGCTTTAGGAATATTTACACACTCTTCATTACAGAATACTTCTAGTTCAGAAATATTATTAGGCTTTATGACATGTATTCCATGTTTCAGATCAGCCAACAGACTTTCAATAATATTGGTGAATATGGAGGTTATTCCAAAACCTTATACTTGTGGTTCATTGTTGATTTTGAAAAGTGTTTTGGTTTGCTGTCTTGTTGGAATATCCAATCTCTTTTCAGCTTTATGGGGGCATTATCTTCCAGGCTTTGTTGATATTTATAATATTTACTGTGCCACTGGCAGCCTCATAACCCCAAAACATCATAGATCCACTTCCATGCTTAACATGTTGGCAAGGTGCTCCCCCCCCCAAATGCTTTTCCTCTTTTCCTCACATACCTATGGTACTATGGACAAATACCTCATTTTTTTTAATTCACCTGTACACAGCACTTGGTTCCAAATTTCTTCTGGCTTGTCCAATTGTTGCATTGCATACTTATGTTTTGTGATGAGGTTGCAGGTTAGCTTAAAAGGTAGTCTACTATTTAAAAAGATAGATAATCCCTTTATTACCCATTTCCCAGTTTTGTATAACCAACATGGTTATATTAATGTACTTTTTACCTCTGTGATTACCTTGTATCCAAGCCTCTGCAGACTGCCCCCTTATTTCAGTTCTTTTGACAGACTTGCATTTTAGCCAATCATTCCTCACTCCTAGGTATCTCCACGGGAGTGAGCACAATGTTATCTATATGGTACACATGAACTAGCACTGTCTAGCTGTGAAAAACTGTAAAAATGCACTGGGATAAGAGTCGGCCTTCGATGGTTTAGAAATTAGCACATGAGCCAAGAGAACAAAGCAAATTTGATGATAAAAGTAAATTGGAAAGATGTTTAAAATTGCATGTATTATCTGAATCATGAAAGTTTAATTTGAACTAGAATGTCCCTTTAACCCCTTCAGCCAATCCAACATATATATACGTTGTGCTGTACTTTGCCTATCGTACCGCACAACGTATATATACATCTGAGCTTCAGAAAGCTCCAGCAGTCTCAGCTGTTAAGTTACAGCCGAGAGCTGGAGTTCCTGAGCTCTAGGCATCTGCCCACATATGGAACTGGAGCACGATTGGTGCGCCGGTTTCATATGAGGGCAGATGTCAGATAGTTGCACACAGTGACACTGTCTGTGTCACTTTGTGTAGCAACATGCTGCTAGTGCTGGTGGGAGGGAATCTGGGAGGCGGGTGGGCGGCCCAGCAGTGGATGGAGGGATGAGTGGAGTGGGAGGGTCCTACACTGCAGAGAATAAAGGGAAAAAAGGTGTGGTGTGGGGGTCCCTAACTGGAAATAGCGGGAGGGGTGGTGGTGGGAACACTACACTAAAAAAACGAACATAAAAAGGGGGTTTTATAGGTACTGGCGGCACTAGTTAGAGGGGGAGGGTTAGAGAGCTGTTTGGGAGGAATCAGGGAGGTTGGAGGGCAAGAGGGTATCCTACCCTGCAGGAAAAATAAATAAATACATGTAATAATAACGATTAAAAAAAAAAAACTTACATTTTTATATTGGCAGACTGTCAGGGGTTACCAGTGGGGGTGGGGGGTGAGGGAAAGAAAGAGCTGTTTGGGAGGTTTCAGGGGGTGGGAAGTCTCAGGTGGGAGGGTAATCTCGAAACTAAAGCTACAGTTAACCTTACAAACTACCTAATTAACTCCTTCACTGCTGGGAATAATAGAAGTATGGTAATTAGCGGCCTTCTAGTTACCAAAAAGCAATGACAAAGCCATATATGTCTGCTATTTCTGAACTGGGTATCCCAGAGAAGTTTTTACAACCATTTGTGTCATGTTTGCACAAGCGGTATGTAAATAATTTCAGTGAGAAACCCAAAGTTTGTGAAAAAATTTACGATTTTTTATTTGATCGCATTTGGCTGTGAAATGGTGGCATGAAATATGCCATAATGGGCCTAGATCAATACCTTGGATTGTCTACATAAAAAATGTATATAGTTTTGACAGTTAAATTAAAAACAAAACAAAAAAAAACAAGGCTCTATTTCTGTTTATATTAAGTGATAGCAAAATTGCTAAAAATTCTGTTATTTTGGGCAAGATTTTCTTGGAAAGTTCCAGTAGTGAAAGGGTTAAGCTGTGGAGCAGAAATGTTTTGGTGTCTTGGAGTTGACTTTAAGTGTGTGTGTTTAACCCCTTTACAAAATACCTTGAGCACAATTCTTTTAAATCCTGCTAGAAATTTTGAATGCTTAACCCCTTAATGACTGGACCATTTTTCAATTTAAGGACAAGGGCTATTTTTACATTTCTGCTGTGTTTGTGTTTAGCTGTAATTTTCCTCTTACTCATTTAGTGTACCCACACATATTATATACTGTTTTTCTCGCCATTAAATGGAATTTCTAAATATACCATTATTTTCATCATATCTTATAATTTACTATAACAAAATTATAAAATATGAGGAAAAAATGGAAAAAACACACTTTTTCTAACTTTGACCCCCAAAATCTGTTACACATCTACGACCACCAAAAAACATTCATGCTAAATAGTTACTAAATTTTGTCCTGAGTTTAGAAATACCCAATGTTTACATGTTCTTTGCTTTTTTTGCAAGTTATAGGGCAATAAGGACAAGTAGCACTTTGCTATTTCCAAACCACTTTTCTTCTGTTAAGTGTGATCAGTCCACGGGTCATCATTACTTCTGGGATATTACTCCTCCCCAACAGGAAGTGCAAGAGGATTCACCCAGCAGAGTTGCATATAGCCCCTCCCCTCTACGTCACCCCCAGTCATTCTCTTGCACCCAACGACTAGATAGGATGTGTGAGAGGACTATGGTGATTTTATTTAGTTTATTTCTTCAATCAAAAGTTTGTTATTTTTTAATAGCACCGGAGTGTGTTATTCCTTCTCTGGTAGAGTTTGAAGAAGAATCTACCAGAGTTTTTACTATGATTTTAGCCGGAATTGTTAAGATCATATTGCTGTTTCTCGGCCATCTGAGGAGAGGTAAACTTCAGATCAGGGGACAGCGGGCAGTTTATTCTGCAAAAAGGTATGTAGCAGTTTTTATTTTCTAACAATGGAATTGCTGAGAAAATCCTGCCATACCGACATTATATCATGTATGTATAATTTACATTTTAGTATTCTGGGGAATGGTACTTCACTGGAATTACACTGTGTATATAAGATTTTAGCCTAATAGAAATACAACAGGCTTTTTAATAATTCTTAATTATGTTAAACGTTTTTGCTGGAATGTAAAATCGTTTTCATTTTCTGAGGTGAATAAAATGTTTGGGCACTATTTTTCCACTTGGCAGTTGCTGGATCTAATTATGACAGTTTTTAATCTCTCTCACTGTTGTGTGTGAGGGGGTGGGACCTTTTTTTGGCGCTTTTGCTACGCATCAAAAATTTCAGTCAAAAGCTCATTGTTTTTTCCTGCATGTTCCGGTTTATCTCTACAGAACCCAGGGATCTTCAAAGCTAATTTGAGGGAAGTAATCTAACAGAGCTGTAAGATTGTAGTTGACTGTGATAAAAAAACGTTTATTCTTTAACTTTTTTATGCCTCAGGGTTAGTTATTTCTTGCTACTGGGTACAAGCCTTTACTAAGTTGCATTTTGTTTTACAAAGCTGATTGATTTCATCTGTTATATATATTCAGTGCTTTTCAAGCACAGTTCGTTTTTTTTCATTGTATTTTACTTGTATAGTATTTCCAAATTGCAAGTTTATTTGCTAGTTTGTTAAACATGTCTGATTCAGAAGATGAGACCTGTACTATTTGTACTAAAGCCAAGGTGGAGCCCAATAGAAATTTATGTACTAACTGTATTGATGCTACATTAAATAAAAGTCAATATGTACAAATTGAACAAATTTCACCAAACAACGAGGGGAGAGTTATGCCGACTAACTCGCCTCACGTGACAGTACCTGCATCTCCCGCTCGGGACGTGCGCGATATGGCGACGCCAAGTACATCTGGGCGGCCATTACAAATAACATTACAAGATATGGCTACTGTTATGACTGAGGTTTTGGCTAAATTACCAGAACTAAGGGGCAAGCGTGATCACTCTGGAGTGAGAACAGAGTGCGCTGATAATGTTAGGGCCATGTCAGATACTGCGTCACACCTTGCAGAACATGAGGACGGAGAGCTTCATTCTGCGGCTGACGGTTCTGATCCAAACAGATTGGATTCAGATATTTCAAATTTTAAATTTAAGCTGGAAAACCTCAGTGTTTTACTAGGGGAGGTGTTAGCGGCCCTGAATGATTGTAACACAGTTGCAATACCCGAGAAAATGTGTAGGTTGGATAAATATTTTGCTGTACCAACAAGTACTGACGTTTTTCCTATACCTAAAAGACTAACTGAAATTATTACTAAGGAGTGGGATAGACCCGGTGTGCCGTTCTCACCCCCTCCAATATTTAGAAAGATGTTTCCAATAGACACCACCACACGGGATTTATGGCAAACGGTCCCTAAGGTGGAGGGAGCAGTTTCTACTTTAGCTAAACGTACCACTATCCCGGTAGAGGATAGCTGTGCCTTTTCAGATCCAATGGATAAAAAATTAGAGGGTTACCTTAAGAAAATGTTTGTTCAACAAGGTTTTATATTGCAACCCCTTGCATGCATTGCGCCGATCACGGCTGCAGCGGCATTCTGGATTGAGTCTCTAGAAGAGAATCTTGGTTCAGCTACGCTGGACGACATTTCAGACAGGCTTAGAGTACTTAAGCTATCTAATTCATTCATTTCGGAAGCCGTAGTACATTTAATTAAACTTACGGCTAAGAATTCCGGATTCGCCATTCAAGCGCGCAGAGCACTGTGGCTAAAATCCTGGTCAGCTGATGTAACTTCTAAGTCCAAATTACTTAATATACCTTTCAAGGGACAGACCTTATTTGGGCCTGGTTTGAAAGAAATTATCGCTGACATTACAGGAGGTAAGGGCCACGCCCTACCTCAAGACAAAGCCAAACCTAAGGCTAGACAGTCTAATTTTCGTTCCTTTCGGAATTTCAAAGCAGGAGCAGCATCATCTTCCACTACTCCAAAACAAGAAGGATCTGGTGCTCGCTACAGACAAGGCTGGAGACCTAACCAGTCCTGGAACAAGGGCAAGCAGGCCAGGAAGCCTGCAGCTGCCACTAAAACAGCATGAATTGAGGGCCCCCGATCCGGGATCGGATCTAGTGGGGGGCAGACTTTCTCTCTTCGCCCAGGCTTGGGCAAGAGATGTCCAGGATCCCTGGGCGCTAGAGATAATATCTCAGGGATACCTTCTGGACTTCAAACACTCTCCTCCAAGAGAGAGATTTCATCTGTCAAGGTTGTCGACAAACCAAACAAAGAAAGAAGCGTTTCTACGCTGCATACAAGAACTATTGTTAATGGGAGTAATCCATCCAGTTCCACAGTCGGAACAGGGACAAGGGTTTTACTCAAATCTGTTTGTGGTTCCCAAAAAAGAGGGAACTTTCAGACCAATACTGGATTTAAAGATCCTAAACAAATTCCTAAGAGTTCCATCATTCAAAATGGAGACTATCCGGACAATTTTACCCATGATCCAAGAAGGTCAGTACATGACCACAGTGGACTTAAAGGACGCTTACCTTCACATACCGATTCACAAAGATCATTACCGGTATCTAAGGTTTGCCTTTCTAGACAGGCATTACCAGTTTGTGGCTCTTCCATTCGGATTGGCTACAGCTCCAAGAATCTTCACAAAGGTTCTAGGTGCTCTTCTGGCGGTACTAAGACCGCGGGGAATTTCGGTAGCTCCTTACCTAGACGACATTCTGATACAAGCTTCAAGCTTTCAAACTGCCAAGTCTCATACAGAGTTAGTACTGGCATTTCTAAGGTCACATGGATGGAAGGTGAACGAAAAGAAAAGTTCGCTCGTTCCACTTACAAGAGTTCCCTTCCTGGGGACTCTTATAGATTCTGTAGAAATGAAGATTTACCTGACAGAAGACAGGTTAACAAGACTTCAAAGTGCTTGCCGCACCCTTCATTCCATTCAACACCCATCGGTGGCTCAATGCATGGAGGTAATCGGCCTAATGGTAGCAGCAATGGACATAGTGCCATTTGCTCGCTTACACCTCAGACCACTGCAATTGTGCATGCTAAGTCAGTGGAATGGGGATTACTCAGACTTGTCCCCTTCTCTGAATCTGGATCAAGAGACCAGAAATTCTCTTCTATGGTGGCTTTCTCGGCCACATCTGTCCAGGGGGATGCCATTCAGCAGACCAGACTGGACAATTGTAACAACAGACGCCAGCCTTCTAGGTTGGGGTGCCGTCTGGAATTCTCTGAAGGCTCAGGGACATTGGAGTCGGGAGGAGAGTCTAATGCCAATAAACATTCTGGAATTGAGAGCAGTTCTCAATGCCCTCCTGGCTTGGCCCCAGTTGACAACTCGGGGGTTCATCAGGTTTCAGTCGGACAACATCACGACTGTAGCTTACATCAACCATCAGGGAGGGACAAGGAGCTCCCTAGCAATGATGGAAGTATCAAAGATAATTCGCTGGGCAGAGTCTCACTCTTGCCACCTGTCAGCAATCCACATCCCGGGAGTGGAGAATTGGGAGGCGGATTTCTTAAGTCGTCAGACTTTTCATCCGGGGGAATGGGAACTTCATCCGGAGGTCTTTGCCCAAATACTTCGACGTTGGGGCAAGCCAGAGATAGATCTCATGGCGTCTCGACAGAACGCCAAGCTTCCTCGGTCGGGGTCCAGATCCAGGGATCCAGGAGCAGTCCTAATAGATGCCCTGACGGCACCTTGGGACTTCAGGATGGCTTATGTGTTTCCACCCTTCCCGATGCTTCCTCGATTGATTGCCAGAATCAAACAGGAGAGAGCATCAGTGATTCTGATAGCACCTGCATAGCCACGCAGGACTTGGTATGCAGACCTGGTGGACATGTCATCCTGTCCACCTTGGTCTCTACCTCTGAAACAGGACCTCCTGATACAGGGTCCTTTCAAACATCAAAATCTAACTTCTCTGAAGCTGACTGCTTGGAAATTGAACGTTTGATTTTATCAAGACGTGGGTTTTCTGAGTCAGTTATTGACACCTTAATACAGGCCAGGAAGCCTGTTACCAGAAAGATTTACCATAAAATATGGCGTAAATACCTATATTGGTGTGAATCCAAAGGTTACTCTTGGAGTACGGTTAGGATTCCTAGGATATTGTCTTTTCTACAAGAAGGTTTAGAAAAGGGTTTATCTGCTAGTTCATTAAAGGGACAGATCTCAGCTCTGTCTATTCTGTTACACAAACGTCTGTCAGAAGTGCCAGACGTTCAGGCTTTTTGTCAGGCTTTAGCGAGGATTAAGCCTGTGTTTAAGACTGTTGCTCCACCATGGAGTTTAAATCTTGTTCTTAACGTTTTACAGGGCGTTCCGTTTGAACCCCTCCATTCCATTGATATAAAGTTGTTATCTTGGAAAGTTCTATTTTTAATGGCTATTTCATCGGCTCGAAGAGTCTCTGAATTATCAGCCTTACATTGTGATTCTCCTTATTTGATTTTTCATTCGGATAAGGTAGTTCTGCGTACTAAACCTGGGTTCTTACCCAAGGTAGTCACTAACAGGAATATCAATCAGGAGATTGTTGTTCCATCTTTGTGTCCAAATCCTTCTTCAAAGAAGGAACGTCTTCTGCACAATCTGGATGTAGTTCGTGCCCTAAAATTTTACTTACAGGCAACTAAAGAATTTCGACAGACGTCTTCCCTGTTTGTCGTTTACTCTGGTCAGAGGAGAGGTCAAAAAGCTTCTGCTACCTCTCTCTCTTTTTGGCTTCGTAGCATAATACGTTTAGCCTATGAGACTGCTGGACAGCAACCTCCTGAAAGAATTACAGCTCATTCCACTAGAGCTGTGGCTTCCACTTGGGCCTTTAAGAATGAGGCCTCTGTTGAACAGATTTGCAAGGCTGCAACTTGGTCTTCGCTTCATACTTTTTCCAAATTTTACAAATTTGACACATTTGCTTCCTCGGAGGCTATTTTTGGGAGAAAGGTTCTTCAGGCAGTGGTTCCTTCTGTATAAAAGAGCCTGCCTATCCCTCCCGTCATCCGTGTACTTTTGCTTTGGTATTGGTATCCCAGAAGTAATGATGACCCGTGGACTGATCACACTTAACAGAAGAAAACATAATTTATGCTTACCTGATAAATTCCTTTCTTCTGTAGTGTGATCAGTCCACGGCCCGCCCTGTTTTTTTTAAGGCAGGTAATTATTTTTAAATTATACTCCAGTCACCACTACACCCTTGGTTCCTCCTTTCTCGTTGGTCCTTGGTCGAATGACTGGGGGTGACGTAGAGGGGAGGGGCTATATGCAACTCTGCTGGGTGAATCCTCTTGCACTTCCTGTTGGGGAGGAGTAATATCCCAGAAGTAATGATGACCCGTGGACTGATCACACTACAGAAGAAAGGAATTTATCAGGTAAGCATAAATTATGTTTTTTTCCAAATTAGCACTAGTTACATTGGAACGCTGATATCTGTCCGGAATCTCTGAATATCCCTTGACATGTATATATATTTTTTTAGAAGACAACCCAAAGTATTGATTTATGCCCATTTTGGTATATTTCATGCCACCATTTCACTGCCAAATGCGAGCAAATAAAAAAAAAAACGTTCACTTTTTCACAAATTTTGTCACAAAATTTAGGTTTCTCACTGAAATTATTTACAAACAGTTTGTGCAATTATGGCACAAATGGTTTTAAATGCTTCTCTGGGATCCCCTTTGTTCAGAAATAGCAGACATATATGGCTTTGGCATTGCTTTTTGGTAATTAGAAGGCCACTAAATGCCGCTGTGCACCACACATGTATTATGCCCAGCAGTGAAGGGGTTAATTAGGGCGCTTATAGGGACCTTGAAGGGTTAATTTTAGCTTTAGTGGAGTAGACAACCCAAAGTATTGATCTAGGCCCATTTTGGTATATTTCAGGTCACCATTTCACCGCCAAATGCGAGCAAATAATAAAAAAAAAAGTTACATTTTTCACAATTTTAGGTTTCTCACTGAAATTATTTACAAACAGCTTGTGCAATTATGGCACAAATGGTTGTAAATGCTTCTCTGGGATCTCCTTTGTTCAGAAATAGCAGACATATATGGCTTTGGTGTTGCTTTTTGGCAATTAGGAGGCCGCTAAATGCTGCTGCGCACCACACTTGTATTATGCCCAGCAGTGAAGGGGTTAATTAGATAGCTTGTAGAGAGCTTGCAGGGTTAATTTTAGCTTTAGTGTAGAGATTAGCCTCCCACCTGACACATCCCACCCCCTGATCCCTCCAAAACAGCTCTCTTCTCTCCCCCACCCCACAATTGTCCCCGCCATCTTAAGTACTGGCAGAAAGTCTGCAAGTACTAAAATAAAAGGTGTTTTTTATTTTTTTTAAAAAATTATTCAGCTGTGATGGACCCCTGCCTTAGCCCCCAACCTCCCTGATCCCCCCCAAACAGCTCTCTAATCCTCCCCACCTACCTATTTGCCACCATCTTGGGTACTGGCAGCTGTCTGCCAGTACCCAGTTTTCCCCAAAAAATAAAGGGTTTTTTGTGTTTTTTTTTTTTATTTTATTTTATTTACAGCTTTTTCTGTAGTGTAGCTGCCCCCCCCATACCCCCATCCTCTAACCCTACCAGATCCTATTATTATTACCTTTTTCTGCCCCCCTCCCTCTTAACAGTACTCATTGGTGGCAGTGGTTGCTGCGCGCGCACGCACGCACGCACGCCCCTGCAGGCCCCCCCCTTCCGCACGCTCCCAGCATCCGGCATGCACTTGCAGGAACCGGATGCCGGGTAGCGATGGGCCGCCCACCCGCCTCCCTTGTAAGCTCCCACCCACCAACGAACGGCACCACCACTACCGGTGCAGAGAGGGCCACAGAGTGGCTCTCTCTGCATCGGATGCTTTTTAAAGGGTATTGCAGGATGCCTCAATATCGAGGCATCACTGCAATACCTTGAGAGCTGCTGGAAGTGATTGCGATCGCTTCCAGCACTCTCTTAGACAACTGACGTACCAGGTACGTCCATTGTCACTAACTGACAGTTTTTGCAGGACGTACCTGGTACGTCAGTTGTCATTAAGGGGTTAAAGGGACAGTCAAGTCCAAAAAACATTTCATGATTCAGATAGGGCATGTAATTTTAAACAACTTTCCAATTTACTTTTATCACCAATTTGTCTTTGTTCTCTTGGTATTCTTAGTTGAAAGCTAAACCTATGGAGGTTCCTATGCTAATTTCTTAGACCTTGAAGGCCTTTTGATAGTTTTTCACCACTAGAGGGCATTAGTTCATGTGTTTCATATAAATAGCATTGAGCTCATGCACGTGAATTTACCATGGAGACAGCTCTGATTGGGTAAACTGCAAGTCTGTCAAAAGAACTGAAATAAGGGGTCAGTCTGCTGAGGCTTAGATACAAGGTAATTACAGAGGTAAAACGTGTATAATTATAACTGTGTTGGTTATGCAAAACTGGGGAATTGGTAATTAAAGGATTATCTATCTTTTTAAACAACAAAAATTCTGGTGTTGACTGTCCCTTTAAGCATTTAGCATACTCCAGAAAACATTAAGTGTATGTTCTCCAATGGGTAGTCACATAGCATGCTGCTGTAGGTGGTGATTTGAGGATATATAAATATACATGCTACTAGCATTGATTTGCCACTGAAAGGGTGCAGCATTTTTTTTAATTTGACCTGAGAACATAAACGTTGCCATTTTTTTAAATTTTTTATTATCGTTTGGGTTTTTTTTTCCACAAAAAATTGTCAGAGGTAGTCATATGAATAATACATAGATTATCATTTTGTTTGCTTTATTGTACTTTACACAAACAAAATGTAGAATGTGGTTTATCACAGGAAATTAGTTAATAAATATCACCTGAAGAGTAGTAATGAGATGATTTTACAGAAGGACACATACTTTATGTATTCCCAACCGCACTAGTCTGAGTTGACCGCTTTAATTTCACTGTTGGTTTACTGAAAGCATTTTTAGAAACCCTCCCCACCACACTCAATCTCATCTTGTAGCTTTATTAGAATATAGTAGCAATAGAATATCTCTCATTAAGTAAAGGAATATCATAAAAGTGGTTTTAATCATTGTTTTTAGTGACAGCTAAGAATTCTGGGAGTGAAAGCATTGGGCAAAGTTTACAATCCCTGCAGGCGGACAGGTTTGCTGATGGACTGCAATCGTCACTTGCAATGTTCAGAGAAAAATGTATCATTGCACAAGAGGATTCTTGTGCAATGCTATCCCCAGCTCCTACACAACCAATTGCGCTAGAGCAGGGAATGTCAATCTTCCTGAACGAGTGTCTGTGTGATTGATCCTTTCACCTCTGAGGTGGCAGAGACAAAAAAGAAGCAGTTTCTGCTTCTTAAATATGTGGCAGCAGGCTTGCTTATGCCAACCTAGTCCAAAAATTGCAAATGCAGCTTCATAAATGTACCCAATTGTATCCTTTTTAATTCAGAAGCCATTTGTAGACTTGGCTGATTTACTTTCTCTAAAAAAGCCCCCAACCAATCTTGTTTCATGATGACACGGTCAGCTACATTTTTCAAGATTCAGGATTCCAAGTCAATAAAAAAATACTGTGATTTTTATTACGTTTAGTTTTGCCCAGAATTGATTTTCACATAATGAATAAAAATTCAGTAATTCACATAAATATTTCCAAGTAAATAAAGTGGGTGCTTAAAATATATCTTGGTATCGCATAAGTTTTCATTTCAGAGTTGTGAAATAGTAAACTTTTTGTGTCACAAAATGGTCTTTTTTTATGGGCATGGTATGCTAAGGTTTGGTATGGGGATTTTAATAAATGTAGGGAAGTCTGTCGGAAATGAATGATATAAAAAGGAGTGGACTATTATTTAGAAACCCCTGAAATTAATTATTTGTAAATGTGTAAAAAATGTTCCATAAACTTCCCCACTCAGGCGAAATGCTTTGTTGTTGGTAATGATGATGGCGTGTAATATTGATACTTGATTTTTTTGTTCTTTTTTTCCACAGAATAACTCCGAAATTGTTCCATTTGATGGCCCCATCACAGGCCAAATGGAAACGGGCCCAGTTAACCATGTTGAAGAAGGAAGGTTGAAGCAGGAATGTGACTTGGCCCTGTTGAATAAAGATTGTGAGGGTCTGGAAGATAGATTGTTAATGGAAGCCAATCAGTGGTTAAGCAATGCATCTGCTCCACAAGAATCCGAGAAACTCAACTGGGATAACCCTTCTATTCATAACCATACTGCTGCTAACAACAACAGTTCGAACTTAGAAGATGCCAAAAACCTAGTAGCATTCTCTGCTGTGGCTGAGGCCATGTCCTCTTATGGTATACCAGCATCGGGGACTCCTTCATTGCTATCAATGCAGCTATATGAACAGTTTAACTATGAGACAAATAGGGCCAACTCTGGCCACCAAGAAAGTAAAGCTCCATCATGCCCGGGAGACTTGAACACATTAAAGGCAGCCTTGACTCTGGCAAAGCATGGCATGAAGCCTCCCAACTGTAACTGTGATGGTCCAGAGTGTCCTGACTACCTGGACTGGTTAGAAAACAAAATCAAAACTGCAATTAAGAGTCATCCGGACAGCGCTAATCATTCGTCTAGTCAGGTAAACCAACAGTTGATGGAGAATAACTACCCTGCAGAACAGGTGCTTGCCCTAGAAAATAAAATTGCAAAATGCCCTTTAGGCACCTTACCCTTTTCTCAAAATGCACTGAGTATTGCAAAGGAGAAGAACATAAGTCTGCAAACGGCGATAGCTATTGAAGCTCTTACACAGCTGTCCTCTGCACTTCCACAAGAGGATAAGGAAAGTCCCAATAGCTCATTACAACAGCCACTCGTTCCCCATGAGCAGTTAACACATTTCACCTCTGCAAAGGGGAATGAGGTATTGCCAATGGCCTGCAGTGAACTGTTTCAGGATGCACAGTCTCAACTATACACTGGCAAAAATGCACTTCATGTGTCACAATCAGCTAATCAAAATTCATGGGAACAGCATAATAATCCTAATGGCCAAGAAAGACAATACATTCCAGATAACATCTCTCAAGACTCTTCCACTTTGCTGTCACACCAGACGCCCACTCCTCAAAAAACAGAATTTCTAGAGCAATGGGTTCCAAATTCAGAACACTTAAAGTCACCATCTGATCCCATGACAGGATTAAAACAGTTGATTGGAAATGCAGATGATTATATAAAGTCTGTGTTCAAAGGACCAGAGGCATTACCCAACAGAATAAAAAATGTGAAGTCCAAACAAAACTCTGTTAACTCCATAAAGAAAGAACCAGGGCTTTATAAGATATCACCCAATCATCAGCTGTCACAGGTTTTTCAAGAATCGGATATACACCAGAATACTCAAGCTGCACTACAGCAACATCTCCACCACAAAAGAAATCTCTTTCTTGATAATAACATGCAGGCAAAAGAACAACCAGACTGGTGGGTCCCTAACACTCAACAAATTCCACCTCTAAAACAGGAGAAGCCCATAAAAGAGAGGAAGAAACGGGTACAGTCACCTTCACAAAAACAGGGAGAGCCAAAACCTAAACCCCAGAAAAAACAAGTGCAAATAAAAAAACCTAGGCAAAAAGATGCCAGTGCTGTCTTTTTACCGGTTAACCAGATTAGCCTGGAAGGGTTGCGTCGACCTGCAAGTGTAGAGAACCATGTTAAAGAAATGGTAGTTGATCAGTCTCTTCCCAATTACATAAAACCAATGCTGCTTACACCACAGTCCTTACAACAGACTGTATTACAGGCAAATGTAGATAAAAGACAGACTGTAAACACTCAGGAAATGTGCTCTGTAAGTCAGTCTAACACTGGACAAGCCAGTGACCTAGCACTTTGTATTCCTCAAACTCACATTTGTCCCACACCTTCCACAGATGATACTAGCTCTAGCTCTGGGCAAGGTGACTCCACCAGTGAGCGAACTAATGCCAACCAGATTCCTGTCCAAAATGACCTCAGTTCCATTGATGATAAGTTTGAAGATTTAATCAGACAATTTGAAGCTGAGTTTGGGGATGATTTCTCATTCCCAACGTCTGTGATTCCTTCTCAGAATGGTGAAGTTCCTCCAAAAACCCCAGTAGATTCACAAGTTAAATTGCACTCCCCTTCCCATACCTTACCAGCTGAAAATATGGCACCTCTGGCTAACCATTCCAATTCTGCACTTTCAAACACCTCTGCTTCACAAGAGATCTTACAGAATTTTGAGAACCTTTTCTCAGCAAGATCTCCAAAGCAAATCAAAATTGAATCTTCTGGTGCTATAACAGTGGTATCCACTACTTGCTTCTACTCAGAGGAAAACCACCTTGATGAAACTCCTACAAAAAGCGAGTTGCCTTTCAATCCCACTCTTAGTGGATTTTTGGAATCTCCTTTGAAATATCTGGATTCTCCAACCAAAAGTTTGTTGGACACCCCAGCAAAAAGGGCACAAGCAGAATTTCCAACATGCACCTGTGTGGGTAAGTTAGTCTCCTTTTTAAGGTGTTTAGACTACTCTGTATCATATCAATAATCACATTTTGCAGGTTACAGTCTAAGAAACTCCTTCCTGGCTGGTTATGTGATAAAGTTCTGAAATACACTTGTATGCCTTATAAATCCAGTAAGAAACAATACTGTACAATGGATATGTTTGTGGGGTGACAATAGCATGATCCTGGTAATATCCCCTAACACATATCAGAGTGTATTTTTACTCATCTAATTTAAAGGATTACTTTCTGTTATAATTTTAAGCTAAACAACTAACATATTAAAGTTAATAAACATTAATTAAAACCTACTGACCTATATTTTCTCCAAAACAAAGTTTCATAACGTTCTAAAAGTTTTAGCTTTTAGTCGCCGATGATGTCACGTTATCCTGCCCACTATTTTCAGCACTGTGTGTTCAAAATACTTAAACCAATAACTTTGTGTTTAAAGCGCCATTTTGAAACCTAGGTATTGTAAACGGATTGGTACAGAGCAAAGGATACCCACGGAGTGGGTTTGGAAAACAATTAAATTTGCAGACAAGATTTCTGATATACGGTAGAGATATGTTAATGAAATGCTATTGATAAAAAGCGTATTTGGGGTAGTTAGTTAGTAACAGGCATAGAAAATATTTACTTACAGTGGCCCTTTAAGTAAGCCTAAACTTTACTTTTTAAACAGACATTCAACTCCAAAAGTGTTAGATAATCCCTTTATTACCCATTCCCCAGTTTTGCACAGCCAACATGGTTATATTAATATACTTTTAAGCTCTGTGATTACCTTGTATCTAATCATCTTATGACAGCCCCCTGATCACATGGCTATTTATTATCTATTGACTTGCATTTTAGCCAATTAGTGCAGTGTCCTCCATAACCCATGGGCATGATCACAATGTTTTCTATACGGCCTACATGAACTAGCAGTCTCATGTTGTGAAAAGCTAATAAAAAAAAAAGCATGTGAGGGCATAGAAATTTAGAGGTTTAAATGTTATAAAGTATATTAATATAATAATGTTGGTTGTGCAAAGCTTGGGAATGTGTAGTAAAGGCATTATCTATCTTTTAAAACAAAAAACAATTTTGGTGTTGACTGTCCCTTTAAGTAAGATTTGTTAGTTTTGGTAGTTGTGTGACATGTGACAACCAGACACTCCTCTGTAAGTATCATCTTTGCTGAGCGATA
Source organism: Bombina bombina (assembly GCF_027579735.1). NCBI lineage: Eukaryota > Metazoa > Chordata > Amphibia > Anura > Bombinatoridae > Bombina > Bombina bombina. Next base: position 681,642,528 of record NC_069504.1, read on the forward strand.
TGCAGACACTCACTTCTCATAGAAGTCCACACTACCGGATTACAGTTTAAGATAACCGATTATTGTACGGGTTATATAAGGAAAATTGGTTACCCTGTAAATCTTTTGATCCTATTAATGAGAAACACTTCTTCTAAAACATAACTAAAGTGTTTGGCATTCTCACCCAAGACTTACTGCTAACGCTTTAATTACATGATCAATTTGTCAGTGGTTCATTATTGCGCTTTGTGAGCGCAAGCACTATAACTGTACAGAAAGGCATTGGAGTCGTTTTTAGAAACCCTAGCAAGAATCATGTAAACACACGTTTCTTTTTTTTTTTACTAGAACAGTAATGACTCATCTTTCAATTACACAAGTTATATTGTTAAACTTTTTCAAATGATACACAAAAATCTAACACTATTATTTATGTTTAAGTGGCCTATTTAACCTTTCCTCTGTTATACTTTAGAATGACAACACAACTTTTAACAACAGTCTAAGGAAAATTAAGCCAAATACTGCAGTTGTTCAGTACTGTTCAGATCATGATAATTTTAATATAATGTAGTTTGTTAAAGGGATACTAAACCCAATTTTTTTTTCTTTCATGATTAGAAAGTTGCTTAGAATTGCATGCTCTGTCTGAATCATGAAAGAAATTTGTTGGGGGTTTAGCGTCCCTTGAAATAAAGAAATATTTCAAATATTGTTAGAATTACATATTTAATTCTACCTACTCACAGGTCAACTTCTGTGAGATCGCTTCTGAACAATTATTTCTACTGGAGACTTTCAGGTGTATCTATTTTATTCTCTGTTATTAGACAGAGACTGGTCACTTTTGGTAATGTTTAAGTCTTAATACATACACTGACACTATCTATCAAACGTTATTATTCATTAAAAAACTCAGACTTGTTCTTTATACTAATAAATTATTCAATAATTTCTGACCAGCGCACAAGTTGATACCAGTCAGCAGATCCTAATCTGAGCTTTGAAATCCTCCCCAGTACCGGAAGCAAGCAGCAGTGAACCAGTCCAAGGAAAGATCCATAAAATACTAGCAGTTCATAGGATAACATCACAAGCAGGAGAAGGGGAACAGTGCTGTCTGAATGTTGTTAACCCTAATCTAGTTACCATCCTGCTCATACAACACTCCTGTGTACTGGGGATCTACTCACGGGCTTGCCGCAAGCCCTCCAGTTGGTGTAGGCCATGTTCTGATTGTCTTGCCTTTCATGTCAATCCTGGTTTATGTGACCAGTATACAGCCTTTACGCCGCTGCCATGAAAACACAATTTGTTAGAATATATTAAATTGCTTGGATTAAAATTATACATAAAACCTTCTAAGCTGTATCAGACCTAAGGTGTAAAGCACCACCATTAGTTGACAATCGTTCCTAGCAGTACATGTTTATAGAGGAAGGTGATCTTCATCGGTTGAGACATAATGTGGGTCCTACACTGAAAATCTCAATACTTAAAGGGACATGGAACCCAAAATTATTCTTTCATTATTCTGATAGAAGTAAATTAGAAGCTTTTTTTAAAATTGTATTCTCTATTATCTAATTTGCTTCGTTCTCTTGTTGTTCTTTGTTGAAGAGATACCTAGGTAGGTAGCAGGCACATGCCTGAAGCATTACGTGACAGGAAACAGTGCTGCCATCTAGTGCTCTTGCTTATGTAGAACATTGTTGCAAAACTGCTGCCATATAATGCTGCAGACACGTGCACACTAATGAGCTTACCTTCCTGCTTTTCAACAAAGGATAACAAGAAAATGAAGAAAAAATGATAATAGAAGTAAATTTGAAAGTTGTTTAAAATGGTATGTATTATCTAATTCATGAAAGAAATGTTTGGGGTTTTATGTCCATTTTAGTATTCCTTTACAAAAGCTATATAAACAAGAGCCAGCAGAAGAAATTACACTCCCAGTGTGTGTCAGAAGTAATATGCACTAAAATGTTCAGTTCTTTTCTTCAAGTATTGGACTAGAGATAAGGAAACATTTTTGTGTGTAGAAAGTGATAATATAAGGTGGTCTGATCTCCTTACAAGTTCAAAAAGTGCAAGCAAAGGATAGAGGCACCATTGGCGCCTCTTCCTTGTTGCTTTGTCCTTACAAGTTCAGCCCATTTTACTGGGTTGTGTCTGAATAACAAAAACAGCTATTTTATATACAATAAACCTAAAGGAACAATTTCCCGTAAGTTGTTTACTCTGCAGCAGTTATAACAAGTCATTAAGGGGAAACTGTCCCTTTAAGGCTTGGGCTTGTATAGTCTTATGGAGAATAAAAGTAAGTTGTTCTGGCGTGCAGTCTATTTGTAATTGACATTCCAATGCTGGAAATGAAAAACCTAAATACTGACTTCCATATCTAGAGCCGACGCCCACAACCTCCTTCAGCTACATTAGAATTGTATTTGCCTTAAAGGGACACTGAACCCAATTTTTTTCCTTCGTAATTCAGATAGAGCATGCAATTTTAAGCAACTTTCTAATTTACTCCTATTATCAATGTTTCTTCGTTCTCTTGCTATCTTTATTTGAAAAAGAAGGCATCTAAACATTGGACAGCACTTGTTTATTGGTGGGTGAATTTATCCACCAATCAGCAAGAACAACCCAGGTTGTTCACCAAAAATAGGCCGGCATCTAAACTTACATTATTGCTTTTCAAATAAAGATACCAAAAGAATGATGAAAATTTGATAATAGAGTAAATTAGAACGTTGCTTAAAATTCCATGCTCTATCTGAATCACAAAAGAAAAAAACTGGGTTCAGTGTCCCTTTAATATGGGAGTATCCTAGTCCCAGTGAGGGGTTGCAGACTCATGTTACCAGGGCGCCTCTTTAGTTGATATAGCACTTGTCTGTTATTCATCGTTTCCGCTGCTACTTCCCATCCTGTTCATTGTTGTTTCATACTCATTCTTTTTATGTAGGTCTTGAGGTCCAACCTCTGGGTAATGAAGGTACACTGTCCACAAATACATGTATACATTACATTAATGCTAATCAAATGCACGCTGAAAAATATATAATTTTCTTCTTAAAGGGGTATAAAACTCAAAATTAAAATGTACATCATTTTTTTTGTAATACACGTATAAATGCTTCTAGTAAAAGTTATGACTGTTACAGTGATCGCTTTTTATTCACACAGCATATGTACATGACCTGATCAACTGCATTCAAATACTGTGCCTGCTCAGAGAGCATTCATTGTGTCATTACCGATGAATAAATGCCAACAGACTCTCTCTGAACAGGCACAGTGTTTAAATGAGGATGTATGGGCATATGTAAGTATGTTCCATGCACAATTAAAGCCGTCACTGAAACATTGATAACTTTTACAAGAAGCATTTTTGGTAATGCATGTGTATTGCAAAAATGCTTGTTTTTAAAGTTGAAATACCTTCATGTGCATTTCATTTTGGGTTTTATGTCCCCAAATTAGCGTTGGCTTAAGGTTTTGTTTTTTGCATAATTATTTTTATGTATTTCTCTCCTTGTGTTCTGTTTTTTTTTTTATTCTGTCATTGTTGTGCACAATAAAATCTTTAAAATAAAAAAAAAAATGTCCCTTTAATGAAAATAGAAAAATGAAACTGGTTTCATGTGGAAACATAAAATAACTGACAGTGGTATATATTAGGCCAAATACAGTTTATGGGGGAGAGGGTTAATGTCTGAATTTCCATTAAAGGGACATTGTAGTTATTTTAAAAAATGTATTCGTTCTAATAAAAATCATTGTCCTGTTCTGTGTAACACCCCTCTTGAGGCGTGCAGAGGTGTGACTCTCTCCACTGATACAGCTGTGGGAGTTGTCCTAATAAGCCAGTGAATATTAGTAGGAACTAAAGGCATAGTATAGCTATGTTAAAAGGTAGCTGGAACACCCACTGCAAGTGGGAAATAACAGACACCCCCCCCCACTCGCATATGAAAAACATAATTTATGTAAGAACTTACCTGATGAATTCATTTCTTTCATATTGGCAATAGTCCATGAGCTAGTGACATATAGGATATACAATCCTACCAGGAGGGGCAAAGTTACCCAAACCTCAAAATACCTATAAATACATCCCTCACAACACCCACAATTCAGTTTAACGAATAGCCAAGCAACAAAGGAAATTTGGAAATAATTGTGCTTTATACAAAAAATCATAACCACCATAAAAAGGGTGGGCCTCATGGACTCTTGCCAATATGAAAGAAATGAATTTATCAGGTAAGTTCTTACATAAATTATGTTTTCTTTCATGTAATTGGCAAGAGTCCATGAGCTAGTGACATATGGGATATCAATTCCCAAGATGTGGATCTTCCACTCAAGAGTCACTAGAGAGGGAGGGAATAAAAATAAAAACAGCCATATTCTGCTGAAAAAAATTAATCCACAACCCAAAAAAATAAGTTTATTTTCATTTTGAAAGAAAAAAACTGAAACAGCTGCCTGAAGAACTTTTCTACCAAAAACTGCTTCCGAAGAAGCAAATACATCAAAACAGTAGAATTTAGTAAATGTATGCAAAGAGGACCAAGTTGCCGCTTTGCAAATCTGATCAACTGAAGCTTCATTCTTAAAAGCCCACGAAGTGGAGACTGATCTAGTAGAATGAGCTGTAATTCTCTGAGGCGGGGCCTGACCCGACTCCAAATAAGCTTGATGAATCAAAAGTTTCAACCAAGAAGCCAAGGAAATAGCAGAAGCCTTCTGACCTTTCCTAGGACCAGAAAATAAAACAAATAGACTGGAAGTCTTCCTGAAATTTTTAGTAGCTTCCACATAATATTTCAAAGCTCTTACCACATCCAAAGAATGTAAGGATCTCTCCAAAGAATTCTTAGGATTAGGACATAAGGAAGGAACAACAATTTCTCTACTAATGTTGTTAGAATTCACAACTTTAGGTAAAAATTAAAAAGAAGTCCGCAAAACTGCCTTATCCTGATGAAAAATCAGAAAAGTAGACTCACAAGAAAGAGCAGATAGCTCAGAAACTCTTCTAGCAGAAGAGATGGCCAAAAGAAATAACACTTTCCAAGAAAGTAGTTTAATGTCCAAAGAATGCATAGGTTCAAATGGAGGAGCCTGTAAAGCCTTCAGAACCAAATTAAGACTCCAAGGAGGAGAAATTGACTTAATGACAGGCTTAATACGAACTAAAGCCTGTACAAAACAGTGAATATCAGGAAGTATAGCAATCTTTCTGTGAAATAAAACAGAAAGAGCAGAGATTTGTCCCTTCAAGGAACTTGCAGACAAACCCTTATCCAAACCATCCTGAAGAAACTGTAAAATTCTAGGAATTCTAAAAGAATGCCAGGAGAATTTATGAGAACACTATGATATGTAAGTCTTCCAAACTCTATAATAAATCTTTCTAGAAACAGATTTACGAGCTTGTAACATAGTATTAATCACTGAGTCAGAGAAACCTCTATGACTTAGAACTAAGCGTTCAATTTCCATACCTTCAAATTTAATGATTTGAGATCCTGATGGAAAAACGGACCTTGAGATAGTAGGTCCGGCCGTAACGGAAGTGGCCAAAGCGGGCAACTGGACATCCGAACCAGATCTGCATACCAAAACCTGTGTGGCCATGCTGCAGCCACCAGCAACACAAAAGACTGTTCCATGATGATTTTGGAGATCACCCTTGGAAGGAGAACTAGAGGCGGGAAGACGTAAGCAGGATGATAACACCAAGCAAGTGTCAACGCATCCACTGCTTCCACCTGAACATCCCTGGACCTGGATAGATATCTGGGAAGTTTCTTGTTTAGATGAGAGGCCATGAGATCTATCTCTGGAAGACCCCACATCTGAACAATCTGAGAAAACACATCTGGATGGAGAGACCACTCCCCTGGATGTAAAGTCTGGCGCCTGAGATAATCCGCCTCCCAATTGTCTACACCTGGGATATGCACCGCAGAGATTAGACAGGAGCTGGATTCCGCCCAAGCAAGTATCCAAGATACTTCTTTCATAGCTTGGGGACTGTGAGTCTCACCCTGATGATTGACATAAGCCACAGTTGTGATATTGTCTGTCTGAAAACAAATGAACGGTTCTCTCTTTAGCAGAGGCCAGAACTGAAGAGCCCTGAGAATTGCACGGAGTTCTAAAATATTTATTGGTAATCTCGCCTCTTTAGATTTCCAAACCCCTTGTGCTGTCAGAGGATCCCCAAACAGCTCCCCAACCTGAAAGACTTGCATCTGTTGAGATCACAGTCCAGGTTGGCCGAACAAAAGAAGCCCCTTGAACCAAACGATGGTGATCTATACACCATGTCCGAGAGTGTCGTACATTGGGAATCGAGGATATTAATTGTGATATCTTTGTATAATCCCTGCACCATTGATTCAGCATACAAAGCTGAAGAGGTCTCATGTGAAAACGAGCAAAGGGGATCACGTTCGATGCTGCAGTCATGAGACCTAAAACTTCCATGCACATAGCCACTGAAGGGAATGACTGAGACTGAAGGTGCCAGCATGCTGCGACCAATTTTAAACGTCTCTTGTCTGTTAGAGACAGAGTCATGGACACTGAATCTATCTGGAAGCCTAAAAAGGTGACCCTTGTCTGAGGAATCAAGAAACTTTTTGGTAAATTGATCCTCCAACCATGTTTTTTTTTGTTTGTTTTTTTACACTATATTTGTTTTCTTTTCCCTTTATATATATATATTCTTTTTATATATAAATATTTTTCTTTATTAAATAGAAATTCACCGTACAGTAATATTAGAGTAGCATTAGAACAAGGCATATCTTATAACAAAATATAACACTATGCATGGTTAACAGAGACATACCTCTCACGTCTTGATATAATCAGAAATAGTAAAATTGGTGTGTCAACAGTGTATATTCACATAGTAGCCAATATTGGAAGCAAAGAAAAATCAGGTATCGGGCATTATTTGGCCCTAGGAGAAGGGTGAATAGAAAGTGAGCCAACAGGGCCCACGTACAAATTTTCCAGACAACTTGATAAATAGGGGTTATACACATCTCCCCCATATGGGGGGTAAAGAAGGAGATAAAGAGAAGAAATAAGAATGAAGAGGAAGAAGAAAAAAAAAAAGGGGGGGGAAGGGGGTGAGAGGAGAGGGAGCGGAACGGGGGGGAGACTGCATGAACTCTCTCCTCCCATTTCAGGGGTAGATCGCACTGTTGGTGGAACTCACTCATCGGAGTTCACACCAGTCAGACCACGTCTCCCAGTAAGAGTCCAGGGTGCCGCTTTCACCGGCGACATCTCTCTCCATAGTAGCGAAGTGATTTATCACATCACAGATCTCATTGAGATTTGGAGGCTCAGTTTGCCTCCAACCATGTTTCCGAAGAAACAATACTAGTTGATTTGTCTGAGATTCTGCAGTACGTAAAGACTGAGCTAGTGCCAAGATATCATCCAAATAAGGAAACACCGCAATACCCTGTTCTCTGATTACAGATAGTAGGGCACCCAGAACCTTTGGAGCTGTTGCTAGGCCAAATGGAAGAGCAACAAATTGGTAATGCTTGTCTAGAAAAGAGAATCTCAGAAACTGAAAGTGTTCTGGATGAATCGGAATATGAAGGTATGCATCCTGCAAGTCTATTGTGGACATATAATGTCCTTGATGAACATAAGGCAGAATAGTCCTTATAGTCACCATCTTGAAAGTTGGTACTCTTACATAACAATTCAAAATTTTTAGATCCAGAACAGGTCTGAATAAATTTTCTTTCTTTGGTACAATGAATAGGTTTGAATAAAACCCCAAACCTTGTTCCTGAGGAGGAACTGGCATGATTACCCCTGAAGACTCCAGGTCTGAAACACACTTCAGAAAAGCCTGAGTTTTTACTGGATTTACAGGGATGCGTGAGAGAAAAAATCTTCTCACAGGAGGTCTTACTCTGAATCCTATTCGATACCCTTGAGAGACAATGCTCTGAATCCAATGATTTTGGACAGATTTTATCCAAAAATCCTTGAAAAACCTTAATCTGCCCCCTACCAGCTGAGCTGGAATGAGGGCCGCACCTTCATGCGGACTTAGGGGCAGACTTTGGTTTCCTAAATGGCTTGGATTTATTCCAATTTGAGGAAGGCTTCCAATTGGAAGCAGATTCCTTGGGGGGAGGATTGAGTTTTTGTTCCTTATTCTGACGAAAGGAACGAAAACGATTAGAAGCCTTAGATTTACCCTTAGGTTTTTTATCCTGAGGCAAAAAACTCCTTTTCCCCCAGTGATAGTTGAAATAATAGAATCCAACTGAGAACCAAATAAATTATTACCTTGGAAAGAAAGAGATAGTAATCTAGATTTAGATGTCATATCAGCATTCCAAGACTTAAGCCACAAAGCTCTTCTAGCTAATATAGCTAAAGACATGGATCTAACATCAATTTTGATAATATAAAAAATGGCATCACAAATAAAATGATTAGCATGTTGCAGTAAGCGAATAATGCTACATATGTCAGAATCCAATTCATGTTGCGCTAAATTTTCCAACCAGAAAGTTGATGCAGCCGCAACATCAGCCAAAGAAATAGCAGGTCTGAGAAGATGACCTGAATATAAATAGGCCTTCCTTAGATAAGATTCAAGCTTCCTATCTAAAGGATCCTTAAAGGAAGTGCTATCTTCCATAGGAATAGTGGTACGTTTAGCAAGAGTAGAAATAGCCCCATCAACTTTGGGGATTTTTCCCCAAAACTCTATAGATTTTGCTGGTAAAGGATACAATTTTTTAAACCTTGAAGAAGGAATAAAATAAGTACCTGGCGTATTCCATTCCCTAGAAATCATATCAGAAATAGCCTCAAGAATGGGAAACCACAGGAGGTTTAAAAACAGCATTTAAACGTTTATTAGACTGAACGTCAATAGGACTGGTTACCTCAATATCCAAAGTAATTAACACTTCTTTTAATAAAGAACGCATATACTCTATTTTAAATAAATAAGTAGATTTGTCAGTGTCAATGTCTGAGGAAGGATCTTCTGAATCAGATAGATCCTCATCAGAAGAGGATAAATTATTATGTTGTTGGTCATTTGAAATTTCATCAGCTAAATGAGAAGTTTTAAAAGACCTTTTACGTTTATTAGAAGGTGGAAATGCAGACAAAGCCTTCATAATAGAATCAGAAACAAATTCTTTCAAATTTACAGGTATATCATGCACATTAGAAGTTGAAGGAACTGCAACTGGCAATGAAATATTACTGATGGAAACACTATCTGCATGTAAAAGTTTATCATGACAACTATTACAAATGACATTCGGTGGAATAATTTCTACAATTTTACAACAAATGCACTTAGCTTTGGTAGAACCGATGTCAGGCAGCAATGTTCCAGCAGAAACTTCTGAGACAGGATCAGATTGGGACATCTTGCACAATGTAAGAGAAAAAACAACATATAAAGCAAAATTATCTATTTCCTTATATGACAGTTTCAGGAATGGGAAAAAATGCAATAGCATAGGCCTCTGATAGCAAAAAGCAAGAGGCAAACATACAAGGGGTATTGAAATAATGAAAAAGTTTGGCGCCAAGTATGACGCACAACGTAACGTAAACTAATAACCGGAAATGACACACTTGCGTCACTAATGACGCCGCCGTGTGAAAGGTCTCGGCGTCACGTATGACGACGGAAATGACGAAGTTGCGTCATAAACGTATTTTTTCGCGCCAAAAAAATTCTCGCGACAAAAATGACGCAATAAAGTTTCGCATTTTAGCAACCTGACTCATGGCAAATATAAGTACAATACATATATTTAGAACTTTATATAAAATGCATAAAGTGCCAAACCATAGCTGAGAGTGTCTTAAGTAATGAAAACATACTTGCCAAAAGACACCCATCCACATATAGCAGATAGCTAAACCAGTACTAAAATAGTTATTAGTAGAGGTAATGGTAAATTGAGAGTATATTGTCGATCTGAAAAGGGAGGTAGGAGATAAATCTCTACGACCAATGACAGAGAACCTATGAAATAGACCCCCGTTAGGTAAATCATTGTATTCAAATAAGTGATACTCCCTTCACGTCCCTCTGACATTCGCTGTACTCTGAGAGGAATCGGGCTTCAACAATGCTGAGAAGAGCATATCAACGTAGAAATCTTAGCACAAACTTACTTCACCACCTCCATAGGAGGCAAAGTTTGTAAAACTGAATTGTGGGTGTGGTGAGGGGTGTATTTATAGGCATTTTGAGGTTTGGTAAACTTTGACCCTCCTGGTAGGATTGTATATCCCATATGTCACTAGCTCATGGACTCTTGCCAATTACATGAAAGAAAGACCCTTTACACAAACAGGAGCAAGCTAGACATCAGTATTCTCCTAAAACTTTGATGCTTGGTTAGGAGTCTGAAAATCAGAGCAATGTTTTTTAAAAATAAGCAAAACTATCCATTTAAAAAAACAAACAAACTATGGGCTATATAAATAGATCATCTACAAAACATTTATGCAAAGAAAAATCTAGTGTATAATGTCCCTTTAAATGTCCTATAAATACATTTAGATTACACTCCTGTGACGTTACTAAAACATCTCCACTTGATTGTCACATCACCATTTCGCAGAAGAGACCAGAGTGGTTTTAATATTTCTGTGGTTCGTGTTTTGCTTTGCTGTATAATGATGCACAGCCCTACCCGCGGGCTGCACTCTGGCTCGCGTCCTGGTTGCTTAGCAATTTCTGCTGCTTCCTTTACCACTCGATCTGCTATACTTTGTCATGGTGCCAATATGAACTAAAGGTATTATAAGGCCAAATTTTCATGATTTTGTCATTTATCTAAAGGTCACTTAATTTAGAAAGAAAAACATCAACTAACATATTTCTTCATACACACATATATGATCTACAGTAACAATAAATACCATTTGTTAACAAACAGGATCCCCCCCCCCCCCCAATTCCTTTTAATTTTTAAAGATATTTATATTTTGCTCTCAAAAACATTTTTCAGTTTCTCCAAAAGGAAGACGTTATCTTCTCTGATCCATCAACTTTACTGCAAAGACAAAATGTATTTAATTTATAAAAAATAAATACATAAATGTCATATATATATATATATATATATATATATATATAAAACGAGCTAGTGTAAAACGAACCAACCATGCAGTTAGAGCCCTAATTCTAAATTGGAATGGAAAATGCAGATCTGAAATAGCAGCCTAATAATGGATATTAAGGTTATATATATATATGTATGTTTTATCTACATAAAGCTGTGCCTATCTGATAATCAGTTATGGCTGCTGAATAACCTGGAATATGTCATTTTAAACCGTTTTTATTTTTACCAAAAGACATACAGTGAAGTGAACTGCTGTGATACTGCAAAAAAAGGAAAAAGAGAGACTTGTGGCAAAAAACGTCATCACAAAGAGGGAACATAAACAGAATTTAGTAGATAAGAATGACTTGGACCACCCAGTATCAACATAATTTCCGGAATTGCTTTTGCCCATTACACTAATCTTATGGATGAAGACATTTTATGTGGCTTCTAAATTTAAAGGGAAATTAAAGACTTTGAGATGTTTAATTATCTATATTAAAAAATATTTATTTTATTTTATTTGCTCTCTTTACATATAATTTAAAGGGTTAATCTAAAGAGAAAATTAAGGGATTTCCAATAACCCTAATTTAAAAAAAATCAATGGGTGCTGCCATATTGAAACCTAGGTTTCCATTATCTAATCTCTTCTGCCGCAGAGAATTATGGACAGGCAAGGACTACTAAGGATTTTTGTAGGGAATATGGCAACGTTAAAAGGACGTTAAACCTTGGTAGATAAAATTACTTTAACATTGGTACATTCCACACAGCATGTTTTAGCAGAGATTAGATAAGGGAAACTTAGGTTTCAAAATCGTGGCACCCATTACTTTATAGAAACTAAAACTTTACATTTATTTCTTTAATATTAAAATATATTCTTTTTACTATATATCTACATATTATTCTCAGACTACTCTTTACTTTGAATACATCATTATAAGCTAACATTTTTATTATTTACTGTTTAATGTCCCTTTAAATTCGCTAATTAACGTACATGTGTATATATTATTTATTATTATATTCCATTCTTGCTTGACACACTATTAGCAAATGGTTAAAATGCAGCAGGGAAACCGTAACCATTATATATAGGTTTGATGGGGCAAAGGTTATATCATCTGTCAAGAGCTGATAAGGTTTAGTCAGCTAGAGTAAACTAGGGTGTGTTGTCTAACCCATGTGTAACTGTAAGCTACTTAAAGTTCAATAGTTCAGGTGGTAATTTGTGAATCGGTGCAATAAATTATCCAGCTCTGCCTGCCAGAGTAAGTGGAGAGGTCGTACCAGGTGGCAAACCCAGCTCCCACTACTGGTTTCAGCATTCATTTCCTGAGAAAAAGACTGCCTCTTTGGATAAAGTTTGTGGGTCTCTATAGTTACTTGGAGCCAGTGAAAGTTTGGTGAGTGCAAGCCATAGAGGTAAATAACACACAGTTAATCAGCAGTTAACTGATTACTGGATGGTTTTGCCATCTGTTACCATGACGTGAATAACCATCACTTGTTCACCAATTAAAATTATGTGTTTTTTTTAATAGAGTAGAAAGCGTTTTTGCAAAACTATTTTTATGCATCAATCAAAACCTTACAACTTAAATGAAAACACCTTATAGTCTGGGTTTCAAACAATTTGTAGCCATGCTGCAGCCTTGCTTAAAGGGGTAAGAAAGTCAAAATTTAACTTTCATGGTTCAGATAGAGAATGCAGTTTAAAAAGGAAAAAAAAAATCCATTATCAAATTTAGATATTGATCACAATCCGCACCTGAGACCTTATTGATGTTGACATTATTTATTATCAATTATTTGTATAGCACCGCCAAATTCCGTACAATGACAAGAATTTGTGATAAAATACAAAACATAACAAAACGAAACAAATCTAGTACAGGAGGAAGAGGGCCCTGCTCCGGAGAGCTCACAGTCTACAGGTTTAGGGACATGCCATTTTCATTATCACCAGCACTTTTTTCAATATCCGTTTTGGGGTATATGGCCTATACTTAACATGTGCCAGTCTTGGTTTTCTGGTCACAGTCCAAATTCTCAATACTTAAAGGGACATGAAACTAAAGAGTAAACTTTCATGATTTAGATAGAGCATGCAATTTTAAACACCTTTCTAATTTTCTTGTTATCTAATTTGCTTTGTTCCCTTTGTATTTTTTGTTAGAGACACACATTTGCCTCTTGTTATTGGCTCACCCAATGTGTTCAGCTAGCTCCCAGTAGTGCATTGCTACACTTCAATGAAGGATACCAGGAGAATGACGCAACTTTGATAATAGAAGTTTAAAATTGTATACTTTATTTGAATCATGAAATAAACTTTGCAGGCCCCTTTAACTGGACAGTTTACTTGGGCGAGCAGCAAAGTTCATTGTATTTAAATCTGATTCAGGAGCAACCTGTAAAAAGGGTTGGGGTCTCACTCCCATCCACCACATGCAGACCTTCTTCTTCTGATGTCTTTTGTTTATATAACATTTCTGTATCTAGTACTGACATTTTTATCATAGCTATTTCACATGATAAAATAAATGTAAAAAAACTGTGTAAACAACTAAATACACTCCAGGGGGGGTAAAATTGATCATTTGGAACACATCAAAGGTGAGAAAATGTTACACTACACTGTCCATTTAATGACACATTTATAGGCATAACCCAAAGCATGTGAGCAGGAAACAACCCATAGCTTATCATTTATGAATCATACACTCATGAATGTCTATTTTGCAAGTAATTGATAGAGGTTTTTTCCGCCAACCTCAGGAACATATGTAATGAGACATTTATTAAGAACACCATACAGAATAAATATAAACTATTTGCCCTACTTTACTAAGATCCCCTTTATACCTCAGGGGAAAAACATTTAGATAAGACTACGCTACACGTTAGTATATTTTCATATATAAAAGGGAATTCTGAAGATAAAAAAAAAATAGTGTGCATTAAAGGGAATCCCAGCTCCTCCTTACTTAGTCAGCTAGACTGCTTTACAAAAGATTTTTTAATACCTACTAAACTTGAACTTCAGTCTGTGGTGATTTAAATCCCTGCAGGCTGGGTATGACTGAGTGTATGTATATATATATATATATATATATATATATATATATATATATATATATATATATATATATATATATATATATATATATATAAATAAATCCACAAGACCTTCTCTGGATTTCTGAAGCAATCATCTGTTATGTGTAAGAAATTCCTCGGGGGGGGGGGAGTGGTTGTAACTGTTATATGTAGAAAGTGTGTGTGTGTGTAACTGTAACACCAGCATTCCGTCCCTCTTGCTTGTATGCTTTTTTTTTTTTCCCCCTTCACAGTGATCTTGCTGAGTTGATCAGTTCCTGGGTAGGTTTAGTAAACTTCTGTCACTGCTTCATGTAAAATACACACTAAAAAGAAAACGGAGAGATGTGTGAAGTTCAACAAATGTGTGTTATAGAATAATACAAACTTGAAAGTTATTTGTTTACTGTCCTCAGTGTTCACATATTGGTCTGTAAGCAACCAACATTAATTGTCTCCTGATTACTTGAATGCCATTTGCTATGTAAATATACCCCTACCACCGATATCCCTTTATTTATGTATTATTTTAGTATACAGAAGAAATGTCTTTGGGAGAACCTAGTCAGTGAGAAGCTGTAACTCAAGAACACAATTACACAGACTAATTCCAGCACACAAATTTCTTTCATGTTGCCGCAGGGAAATTAAAGATTGCATTCTGCAAATAATTGTACAAAGACAAAATAAGCTCATTGGATACAACAGCTGCACGCCTACATGCTAAAATAAAATGTCACATAAATCATTTCAGCAAACGGTGAAAGAAACATAGCGCTCATGCCTTTTTGTTCAGTCTGAGCATCATGCAAGTCACCAAGATTCTATTAAACATATGGGAATAAAATTGCTGTCAAAAAGGCAATTGTGTGAGATTCTTTATCATCCAATATAATAAAAGGCCAAGTATGTTTGTCCGACGCAGTCATGTGCAGTAGAGACTTCGCGAGACAAACATACCAGGCCTTAAGACCAGCGCAGTAGCAACTGCGCGAGACAAGCGCTGGTCATTAAGCCCCGGGCCTCTCTCTGCCATGATCTCACTAAAAGTAGTGAGAATGCGCTATTTCTGCATGCCCCATGAGTGGGGCAGTGTAGAAATAGTCTTGATAGGTACTGAAGCAGAGAAGGACACTCTGTGTCCCTCTATGCGGCGGTGGTGCCAATCATTGGTGGAGTGGGAGGGTTAGGAGGCAGGCTGGTGGGCAGCCCATCGCTGGAGGGAACAGGTGGGACTGCTACACTACAGTAAAAATATATGCTAAGAGCAGCAGGGAGGGAGAAGGAGGTACAGGAGATCCTGGGGGGGGGGGATGATAAAGGATCTTGGAGGGGGACATTTTGGTCTGTGTACACAGGCTTTAACACTAGTGGTACATAAATGGTGACAAACGAAAACAAATCTTGAAATACAATTTTTTTTGTAATTACATGTCAAAAATAAATACTAGTTCCCATTTTGCTAAAGGACTTTTGATGTCACAGCTGTCTTTTCCTTTTTAATTAACCCCTTAACGACCAAGGACGTCGATGGCCGGTTTCGTAGGTGGGTGGGAGGCGGGTGGGCGGGCGGCCATCGGTGGACCGTATGATGTGGAGGGGGGCGGGATCGTGGGCGGGAACGCCGGGGGCGCGCGCGGGTGTGCGCGAGTAGGGAGCGGGTGGGAACCGCTACACTACAGAAAAACGATGGGAGAAAAGTGGCAGTGAGGGCCAAATATATCTAAAGAATGTTGATCTAAGAGATCTGGGAGGGGGTGGGGGGTTGGTCTTTTGGGGGGGGCAAGCTACACTACAGAAAAATATTTTAAAAAAGAATAAAAACAAATGTGTTACTATAAACTGGGTACTGGCAGACAGCTGCCAGTACCAAAGATGGCTACTAGTAAGTTAGAGGGGGATGGGTAAAGAGCTGTTTGGGGGGTATCAGGGAGGTTGGGGGCTAAGGGGGGATCCTCCAGAGCAGCATATGTAAATATGCCTTTTTTTAAGACATTTTTTATCAAGGATAGCTTTTTTTTTTTAGTACTGGCAGACTTTCTGCCAGTACTTAACATGGCGGGGACAATTGTGGGGTGGGTGAGGGAAGAGAGCTGTTTGGGAGGGATCAGGGGGTGTAATGTGTCAGGTGGGGGGCTGATCTCTACACTAAAGCTAAAATTAACCCTGCAAGCTCCCTACATGCTACCTAATTAACCCCTTCACTGCTAGCCATAATACACGTGTGATGCGCAGCGGCATTTAGCGGCCTTCTAATTACCAAAAAGCAACGCCAAAGCCATGTATGTCTGCTATTTCTCAACAAAGGGGATCCCAGAGAAGCATTTACAACCATTTGTGCCATAATTGCACAAGCTGTTTGTAAATGATTTCAGTGAGAAACCTAAAATTGTGAAAAATTTTACTTTTTTTTTTATTTAATCGCATTTGGCGGTGAAATGGTGGCATGAAATATACCAAAATGGGCCTAGATCAATACTTAGGGTTGTCTACTACACTACAATAAAGCTAAAATTAACCCTACATGCTCCCTAATTAACCCCTTCATTGCTGGGCATAATACACGTGTGGTGCGCAGCGGCATTTAGCGGCCTTCTAATTACCAAAAAGCAACACCAAATCCATATATGTCTGCTATTTATGAAAAAAGGGGATTCCAGAGAAGCATTTACAACCATTTGTGCCATAATTGCACAAGCTGTTTGTAAATAAATTCAGTGAGAAACCTAAAGTTTTGTAACAAAATGTGTGAAAGAGTGAACAATTTTTTTTATTTGATCGCATTTGGTGGTGAAATGGTGGCATGAAATATACCAAAATGGGCCTAGATCAATACTTTGGTATCTCTTCTAAAAAAAAATATATACATGTCAAGGGATATTCAGGGATTCCTGGAAGATATCAGTGTTCCAATGTAACTAGCGGTAAGTTTGAAAAAAAGTTGTTTGGAAATAGCAAAGTGCTTCTTGTATTTATTGCCCTATAACTTGCAAAAAAAGCAAAGAACATGTAAACATTGGGTATTTCTAAACTCAGGACAAAATTTGGAAACTATTTAGCATGGGTGTTTTTTGGTGGTTGCAGATGTGTAACAGATTTTGGGGGTCAAAGTTAGAAAAAGTGTGTTTTTTTCCATTTTTTCCTCATATTTTATATATTTTTTTATAGTAAATTATAAGATATGATGAAAATAATGGTATCTTTAGAAAGTCCATTTAATGGCGAGAAAAACGGTATATAATATGTGTGGGTACAGTAAATGAGTAAGAGTAAAATTACAGCTAAACACAAACACTGCAGAAATGTAAAAATAGCCTTGGTCCCAAACGGTCAGAAAATGGAAAAGTGCTGTGGTCATTAAGGGGTTAAATGTGTAGAAATGGCTGACAAAAACAATATTCCTTTGTACATTATTGTGTCACTTTAGACATGTAAACATGTTGTATGGTATGAGTACATTATTGTATAAAACTAAGCAGAACAAGCACTTTAGGCAAGCAAAGCATGCTGTATTGCATTAGTACATTATTATAAAAAGCAAGGCAGAATAAAGCACTTTAGGCATGTAAAAGCATGTTGTATGGTAAATGGCAATATAAAATATATTCCGAAAGACCACATGCTATATACAGTTTTCTGCTACTATGAAAACTGTAATTAAAACATCAAAATCAATATTCCTCTGTATAGTGTTGTAAGATGCAAATGAAAATAATTACTTGACATGTTAAGTTATGTTGTATGTTACATGATAAATGTTAAAGGGACAGTCAACACTTACTTTAACATGTTTTGATATTGAAAATAAAAAAACGGAGGTCCGCCTACACTATACCCCTCCTGCCTTGCCGCCTTGCTTCTGTCCTAATCAGCGTGCAATTTCTGTCCGAGGACTGGATTCTGATTTGCTTATCAGTTGAAGAAGAAGGCAGCTACGTAATGGTGGGGGGAGTTAGGCATCCATATTTACCGGGTATTAGAGTAGTTAGCGACACTGATTAGGACAGAAGCAAGGCAGGAGGGGTGTAGTGTAGGCGGACCTCCGTTTTTTTATTTTCAATATCAAAACATGTTAAAGTAAGTGTTGACTGTCCCTTTAAGCGTTTACCTGAGATGATGCGGATGTGCTGAGGTTTTCAGCCGTTTCACCACATAAAGTAAACCAGTGGCTAGTTTCCAGACAAACTGCTGAGCAGACTTGCTGTGACATCACAAGTCCTTTAGCAAAATGGGAACTAGCATTCATTGTTTACAGTGTTTATACACATGCTGGAAGTGTAATTCCAAAAATAAAAAATTGAATTGTGTTAACAAAACAAAAAAAATTGTACTTGTAATTTGTATGTCACAATTTATGAACAGTAATAAAGAATTACACACACTTGCCTTTTTGAAAGCAATCTTATTCCATAATTAAATGGCAGCTTATGATGGCACAACAAATTGCTGTTGAAACCTTTAAATACTAATCAGTATATTATAGCAAAAGCATAACTATTGTGTTAAAGAGACACAATACAATATATTTTTTTATTTTGTGTAATTTTAGCTTTGTTTTTTTTATAGACTGTCCTCTGGGCAGACTTATCGCCTAGTTCTTTAATAAATACAAAAATCACATTCATGTGATTAACACAGAAAATTATATAAGCTAAAAATAAAATGTGTAACAAAAAACACACACAAATAGTGATGATAATACAGACCAATATGCAGGAATATATCCAAAGTGAAAAGAGTCTTTAATGGAGACAGTCCCACAAATGCAAATAGTTTAAACAATGTTGCTCAAAAGGAAGAGAAACACATCATGGCATAATACTGTGTAAATCTTACTCCCCAGATGGAAGGCAGACCCAGAATACTCAAATTAGTTAGAGCTTCCACAGCTCACGATAATTAGCTTTATTGTGCAGACCCTGCATATCTAGGTAAGCTCAAGAGCAGCAATGCGCTATTGTGAGCTAGTTCCCATTTGGTGGCTTTGTACATATACATTCTGTCATTGGCTCACCAGATATGTTCAGCTATGTCCCAGTAGTGTAATGCAGCTCTCAAGATGGATTTTAACTATGAGTTTAACTATGTTTCAGGGTTTAAACACATGATTCTATGCCAGTAACAGTACAATACTAAAATGCTCTAACGCCTTAGAGCATTTTAATTTTTGTACTTTTATGTCCCTTTAAAAACAATAATAGAGCAGGGTTCTTTAAACCACAGGTTGGAATCCATTACTGGGTCACAATGTGTGTGTTGTAGGAGAGTGTGATTGGTGCTTGTTATATTAGGTGTGTGTTATATACGGAGTGTGTGTGGGATTACCTTTAATAACACTTCCAAGTCTGACTACAAAATTGCAGCTATCTTGTATATCGTATATATACACACGTTTTATCGTGTATAAATGTTTTTTATACCACATGGCCCTGGGTCTTGTGGGGAAAAGTTTGAAGAACCCTGGAATAGAAGTTGCAATAAAGGTGGCGTACAGATAACAGGACGATTGGAGCCATACTCAATTAAAATTGGGTTTACAAGCCACATCACCTGAAAACAATAGCATAGAGAAACATAAAATTAACATAGGAATTGTAGTTCAGGCCCACCAGATTACACTTAACAGCTGGCGCACATGAATGTAATATAGTGGTTTATATAAACAAACACCTTTTATGTCTGTAAACCTAAAGACAAGATTCAAATCGATCTCAGAACAGCCATGTATTACATTTTAGTTAGTAGAATCAGCATCTTTTGGTTTTACACTCTCATAAGGTGAGCGTTAAAAACAGTAGAACCACATAATCAACAAGTGCACAATGCAATACCACTTACTCTGAATTTTAAATGACCAGTAGATTTTTTTCCTGGCAAATGTGGCAATTTGACATCCCCCTATATAACGTGACAGCCATGAGCCAATCACAGAAATGTATACACTCTCAACTCTTACATATGCTCAGTAATTGCTTGTGCCTCAGAAAGTGTGCACATAAAGACAGTGCCCAATTTGATAATGGAAGTAAATTGGAAAGTCTCTAAATTGCATGCTCTATCCGAATTGTGAAAGCTTAATTTTAATTTCTAAATACACATTTTTTAGAACAAGTGGTCTGTACCCATACTTGAACTAGCTGCTATTTAAGGGTTATAATGCCTGACTTGAATGACTGTTCGGGCTACGTTGCAGAGTTGTTAATTGGTCATGAATGTGAAAGGCAATAAAGGAACACTAAATTCTAGATAAAATGATGTACTTCAAGGGATGGGAAAGTCAAAATTAAACTTGCATGATCCAGATAGAGCATGTAATTTTAAGACACTATTAAATTCAGTTCTATTTTCAAATGTGCTTAATTCTCTTAGCATCCCTTGTTAAAAAATGAATATGCACATATCCTACACTACTGGGAGCTGCTGCTAATTGGTGCCTGCACACATTTGTCTCTTGTGATTGGCTAAATAGATATTTTCAGCTTCATGTCAGTAGTGCAATGCTGTCCCTTCAGAAATGGATAACAAGAGAATAAAGAAAATGTGATAATCGAATTAAATTGGAAAGTTGTTTAAAATTGTATGTTCTATCTGAATCATAAAAGAACATTTTGGGGTTTACTATCCCTTTAAACCAAACAGTCTGAGAATAGTATGTATACATATTTTAAAATTATATTCGTTTTTTAAATACAGGTAGCCCTCAGTTTACGCCGGGGTTAGGTTCCAGAAGGAATGGTTGTAAATCGCAACTGTTGTAAATTGAAACCCAGTTTATAATGTAAGTCAATGGGAAGTGAGAGAGTTAGGTTCCAGGACCCTCTCAAAATTGTCATAAGTAACACCTAATACATTATTTTTAAAGCTTTGAAATGAAGACTTTAAATGCTAAACAGCATTAGGCACAGAATATATAATTAAACTAAGTTAAATGAACAAAAACATTTGCTAACACAGCATTATAAACCTAATAAAAATATCACCCAACACAGACTTTACCTGCATTTTTTTGCAAACAGTTCTTTCTATGCATTCCAATCTGGACGGATTTATAGACAGGAAGATCTTGTTCCTTTAAAAGCTGCTCGATAGCTCAGGTCTAGCTAGCTACAATGATTAATTTCAGCCTGCTTGTGTGCTTGGCTTGCATATCTTTTCTGCAACACAAGCAGACGGTTCCACCTACTGGCTATTTTAATTAATGCACTACTTTTCAATAACTGTCACATGACTGAAAAAAAGGTTGTTATTCTGAAGCGGTGCAAATTGAACCGTTGTAAACCGAGGGCCACCTGTATTGAAGAAATAAGTATAAAAGTTTTGACTTCTATAAGTAATGCGTGCCGCCATGTTGAAACCTAGGCTGTGTTTATCTAATCTTTTCTGTGAAGGACAATTAGGGAAAGATATATAAGTCATTGGAGTGTGAAAATAGTAAAAATTATAAATGATGGTTTAAAATTCCTTTACCGTTGCTATATTCCACAGTCACTAACTGGCCTTAGCAGGAGATATACGATAAGAAAAACAGGCTTTTAAACATAGGATAACTACAACTAACCTAAAACATGGCTCCACTCATCACTTTATAGAAACCCATGGAAAATATAAAGCCTATAATTCTCTGACTTAAATTACACAACATAGTAGATATCGCCTGTGAAGCAGCATAAATAACAGGCTTGTCAGAAGTATAACTTATTGTAGGAAACAATACATGCTTGAATTGTTCACATCTCCACCAGGCCTATTGTGTGAAATCGCTATTAAAAAACAAACACACACTCAGGCTAATTTAAGGCTAAATATACTACACTGATTCTTCATCTTAGGACCTTGCAACAACAATTACATATAGTTGACACTAAAGGAGATAAAACCTACTTTTCTGATCATTCTGATTAACTGATATGAAACCCAAATTTTTTTCTTTCATGATTCAGAGAGAACGTGCAATTTTAAACAACTTTCCAATTTACTTCTATTATGTAATTAGTTTTATTCTCTTGGTGTCCTTTGTTGAAAGGCATGCCTAGGTAGGCTCAGGAGCTGCCGATTGGTGTCTGCACATATATGCCTTAAGTTATTGTTTCACCCTTGGACATTGCTGTTACTTCAACACGAGAATGAAGCAAATTAGATAATTGAAGTAAATTGGAAAGTTGTTTAAAATTGTATTCTCAATCTGAATCATGATAAAATAATTTGTTTCATGTCCCTTTAAATAACATACAACATTTTCATGTCGTTTACAAGTTAAAGGAATACTAAACCCACAATTTTTCTTTCATGATTCAGATAGAGCATGCACTTTTAAGCAACTTTCTAATTTACTCCTATTATCAAATTTTCTTTGTTTTCTTTGTATCTTTATTTAAAAAGCAGGAATGTAAAGCTTAATAGCCGGCCCATTTTTTGTTTCAGCACCTGGGTAGCACTTGCTGATTGGTAGGTAAAATGTAGACACCAAATTTGGGTTTAGTGTCCCTTTAAGACAGGCATTTTATGTCTTTCAAACCAACAACCTTTTGCTTGATTTTCACATGTAGGGGCCAATTTATCAAGGGCCAAGTGGCCCCTGATGCCCCAGTTATGAATCAGCGGTCTTAAGACCACTGCTCCTTAACCGGTCCGCTGCCTTTAACGCTGCGGACATCAATCCGCCTGATCGTGTTGATTGACACCCCCTGCTAGCGGCCAATCCACAGGGGGGGGGGGCATTGCACAAGCAGTTCACTAGAACTGCTTGTGCAATGTTAAAGGGACATGAAACCCAACATTTTTCTTTCACGATTCAGATAGAGAATAACATTTTAAACAACTTTCCAATTTACTTCTATCATTTAATTTTCTTCCTTCTCTTGTTATCCTTTGCTGAAAGGTTTATCTAGGCAAGCTCAGAAGTAGCAGAGAACCTAGGTTCTAGCTGCTGATTGGTGGCTGCATATATATATATATTGATTGTGATTGGCTCACCAATGTGTTCAGTTAGAAACCATTAGTGCATTACTGCACTTTCAACAAATGATACCAAGAGAATGAAACAAATTAGATAATAGAAGTAAATTAGAAAGTTGTTTAAAATTGAATTCTCTATCTGAATCATGAAAGAAAAAATTTGGGTTTCATGTCCCTTTAAGCGATGTCTGGCGGACATGATACGTTGCTACGCTACAGCGTATCATGTCCGCCAGACTTTGATAAATCGGCCCAGTAGTGTTGAGTATCAAACGTCTCCATTATTGTAAACAAGGTTTCTGTTGCATTTCTTTTTGAATAAGCATGAGAATACCCAGATGGTTTGAAATATGTGGATGCAACCTGTAATTAAATACATCTGAAAATATACCTTTTTTTTCTCCATTTATAGGAATTTTGCTGCCATTGATGTTATGATTTGATAGTCAAGCCTGTGTAGAACTTGGAAAGTTAAAGGGCCATTATACACTCATTTTTTCTTTGCATAAATGTTTTGTAGATGATCTATTTATAAAGCCCATAAAGTTTTTTGTTTTTTTTAAAAATGTATAATTTTGCTTATTTTTAAATAACATTGCTCTGATTTTTAGACTCCTAACCAAGCCCCAAAGTTTTATTTGAATACTGTCAGCTACCTTCTCCAGCTTGCTCCTGTTTGTGTAAATGGTCTTTTCATATGCAAAAGAAGGGGGAGGGGGGGTGTCTTATTTCCCACTTGCAGTGGGCTTTCCAACTACCTTTTCAACAGAGCTAAACTGAAAGCTTCTAAGTAAGTTTTTAAACAGTTTTATACTGGATTTTTATATCAGTATCTGTGCATCTTATTCTTTATAGTAGTGTCTATTTATTACATGCAGTTATATGAAAATGAGTGTATACTGTCCCTTTAATGACTTTTGGTATTTCAATTACAAATGATCTTTCTTCTGTTAAGTGTGATCAGTCCACGGGTCATCATTACTTCTGGGATATTACTCCTCCCCAACAGGAAGTGCAAGAGGATTCACCCAGCAGAGCTGCATATAGCTCCTCCCCTCTACGTCACTCCCAGTCATTCTCTTGCACCCAACGACTAGATAGGATGTGTGAGAGGACTATGGTGATTATACTTAGTTTTATATCTTCAATCAAAAGTTTGTTATTTTAAAATAGCACCGGAGTGTGTTATTACCTCTCTGGCAGAGTTTGAAGAAGAATCTACCAGAGTTTTGCTATGATTTTAGCCGGAGTAGTTAAGATCATATTGCTGTTCTCGGCCATCTGAGGAGTGAGGTAAACTTCAGATCAGGGGACAGCGGGCAGATGAATCTGCATAGAGGTATGTAGCAGTTTTTATTTTCTGACAATGGAATTGATGAGAAAATCCTGCCATACCGATATAATGTCATGTATGTATACTTTACACTTCAGTATTCTGGGGAATGGTACTTCACTAGAATTACACTGTAAGAAATACATAAAGCTGTTTAATAACTAGAGATTATGTTTAACGTTTTTGCTGGAATGTAAAATCGTTTTCATTTGCTGAGGTACTGTGTGAATAAATGTTTGGGCACTATTTTTCCACTTGGCAGTTGCTTAATCTGTTTTTCTGACAGTTTCTGTTCTCCCTCACTGCTGTGTGTGAGGGGGAGGGGCCGTTTTTTGGCGCTTTTTCTATGCATCAAATATTTCAGTCAGCAACTCATTGTATTCCCTGCATGATCCGGTTCATCTCTACAGAGCTCAGGGGTCTTCAAAACTTATTTTGAGGGAGGTAATTTCTCTCAGCAGAGCTGTGAGAATTATAGTTTGACTGAGATAAAAAACGTTTACAGGTATACCTCACTTTACAGCGCTTCACTTTACAGCGATTCGCTAATACAGCGCTTTGTTCAACCTCCAAGCATTTTGAAACAGTGCTGTAAATCATTGTGAGATTGCGAGAAAAGTGACTGGCACCATTTAGTTATGCTTAGTTCACTCTGTTAACTGCATTGCAGTGCAATCTGTGTCTCAGTGCTATAGTCTGGCAAATTTTACTACAGTAATTGTCACTACTTTACAGGTACAGTATTTATTGAATACTTGCTGTGCTAGTGTTAAACTAAACGTAGCACTATTGCACCCCTAATATATGTTAGTTCAAACATGTTTTTAAGATTTTAAACACTGACAAGAAAGCTAAAACTGCCTTGTTTTACTTTAAGGCGGTTTTCACTTTACAGCGGGGCTCCAGTCCCTAACCCGCTGTATGAGCGGGGTATACCTGTATTCTGTAATTTGTTTCCTGCTTTCAGAATTTGTTATCTTTGCTAATGGGATTAAACCTTTGCTAAAGTTGTGTTGTTTACAAGGATTGAGGCTATAACTGTTTCAATTTATTAATTTTCAACTGTCATAGATCTTCTGTGCTTCTTAAAGGCACAGTACATTTTAATATTATTCTAATTGAATTGTATTTCCAAGTTGCAAGTTTATTTGCTAGTGTGTTAAACATGTCTGATTCAGAGGATGATACCTGTGTCATTTGTTGCAATGCCAAAGTGGAGCCCAATAGAAATTTATGTACTAACTGTATTGATGCTACTTTAAATAAAAGTCAATCTGTACAAATTGAACAAATTTCACCAAACAACGAGGGGAGAGTTATGCCGACTAACTCGCCTCACGTGTCAGTACCTACATCTCCCGCTCAGAGGGAGGTGCGTGATATTGTAGCGCCGAGTACATCTGGGCGGCCATTACAAATCACATTACAGGATATGGCTACTGTTATGACTGAGGTTTTGGCTAAATTACCAGAACTAAGAGGTAAGCGTGATCACTCTGGGGTGAGAACAGAGTGCGCTGATAATATTAGGGCCATGTCAGACACTGCGTCACAGGTGGCAGAACATGAGGACGGAGAACTTCATTCTGTGGGTGACGGTTCTGATCCAAACAGACTGGATTCAGATATTTCAAATTTTAAATTTAAACTGGAAAACCTCCGTGTATTACTAGGGGAGGTGTTAGCGGCTCTGAATGATTGTAACACAGTTGCAATACCAGAGAAAATGTGTAGGTTGGATAAATATTTTGCGGTACCGACGAGTACTGAGGTTTTTCCTATACCTAAGAGACTTACTGAAATTGTTACTAAGGAGTGGGATAGACCCGGTGTGCCGTTCTCACCCCCTCCGATATTTAGAAAAATGTTTCCAATAGACGCCACCACAAGGGACTTATGGCAAACGGTCCCTAAGGTGGAGGGAGCAGTTTCTACCTTAGCTAAGCGTACCACTATCCCGGTGGAGCATAGCTGTGCTTTTTCAGATCCAATGGATAAAAAGTTAGAGGGTTACCTTAAGAAAATGTTTGTTCAACAAGGTTTTATATTGCAACCCCTTGCATGCATTGCGCCGATCACGGCTGCAGCGGCATTCTGGATTGAGTCTCTGGAAGAGAACATTGGTTCAGCTACTCTGGACGACATTACGGACAGGCTTAGAGTCCTTAAACTAGCTAATTCATTCATTTCGGAGGCCGTAGTACATCTTACTAAACTTACGGCGAAGAATTCAGGATTCGCCATTCAGGCACGCAGGGCGCTGTGGCTAAAATCCTGGTCAGCTGATGTTACTTCTAAGTCTAAATTGCTTAATATACCTTTCAAAGGGCAGACCTTATTCGGGCCCGGGTTGAAAGAGATTATCGCTGACATTACAGGAGGTAAAGGCCATGCCCTGCCTCAGGACAAAGCCAAAGCCAAGACTAGACAGTCTAATTTTCGTTCCTTTCGTAATTTCAAAGCAGGAGCAGCATCAACTTCCTCTGCACCAAAACAGGAAGGAGCTGTTGCTCGCTACAGACAAGGCTGGAAACCTAACCAGTCCTGGAACAAGGGCAAGCAGACTAGGAAACCTGCTGCTGCCCCTAAAACATGAATTGAGGGCCCCCGATCCGGGATCGGATCTAGTGGGGGGCAGACTTTCTCTCTTCGCCCAGGCTTGGGCAAGAGATGTTCAGGATCCCTGGACGCTAGAGATAATATCTCAGGGATACCTTCTGGACTTCAAATACTCTCCTCCAAGAGAGAGATTTCATCTGTCAAGATTGTCAACAATCCAGACAAAGAAAGAGGCGTTTCTACGCTGCGTACAAGAGCTCTTGTTAATGGGAGTAATCCATCCAGTTCCACGATCGGAACAGGGACAGGGGTTTTACTCAAATCTGTTTGTGGTTCCCAAAAAAGAGGGAACTTTCAGACCAATCCTGGACTTAAAGATCCTAAACAAATTCCTAAGAGTTCCATCGTTCAAGATGGAGACTATTCGGACAATTTTACCTATGATCCAAGAGGGTCAATACATGACCACTGTAGATTTAAAAGATGCTTACCTTCACATACCGATTCACAAAGATCATTATCGGTACCTAAGGTTTGCCTTCCTAGACAGGCATTACCAGTTTGTGGCTCTTCCATTCGGATTGGCTACAGCTCCAAGAATCTTCACAAAGGTTCTGGGTGCTCTTCTGGCGGTACTAAGACCGCGGGGAATCTCGGTAGCTCCATACCTAGACGACATTCTGATACAAGCTTCAAGCTTTCAAACTGCCAAGTCTCATACAGAGTTAGTGCTGGCTTTTCTAAGGTCACATGGATGGAAGGTGAACGAAAAGAAAAGTTCACTCGTTCCACTCACAAGAGTTCCCTTCCTGGGGACTCTTATAGATTCTGTAGAAATGAAGATTTACCTGACAGAGGACAGGCTAACAAGACTTCAAAGTGCTTGCCGCACCCTTCATTCCATTCAACACCCGTCAGTGGCTCAATGCATGGAGGTAATCGGCTTAATGGTAGCGGCAATGGACATAGTACCCTTTGCACGCTTACACCTCAGACCACTGCAACTGTGCATGCTAAGTCAGTGGAATGGGGATTACTCAGACTTATCCCCTTCTCTGAATCTGGATCAAGAGACCAGAAATTCTCTTCTATGGTGGCTTTCTCGGCCACATCTGTCCAGGGGGATGCCATTCAGCAGACCAGACTGGACAATTGTAACAACAGACGCCAGCCTTCTAGGTTGGGGTGCCGTCTGGAATTCTCTGAAGGCCCAGGGACAATGGAGTCAGGAGGAGAGTCTCCTGCCAATAAACATTCTGGAATTGAGAGCAGTTCTCAATGCCCTCCTGGCTTGGCCCCAGTTGACAACTCGGGGGTTCATCAGGTTTCAGTCGGACAACATCACGACTGTAGCTTACATCAACCATCAGGGAGGGACAAGAAGCTCCCTAGCTATGATGGAAGTATCAAAGATAATTTGCTGGGCAGAGTCTCACTCTTGCCACCTGTCAGCAATCCACATCCCGGGAGTGGAGAACTGGGAGGCGGATTTCTTAAGTCGTCAGACTTTTCATCCGGGGGAGTGGGAACTTCATCCGGAGGTCTTTGCCCAAATACTTCGACGTTGGGGCAAACCAGAGATAGATCTCATGGCGTCTCGACAGAACGCCAAGCTTCCTCGTTACGGGTCCAGATCCAGGGATCCAGGAGCAGTCCTGATAGATGCTCTGACAGCACCTTGGGACTTCAGGATGGCTTACGTGTTTCCACCCTTCCCGTTGCTTCCTCGATTGATTGCCAGAATCAAACAAGAGAGAGCATCAGTGATTCTAATAGCACCTGCGTGGCCACGCAGGACTTGGTATGCAGACCTGGTGGACATGTCATCCTGTCCACCTTGGTCTCTACCTCTGAAACAGGACCTTCTGATACAGGGTCCCTTCAAACATCAAAATATAACTTCTCTGAAGCTGACTGCTTGGAAATTGAACGCTTGATTTTATCAAGACGTGGATTTTCTGAGTCAGTTATTGATACCTTAATACAGGCTAGGAAACCTGTTACCAGAAAGATTTACCATAAGATATGGCGTAAATACCTATATTGGTGTGAATCCAAAGGTTACTCTTGGAGTAAGGTTAGGATTCCTAGGATATTGTCTTTTCTACAAGAAGGTTTAGAAAAGGGTTTATCTGCTAGTTCATTAAAGGGACAGATCTCAGCTCTGTCCATTCTGTTACACAAACGTCTGTCAGAAGTTCCTGACGTCCAGGCTTTTTGTCAGGCTTTGGCCAGAATTAAGCCTGTGTTTAAAACTGTTGCTCCACCATGGAGTTTAAACCTTGTTCTTAATGTTTTACAGGGCGTTCCGTTTGAACCCCTTCATTCCATTGATATAAAGTTGTTATCTTGGAAAGTTCTATTTTTAATGGCTATTTCCTCGGCTCGAAGAGTCTCTGAATTATCAGCCTTACATTGTGATTCTCCTTATTTGATTTTTCATTCGGATAAGGTAGTCCTGCGTACTAAACCTGGGTTCTTACCTAAGGTAGTTACTAACAGGAATATCAATCAAGAGATTGTTGTTCCTTCTTTATGCCCAAATCCTTCTTCAAAGAAGGAACGTCTACTGCACAACCTGGATGTAGTCCGTGCTCTAAAATTTTACTTACAGGCAACTAAGGAATTTCGACAAACGTCTTCTCTGTTTGTCATTTACTCTGGGCAGAGGAGAGGTCAAAAAGCTTCCGCTACCTCTCTTTCTTTTTGGCTTCGTAGCATAATTCGTTTAGCTTATGAGACTGCTGGACAGCAGCCTCCTGAAAGAATTACAGCTCATTCTACTAGAGCTGTGGCTTCCACTTGGGCCTTCAAGAATGAGGCCTCTGTTGAACAGATTTGCAAGGCTGCAACTTGGTCTTCGCTTCATACTTTTTCCAAATTTTACAAATTTGACACTTTTGCTTCATCGGAGGCTATTTTTGGGAGAAAGGTTCTTCAGGCAGTGGTTCCTTCTGTATAAAGAGCCTGCCTATCCCTCCCGTCATCCGTGTACTTTTGCTTTGGTATTGGTATCCCAGAAGTAATGATGACCCGTGGACTGATCACACTTAACAGAAGAAAACATAATTTATGCTTACCTGATAAATTCCTTTCTTCTGTAGTGTGATCAGTCCACGGCCCGCCCTGTTTTTAAGGCAGGTAAATATTTTTTAATTTATACTCCAGTCACCACTTCACCCTTGGCTTTTCCTTTCTCGTTGGTCCTTGGTCGAATGACTGGGAGTGACGTAGAGGGGAGGAGCTATATGCAGCTCTGCTGGGTGAATCCTCTTGCACTTCCTGTTGGGGAGGAGTAATATCCCAGAAGTAATGATGACCCGTGGACTGATCACACTACAGAAGAAAGGAATTTATCAGGTAAGCATAAATTATGTTTTTAACACATGGTTTGCATGTTCCAGCTATGCAGTTACAATACGTGTTAAGAGAAACTAAAATGTATTGTTTCCTATATAAGGTCGTGCCCTAGAATGTTTCTCACTAACGCCTATTTTTGACTGATAAAAAAAAAATACCCTATTAGCTTTTAAAATGCTTGTGTTTTTTTCCCTCTACAGAACAAATTAATGAGAAGGATGAAGGTCCATATTACACTCACCTCGGATCAGGACCAACAGTGGCATCTATTCGGGTCCTAATGGAAGAGCGGTATGTTCCTTTAAAGGGACAGTCTACTCCAGAATTTTTATTGTTTATAAAGATAGATGATCCCTTTATTACCGTTCCCCAGTTTTGCATAACCAACACAGTTATCTTAATATACTTTTTATCTCTGTGATTACCTTGTATCAAAACCTTTGCCGACTGTCCTCTTATTTCAGATCCTTTGACAGACTTGCATTTTAGCCAATCAGTGATAACTCATAAATAACTCCATGTGAGTGAGCTCAATGTTATCTATATGGCACACATGAGCTAGCACTGTCTGAGAAAATGCACTGAGATCAACAAAGAATACCATTAAAACAAAGCAAAAGATGATACAAGTAAATTGGAAAGTTGTTTAAAATGATATGCCCTATCTGAATCATTAAATTTTAATTTTGACTAGACTGTCCCTTTAACATTTAATGATGCACTCTCAGGACTTGACAAATTTGTTCAAAGTCTAGGAGCCAGACCATTTTCTGGGTTTTGTAGATTATATATATGTTTATGTAGACATAAACACAGCAATGGAAACAAATAAGAGACAACTGCAAAATTCATGTGTCCTTCACAAAGATAAATCTGCCTGATTCCAGCCTTGCTAAGCACCCCCAGATTATATTTAATGTAGTCCAGTGCTTAGCAGAAAATACCTTACAGTTTGGTATATAAATTGCTCTTTTTTTCCATGAATTATTTCCAAACAGATTGTTATCTTATCTGGTTAAAACAAGATGTATATATATTTATTTGCTAAACAATTACCTTTGATTAGTAAATACTAATATAACGGCCGTGCCTAGCCTTGTTGTTTACAGACTCAAGCCTGGATTGCCTCCAAATAAAGCAAATAGTGGGTGGAGTTTGGCTATTGAAAAACAATTGCAGCATGTTAATGTGATGTTTAAAAAAAAAAAAAAAAAAGTTTGTTAATATGTTATTCTATAGCAAGACAACAGAAATGTTTTGTAATTACAAGGTGTTTACTCTCCCTTTTAATTATGCTGAATGGCCTTTATACAATAGATGTGTTAGAGTTTGTGTGTAGAACAATCAAAGGTAGCAGAGAGTAATAATTTTTATGAAAATACAAAAGTGTATAAAGCGTTCATTAAAATAGTGGCACATGTGAAATTAGGTTTCTGTAAGCCTATAGTAATGCGATCAATATTATAATTGTATTTCTTTCCTAAGATATGGTGAGTCCACAGCTTCATCAATTACTGTTGGGAATATCACTCCTGGCCAGCAGGAGGTGGCAAATGGCACCACAGTCAAACTGTTAAGTATCACTTCCCTTCCCACAATCCCCAGTCATTCTCTTTGCCTTCGGTGCAAAGAGGAGGTGAAGTTTTTAGTGTCCGAAGAAGATTGGATTTTTTTCACTTCAATCAAGATTTTATTATTTTGAAAGCCAGAGTAGGTTTACTCTGATCTTTCTTCTCAAGATTGGGTCTAGCCGCACTCCACGTTAGTTTCTTCAGTAGGGCAGTGGTGGCTTTAAAGCATTTAGGAACTTGTAAGGTGGGCTTTACTGAGTTTTCCTTACATATTTGTTGCCCT
This sequence comes from Bombina bombina, assembly GCF_027579735.1. Classification (NCBI taxonomy): domain Eukaryota; kingdom Metazoa; phylum Chordata; class Amphibia; order Anura; family Bombinatoridae; genus Bombina; species Bombina bombina. Next base: position 681,674,835 of record NC_069504.1, read on the forward strand.
AGTATAGAAAGCCAGAGTAGGTTTGCTCTGCTCTTTATTTTTTTCTACCGGTCTCTGTGAGGAGTGGCGTCCTCTAGGATGAGGTGTTTGTTTTCACATTATCCTTATAAAACGGTTATATGCTCCAATCAGAGGCTTCTGATGTTTAAGAGTGCGCCCTTTAATATACTCATGTTGTAATTTGTAAGAGTGGCACGATTGTTTTTCAACTGTTCTAGATGGGTGCTGTTAGAATAAGTGTGGAGCAGATGTTTTTCTTTAGCTCAGCGGATCTTGTCTGATAGAATGATGCGTTCAGTTAGATTAGCTGTGCACTTCATTTCAACGATTTGTCTCTGTTCCCGCCTTCTTCTTCCTTTGCATGGCGGGGAAGCACCATTTTCGTCTCTCTCTGAGCCCGTCATGTGACCATGCCCCTTCTCTTCTCCGTTAGATCGGAGCGTATCTGTGGATACGGAGGTTTTCCGTGCTACGGAAGGGCTTCTTTTATTTGCGAAGCCATTACCTAAAGCTTGGTTTTGCTTATTAAATACCTGTTCTTGAAGACACGGTCCTTGAGATTCCAGTGATTTCCACTGATGTTTGGTGGTAATAATCTTTTATGGTTTTCAAGCCTAAGACTTGAGACATATTGTTCATACTCTTGGAACAGAGGCCTGTTCCTTAAAATTTATGTTTTTGTCTCTTAAGATACTGAGAATATAGTGTGTCTCATACCCCTTCTGTCAGGTATATAATAGTACTAAATGCCAGATCATGGGTGTGTCTGCTTTATTATATAGGCTGGTTATGTCCTGTGCAGTGTTCCCTCTAAGACCAGTTTTGTGAGCAGCACAGCAGTGAAACAGTTAATAAGGAAACCACACCTTGCAGTCTGCATTATGTAGTGTTTGCTAATTGTTCTAATTAACTGTTTGACTGCTGGGTCGCTCCTAAAACTGGCCTTAAAGAGACCACTGGTCCTGTGGCACTTTTTTGTTTAATATATACAATTCCGTGCTGCATAACTAATAGGTTGTTTATTTCTGAGCCACTGTCTCTTAGGATGATGCTATTTAGGCAATGCCACAGTTTTCTCATTTTACGTCCCAAGCCTCAATGGCATCACATGCAGTGCCCTGCGGTTCCTTTCTATCTCCTGGAGGAGTCATTTGCCTGCAGAATTTGCTGTCCAGATATCTTATGCGGTAATTGTGGCATTATCTGCTTTTCCTATATTAAGGAATATTGCAAGAGGAACATTAGAGATTCAGATAGTTTGGTTTATGTTCCGCCTGCTACTACTCAGGTTGCCTTCCTCAAAGGTCTGATGAGGAGGATACGTCGGTAGCCTCTGAGGGTGAAACCTCAGATTTGGACAGTATAATTCCTTCATCTGATGCTGAAGTAGTATCCTTTAGACTTATGCCTGAACACCTTGTGTATTGTTAAAGGAGGTTTTGGCTACTCTGGATGACTCCGATATTTTGTCGTTGTAAACCCAAGGATATCTAGTAAATGTAATATTTGCTGGAATTCCTTTGTGGAAGTTTTTCCTGTTCCAGACCATGCTAAGGGATTTTTTTCCACAGGAATGATAGAAGTCAGGGATTCCTTTTTTCCTTCTCATGTCTTACCAAGATGTTTTCCTGTCACTGTCCCTATTAAATATATTGGCACACAGTGCCTATAGTAGAAGGAGCATTTCTTTTACAAAGATATGACGAGTCCACGGATTTCATCCTTACTTGTGGGATATTAACCTCCTGCTAACAGGAAGTGGCAAAGAGCTTCACAGCAGAGCTGTATATATAGTCCCTCCCTTCCTCCAGTCATTCTCTTTGCCTGTGTTATACTAGGAAGACATGGTAAAGTGAGGTGTTGGTTTCTTCAATCAAGAAGTTTTTTATTTTAAATGGTACCTACCGGTGCATACTATTTTCCTCAGGGGGATATGGAAGAAGATTTCTGCCCTGAGGTTGATGATCTTAGCAGTTGTAACTAAGATCCACGCTGGTTCCCACAAGACTTCTAAAGGTAACCATGAGACATCTTCAGTGTGGAGACCGGTTTCATGCTACAAGCAGCATTAAGGTATGTGCAGCCTTTTTTATTCTGAGGAGACTTGGTGTTTCAGATCTGGCTGGCATTATTTCTCTGTATGGGAATGGGGTAAGCAGTAAATCCTATTTTATAAGAGGGGTATTACTGGAGTCCCTATATTATATTTTTCATTAGTTGACTTTATTTGGGCATTATGTGACATGGGAGACAATGAAAAAAAACAATGTTTTACGTTTTTTATTTTTGTCATTTAAACTTGTTTGTTTTATGTTTGAGGGGTTGTATACTGTGTGTACATTAACTTTGGTGCAAAACCGCATTCCCATGCGGTTTTGTTTGGGCCTACTCCGACTTTGACCTTAAGGGGCGGGGCTTATTTTCGCGCACTCAGATGCGCACTTCCTTAAGGCTAAGCAGCAGCAAGCAGTAACTCGGTGGCTCCTGGACTGTGTAGCTGGTCTGAAGGGTTGGAAACTTGTTTTGAAGTACCCTGGGGGCAGGTAGGCGCCACAGCTGAGCTGTGGCGAGGTGCAGAGGGTATTTTTATCTATCTTTTGATTAGTTGTTGATATAAGTACTTTTGAGCCTTATTTCTGCCCTTGCTTCTGGGTGCAGTAATTTCTGGATTAACCAACGATATTAAGTTAAATTTGGGGATAATTTAACGTTAATTGAGCATTTTGGAAAAATTGTTCACTTTTTCTTTTCTTAAAGGCACAGTACACATTTTTTCAAATGTTTATTTTATGCAATAAATAAGTGTTTAAACGACTTTTGTGTTAGTACTAGTCTGTTCAACATGTCTGACATTGAGGTTTCTCATTGTTCTATGTGTTTAGAAGCTATTGTGCAACCCCCTCTAACATTGTGTAACTTTTGTACTGAAAGGGCCTTACAATGTAAAAAGCATATTTTAAATAAAGAAAGTGTGCCTAAGGATGATTCTCAGTCTGAAGAGAATCAGGATATGCCATCCAATTCTCCCCAAGTGTCACAACTTTTAACGCCCACACAAGCGACGCCAAGTACTTCTACTGCGTCTAATTCCTTTACTCTGTAGGAGATGGCTGCAGTTATGTCAACTACCCTTACAGTGGTATTGTCTAAATTACCAGTGTTACAGGGTAACGCAGTAGGTCAGGTATTAATGTAAATACTGAATCCTCTGATGCTTTATTAGCTATTTCCGATGTTCCCTCACAGTGCTCTGAGTTGGGGATCAGGGAATTACTGTCTGAGGGTGAAATTTCTGATTCAGGTAATGTTTTGCCTCAGATTCGGATGCTATGTCATTTAAATTTCAGCTTGAACACCTCCGCCTGTTTTATCGTCTCGATGATTGTGATCCTATTGCAATTCCTCCAGAGAAATTGTGTAAAATGGATAAATATTTGGAAGTTCCTACTTACACTGATGTTTTTCCAGTTCCTAAGAGAAATTTCGGAAATTATTATTATTATTTTTTTTTTATTTTAATTATTAGAAAGGAATGGGATAGACCAGGTATACAGTTTTGTCCCCCTCCTAATTTTAAGAAAATGTTTCCCATATCAGACACCATTCGGGACTCATGGCAAACGGTCCTTAAGGTAGAGGGAGCTATATCTACCTTATCTAAGCGTACTACTATACCCATTGAAGATAGTTGTGCTTTCAAGGACCCTATGGAAAATTAGAGGGTCTACTAAAGAAATTATTTGTTAATCAGGGATTTCTTTTACAACCTACGGCTTGCATTGTTCCAGTAACTACTGCAGCAGCTTTTTGGTTTGAGGCTCTAGAAGAGTCTCTTAAGGTTGAGACTCCATTAGATGACATCTTAGATAGAATTAAGGCTCTCAAGCTAGCTAATTCTTTTATTACTGATGCCGCTTTTCAAATTGCTAAATTAGCAGCAAAAAATGCAGGATTTGCTATTTTAGCACGTAGAGCATTATGGCTTAAATCTTGGTCTGCTGATGTGTCATCAAAACATAAGCTTTTAGCTATTCCCTTTAAAGGTAAGACCCTTTTCGGGCCAGAATTGAAGAAAATCATTTCTGATATTACAGGAGGTAAAGGCCATGCCCTACCTCAGGAAAAGTTGGTTAAAATGAGGGGTAAACAGAATAATTTTCGTTCCTTTCGGAACTTTAAAGGAGGACCCCCCGCTTCTTCTTCCACAAAGAAGGAAGGGAATTTTACCCAATCTAAGTCAGTCTGGAGACCCAACCAGAACTGGAATAAGGGTAAACAATCCAAAAAGCCCACTGCTGGTCCTAAGACAGCATGAAGGGGTGGCCCCCAATCCAGGACTGGATCTAGTAAGGGGCAGACTCTCTTTCTTTGCTCAGGCTTGGGCAAGAGATGTTCAGGATTCCTGGGCACTAGAAATAGTGACCCACGGTTATCAATTGGAATTCAAGGATTTTCTTCCAATAGGGAGATTTCATCTTTCAAAATTATCTGCAAACCAGATAAAAAGAGAGGCGTTCTTACGCTGTGTAAAAGACCTTTCTACTATGGGAGTAATTTGTCCAGTTCCAAAATTGGAACAGGGACAGGGGTTTTACTCAAACCTATTTGTGGTTCCCAAAAAAGAGGGAACGTTCAGACCCATTTTAGATCTCAAGTGTCTAAACAAATTTCTAAGACTTCCATCATTCAAGATGGAGACAATTTGAACAATTTTACCAATGATCCAAGAGGGTCAATATATGACTACCGTGGATTTGAAGGATGCTTACCTTCAAATTCCAATCCACAAAGATCATCATCGGTTTCTAAGGTTTGCCTTCTTGGACAAACATTATCAGTTTGTGGCTCTTCCTTTCGGGTTGGCTACAGCACCCAGAATCTTCACAAAGGTTCTAGGGTCTCTTTTGGCGATTCTCAGACCGCGAGGGATAGCGGTGGCGCCTTATCTGGACGATATTCTGATTCAGGCGTCAACATATCTGACAAAATTTCACACGGACACAGTTTTTGTCTTTCCTGAGAACTCACGACTGGAAAGTGAACATAGAGAAAAGTTCACTTGTCCCACAGACAAGGGTTCCTTTCTTTGGAACCCTAATAAACTTGGTGGCCATGAAAATATTTCTGACGGAGGTCAGAAAATCAAAGATTCTGAATACTTGCCGAGCACTTAAGTCCATTCCTCGGCCGTCAGTGGCTCAGTGTATGGAGGTAATTGGATTAATGGTAGCGGCAATGGACATCGTTCCGTTTGCTCGCTTTCATCTCAGACCACTGCAGCTGTGCATGCTCGGACAGTGGAATGGGGATTGTGCGGATTTATCTCCTCAGATAAATCTGGATCAAGAGACCAGAAACTCTCTTCTTTGGTGGTTGTCGCCGGATCATCTATCCCAGGGGACTTGTTTCCGCAGATCCTCGTGGGTGATAGTGACAACAGATGCCAGCCTTCTGGGCTGGCTAGGGTGCAGTTTGGAACTCCCTGAAGGCTCAGGGTGTTTGGACTCAAGTGAAGTCTCTACTTCCAATCAATATTCTGGAACTGAGAGCAATATTCAATGCGCTTCTGGCGTGGCCTCGGTTGGCTTCGGCCAAATTCATCAGATTCCAGTCGGACAACATCACGACTGTGGCATATGTCAATCATCATGCTGATAAGGCGGTTCTTCATACTAGTTAGGTTTTCTTCCTAAAGTTGTTTCGGGTAGAAATATCACTTAGGAAATTGTTGTTCCTTATATAGTATGTCCTATTCCTTCTTTTCGTTAAGGACGTTTGTTGCACATCTCAAATCTATCCTTTGAAATGGGACTGGAGTTTTAAGTAGTCTTGTCAGCCTCTCAGTGAGAGCATTGACGAAAATTAGGGTATGAAGATGCAGGGATAGTCTTTCTGCGAAACCATCCAGACTCGTATTAACAGCTCTTAAGCAATCAGTGTTGACGAGTTTCACTGCCTGCTTTCATCACTCAAGTCCATGTCAGGAGCGATGCTACAAGACTCTCACACTTCAGAGGCTGTGTTTCTGTTCCACAGCATAGATTCCAGTTTATCAGATTCCATTCAGACAATATCACCTTGGTGGTTTACATCAACCACCAGGGAGGAACGAGGAGCTCCCTAGCAATGAGGGAGGTATCTCTGATTCTGGAGTGGGCGGAGGCCCACAACTGTTCGCTATCAGCGATCCACATTCCGGGTGTGGACAACTGGGAAGCGGACTTTCTCAGCAGACAATCCTTTCATCCGGGGAATGGTCTCTACAGCCCGAGGTGGTTGCGGAGATATGCAACAGGTGGGGACTCCGGAGATAGATCTCATGGCGTCCTGTCTCAATACCAAACTACCCAGGTATGGGTCGAGATCCAGGGATCCTCAGGTGGAGCTAATAGATGCATTAGCAGTGCCTTGGAGGTTCAGTCTAATATACCTTTTTCCGCCATTACCTCTCCTTCTTCGAATAGTGGCCCGCATCAAGCAGGAGCAGACATCAGTGATACTGATTGCTCCATTGTGGCCGCGAAGGATGTGGTTCGCGGATCTAGTGGTGATGTCGTCATCAACTCCATTGAAGTTACCTTGTCACAGGGATCTGCTGGAACAAGGTCCCTTTGTTCATCAAAATCTAGATTCTCTGAGGCTGACTGCGTGGAGATTGAATGCTTAGTCCTAGCCAAGAGAGGTTTCTCTGAGAGAGTTATTAATACTCTCATTCAAGCTCGTAAGCCGGTTGGACATTCTATGATTGTATTTTTCTGATTTCTTTCTTTGGCTACATTTCTTACTTGCACTTGTTGATTATTTTCACTGCATTTTAATTGTGTGTTTACACTATTTGTATTTTTGCACAGAGTGAGTATCACCAATTTGTACACAACTAACTGGTTGTCTATACATACATCTGTGGAACCCACCATGGTATAGTCTATGCGGTAACCATATTGCTTACCACTACCCAGTATTGAGTATACCTCATTCTTTTATTCATTCACCATTCATTACATACACCATGGATCCATGGATGTTTTAAATACTGTATATTCTAAATACTGTATGTTTTAAGTATTGTATGTTCTATTATCGCTTTTATATATCATACGTATATCGTCTATTGCTTGTATTAAAGTATTTTATTTGACTTTACCCCCATAGCCTTTTTTTTGCTTGTAGCGCTCACTTCCACACTATTCCATATTTGACATTAAATTACTGTCTGGGAAGGTTCTTTTTCTACTGGCTATTGCTTCGGTGTGCAGAGTCTCGGAAATGGCTGCCTTGCAGTGTGAGCCTCCTTACCTAGTATTTCATGCTGATAAGGCTGTTCTTCGTACTGGGTTAGGTTTTCTTCCTAAGGTCGTTTCAGATCGCAACATCAAATCAGGAGATTGTGGTTCCTTCCTTGTGTCCTAATCCTTCTTCTTCGAAGGAACGGTTACTTCATAATTTGGATGTGGTTCGGGCCTTGAAGTTCTATCTTCAGGCTACGAAGGAGTTTAGACAGACTTCTTAGTTTGTCGTCTATTCTGGGAAGCGTAGGGGGCAGAAAGCCTCGTCCACTTCCTTATCTTTTTGGTTGAGGAGCAATATTCACTTAGCTTATGAGACAGCGGGAAATAAGCCTCCTCAGAGGATAAAGGCTCATTCAGCTAGAGCAGTGGCTTCCTCTTGGGACTTCAAGAATGAGGCCTCTATGGATCAGATTTGTAGGGCGGCTACCTGGTACTCCTTCCAAACCTTTTCTAAATTTTACAAGTTTGATGTTTTTGCTTCGGCTGAAGCAACTTTTGGGAGAAAGGTTTTGCAGGCTGTTTTGCCCTCAGAATAGAGTCTGCCTCCTTTTTTTTCATTTAGTGTCCTCTGGAGCTTGGGTATATGTTTCCCACAAGTAAGGAATGAAGCCATGGGCTCTCGTCATATTAAGAAGGAAAACATAAATTATGCTTACCAGATAATTTCCTTTCCATCTGTATGAGGAGAGTCCGCGGCCCCCGCCCGTATTCTCCGATGGGCGGACCTAAATTTTGTTTTGTTCTTCTGGCACCATTTATACCCTGATATTTCTCCTACTGTTCCTTGTTCCCTTGGCAGAATGACTGGGATATGAGGGAAGTGGGGGAGGTATTTAAGCCTCCTCCTGGTGGCCAGGTACTGTATTCCTACAAGTAAGGAATGAAGTTGTGGACTCTCATCATACAGAAGGAAAGGGAATTATCTGGTAAGCATAATTTATGTTTTTTGCAAATTTGACAAATTTGGTACTTTTGCCTCAGCTGAGGCTTCTTTTGGGAGAAAGGTTCTTTAGGGGGTGGTGCCTTCTGTTTAGGTCTGCCTGTCTTGTCCCTCCCTATTCATCTGTGTCCTCTAGCTTGGGTATTGGTTTCCAACAGTAATTGATGAAGCCGTGGACTCACCATATCTTAGGAAAGAAAAGAAAATTTATGCTTACCTGATCAATTTATTTTTTTCCGGATATGGTGAGTCCACGGCCCCGCCTTTTATTTCAAGGCAGTTGTTTTTTACTAAACCTCAGGCACCTTTTACACCTTGTATTTCTTCTTTTTTTTCTCCATTTCCTTTCGGTCGAAATGACTGGGGATTGTGGGAAGGGAAGTGATACTTAAAGTGAATGTAAATTTTGATGCTAAAGTGCCCGGTTTTTAAAACTTCGATTAAAAACAGGGGCACTTTAATTCATCAAAATTTACATTTCACTCCTGTTGTGAAAAAAACTTACCTTTTAAACTTCACAGCAGCTCCAGCTTCCTCCGGTCTCACAAGCCATTTCTGATGTCAGAAATGATTGATAGGTCATCCTCCAATCACAGCTCCCCCCCCCCCCCCCCCCCGGGGGAATCAGTGTCTGATTCAACACTGTGATTGGAGGAAGCCGGATGCCTCATTTTAGACCCAGGAAGAGGCTTTGAAATGGGTGGAGGAAGCTGGAGCTGCTGTGAAGTTTAAAAGGTAAGTTTTTTTTTTTCACAACAAAAGTGAAATGTAAATTTTGATGAATTAAAGTGCCCCTGTTTTTAATCGAAGTTTGAAAAACCGGGCACTTTAGCATCAAAATTTACATTCATTTTAACAGTATGACTGTGGTGCTCGTTGCGTCCTCCTGCTGGCCAGGAGTGATATTCCCAACAGTAATTGATGAAGCCGTGGACTCACCATATCCAGAAAGAAATCAATTTATCAGGTAAGCATACTAATATCGAGAGAGTGATACAAGGCAAAAAAAAAATATGGATTCCATTTATCATATGCCTGGTGGACAAGGCTCATACTCCTGAAATTTGTCCATTGTTTGTGCAATGCAGTGGGGACTGTCAATCATCCCTATCAGATCAGCATGATTTAACTCTGCCACACTTTAGAGAGGTTAAGTAGCTGCGGTCTTCAAGCCAGCAGCTACTTAACTAGCATTTCAGACTTGCTTGTGTGAGCCTGAAACTCTGAGGCCTATTGAGATTTATTGAAGTACAATATAGTACTACATTCTATAAGGAGATCTTCAAAACGTGTTTTGTAACCATGTCATTGACCTTATATACTGTATAAATGTTATCTTATGTTTGTGGAATAGCAGCTCAGCAACTGATATTTTGTTCACCAGTCTCTTAATACAAAAATGCTTTTTCTTCTGCTTGTTGAAATGTGCACTTCACTCAGGTATTTCCTATTTTCATCTTACAGATACGGAGAGAAAGGAAAAGCAATTCGCATTGAAAAGGTCATTTACACAGGAAAGGAAGGGAAAAGCTCACGGGGCTGCCCAATTGCTAAATGGGTAAATGCATAGACACAATACCTTTTGCATTGCATTATAAACTAATAGATCTTTAAGCATACTTATCTATCTTTAACCGGTACCTTTAAAAAAAAAAAAAAAAAAAAAAAAAGTTGTATGTACTTTTAAAAATCCTTTTTATTCATTCTGTAACTTTAATGGTAGCAGGATGTTGTTGGTCACCATATGAACCCAAGGCAAGGGAACAGGTTGATTTTAAACTGAAAAACAATTTTATCTCATAAATCAATGAGCATTAATTGAAGTGGAAAAATACAATGCTGTATATAAGCTTTATCATTAACATAACCAGAGCCCTTTCTGCCACAAAGCAAAGGGTCTCGCCTGACCCCTATTTTGATACTAAACTTGCAGAAGCACAAAAACCTAATTTATTTATGTTAAGTTTCATAAATTCTAGATTTTAAATGTTTGCTAAAATATTCAACATTTAGGAAATACCTGTTTTAAATGGACATTGTGCTTTAACAAAATTCTAGCATTCTTATGAAATAGCAGCAATTAAACAGGTAAAATGTATATTTGTATGTGACAAAAAAAGTGACTTAAATTTATATAACAGGCATGTTTGTGAATAATGGATACCTAGGTCCACTGGCACAGCTATATTGCTATAGAGGGTCACAAATATGACAAGAAATTGTTTTTCCAATGATATTGTGTGAAATGCCAAGGATTAGGATATAATTTTCAAATACCCTCTGCAGGAAATACAAATTTCAAGTGACTGATAAATCTCCTCACACTTGAAATAAAACCATATAAGATTAGGTTGATAAATGCCCTCTGACCACTGTAACAAGTAGATCGCTTCCCAGAAGTCTGAGAGGCTAGGAACCCACACACTTACTATATTTTCCCTTCCTGCTTGTGTTAGTTTACACATAGCCAAGTAAATTGTCATTGGTATCATCAGTACACAGTGCGTAGATGCTTAGCTGTTCATGCAAAAGCATGCAAGCTCATCTGCCAGTCCTTACCTTGGCAGTGGAGGTCAGTGAAGGATTTTCAGCATGTGTCAGTCACTGTCTTTAGTTTCAGCCCTCTAAAAAGAAGAGTTTTCTGATATTGTTTATCTTACCTCATTTTCTTTGTCCTGTCAGAGTAGATGTTAATGATTTTCAGCACTGGATTAAGGTAATACCGTTAACATGCAACAGGATCAGACAAAAACCCAGAATTTTATTGTCCATAATGCTCATTAGTTTACTTTCTAATTCTAAAAGATCACTACCTATAAGAAATAACTGTACAACATATTAAAGGTGCATGTATGTCCTGCAGAGCATAGCTTCAATATTTATAAAGTTTATTTCTGGGACCAGGCGAGGATGTGGGACCTTATGACCAAAGTTCTATGATGCGTTTAACTGATCTTACAACATTTACAGATATAACAGCAGTGACACGTCTAGTTCATTTTTTATGCTTTAAATATGTAATATTGTGAAGGGAAAAATATAGAATAAGTTGCACTATGGGTAACTTTATGGGCCAGATTACAAGTGGAGCAATATTTAACGCTCCTGCTTGAGCGTTAACTGTCCTAAAAGTAAGCTTTTTGCGCACGTCAGGTTGTGCTTGTATTACAAGTTGAATGTAAAAAGTTATTGCTTGCGTGCTAACCTGACACGGATAAAAAGACGTTACAATATCACATGCACGAGAACACCTGGGACCTCATGTCTTTGAACCTTTATAACTTTTTAGCGGCACATGTGAAATTAGGTTTCTGTAAGTCTACAGTAATGCAATCAATATTATAATTTTATTTTTTCCTAAGATATGGTGAATCCACAGCTTCATCAATTACTGTTGTCAATATCCCTCCTGGCCAGCAGGAGGAGGCAAAGAGCACCACAGTCAATCTGTTAACTATCACTTCCCTTCCCACAACCCCCAGTCATTCTCTTTGCCTTCGGTGCAAGGAGGAGGTGAAGTTTTGGTGTCTGAAGAAATTGGCTTTATTTCACTTCAATCAAGATTTTATTATTTTAGAATGGAGTAGGTTACTCTGTTCTTTCCCTTTTTCAAGGATTGGGTCTAGCCGTACTCCACATTAGTTTCTTTAGTAAGGGCAATGGTGACTTTAAAGCATTTAGTAAGGTGGGCCTTGCTGTGTTTTCCGAACAATTTGCTGTCCTAGTATAGAAAGCCATAGTGAGTTTACTCTGTTCTTTTTCTTTCTACAGGCCTCTGGGAGGAGCATGTGTCCTTTCATGCTTGGTGAGTTGTCTACATGGCGGACAGCGGACTTTGCAGGTAAGTGCTTTTTCTTCCAGGTGGGGAGACTATGCACTTAGAAGTTTTTCTGCATCAGCACATTTGGGACTATATAATCCTTTATGAGCTAAAGGGTTAATTTTATTTATTTTTATTTATGGCTCTTTATTTTCCCTGAGAGTTTTTACTTCGTTAAGGGAGGGGGCGGAGCCTACTTCCAAAGCAGGAAGACGCATCTTGATGAAGCTCCAAGGAAAAAATACAGATTTTTCTAAAAAATTATTATAGTGGACCATCAGTTTTCATACCACTGAGGTAACTACTGTGTTAAGAGGGAATAAATCCTATGAGCGGATACTTTGATTGTGTTTGGCCTATGCTCTTTGGAACAGCTGTGTAGCGCACTCTCTCACAGGCCTAAGGGACATTTTACCGCCTGAAGCGTTTGTATTGTGAGGTAACCTCAAGAAGACGGGCCCTGTGCAAAGTAAGCAGCACAGGTCTGGGGCTGCCGTTCATAACCCCCCCCCCCCCCCGAACTCCGGGGTTACGATATCCTGAAATAGGAAAATTAATCAACTACAAGTGGAGTCTAACGCGATCCCCTCATTGCAACAAAAGAGGCCCCGTCACAAACATGGAGGTGCAGTATCTTGAAGCAACTCTGACAAAGCTGCTGGAAGATCATTTTGCAAAGCTCCACCGGTTGATCAGCAGATGCTTTACTAAAGAGTACGCCTTTCCAGAGGAGGAAAAAGCCAACCTCACTGTTCCCCACCGGAGTATAAGGCAAGTCACCGGTAATAAGTTCTAGGCTGCTGAACCTCATGTGCTATTAGATAAGGGTTGTGAGACCAAGGGTAATGTAGCCACACGACAAATAATCGATTCAGTGGCCATATTGGTTGCCTCCTTACACCTAGTTCTATTCTGGCCCCAGCTATTACCTACGGATCTCAGATCAAGCTTGGGCAGGTTGGTGACGCAGCGGTCCCCAAGATAGAGAGACTTACCTATCCTTCTAGGATCCATTTTCAGACAGGAACTGCCCTCCGCAATACTACTGTTGCAAAGCTGTATAAGACCGGGCACATTGATCTTAACCCGGATACTAGTCAGGCCGCAGCCTGGGGCACTAGTAGGTCCGATATTAGCACAGGGAACCTTTTTGTATCCAAGGAGTCAGGGGATTCCCCTCTTGGCACACAAATAGTGGAGAGAAGTCTGCATGAGTATAGGAGGAAAACCTATGCCGGATCCGACACACCGCATCAAAATGCATCAGATGCATGGAACCGTCCTTTAGAGAGACTTTCTCCCCAATTCAAAGCTAAAGGCAGGCAGCAGGATATGCTTTGGTAGCGGCGGACAATAGCTACTGAGAATATCCTTTTTACCAGATGCGGCTTACAATACAAGGCTGCACTTGCTGGGACTCTTGTTTGTTTGTCTACAAACCCTGCAGATGGAACTTTTCTCGTGAGAGCCGGCGTGGGATAAGGTGCTTACGGTGAACGGATGGACTCAGCTTTTCAGCAGTTATGTCCCTTGGAAACTCTATTGTCTAACCAACGTCCCCTAAATATATTATAAATACTGACTGGACTAAAGGACACAAACCAGTCTGGTTTGTCTCAACATATGGTTGTATATATTTAGATAAGTTTAATAGTTCATAATATACTAATATGGCACTGTTAGTTAATTCTACTCGAGTAGTGTTTATGTGTATATACATTTAGTTCCACTTTTTGGATGAGCTTGATATGTTACTATGCTGAATTTCCTGACATACTGGTTAAAGCGCATTTAGGAGCCGATTGTTTGCAGAATGACTGTTATCCTTTCTCCTTTTGTTTATTGTTTCTAAGCAATATGGCGAACTGCCAGCGGCCGAGGCAGGGTGCCTACACTAGGTTAAAGGAGATAGTTTATACCATGGTACGTGTTTCGAAGGAGACATCCCATGCATGTATTTGTTTGGCTCTCTTGCTAATACCCCAAAATTTTAACACTTACCTTTGTGTCATGTGCTTGTTTTTGGAATTAGTATATAGGTCACAACCCATCTGCCTATCTTAAGCAAAGAGTATAGTAAGCATTGGATCAGAACTATTTGATATAGGACTACCTCTGAAAATTGTCCCTAACACTCTCCTCACTACTTGCTCCTAGTATATACTCCTGTATATAACTGTTCTTCTGCCCCTTCTCTCCCCACCTACATTTAAGACACAAGCTGTATCTCCCCACTGCCCTCTAGCTAGTAAGTTGAGGTCATTAGTTTTATAAAACTGTACTTGCCAATGAATACGAGAGGTTTTATGTCAGTTTCTAAATGAGGACACTCAAGATGTCAGCACCCTGTTTTACATTTGTTTGCATATGTCTACCACATAGAATAATACAAGACATATTATTGTTTATAAGGGCCTCTAGACACTCTCTATATAAGATTATAGCGTTTCTTTTGTTTTTTTTCTTTCTCTCTGTCAGAGCCCATACCACTTGCACATGAAAACTTGTTCTATAAATATGTTCTATAAAATTTAAAATAGAGGTTTATTAGTGGGGTCCCAAAAGTGGTCCCCTACTGTCCATAGCTGTCTTCTGTAGCTTCATGCCATGCTGTGATGTCCAAAAGTGTCCTCTGATATCACCTAGAAGACACATTATTCTTTGAGCATACATGATGTTTGCGGTTTTATTTTACTCAATGCCATACAGCTATGTTTTGTGTATTAAGGTTTCATAACTTGCTACTGTATAATTCAAAACAATTCTTTTTTCTATATTGATTTTATTGAAAGGCAAAAAAAATAAAAAATTCTTAAGGGTATTGAATTGTAAGTCCCACTGTTGTGTGTTTCTACTGGGTATTTTAATAGGTTTGCTCAGTATATATTTTTTTATTTTTTGGCCTATTAGCGCGCTTTTTATCTTTAGCTATGCAGCTCTATGGGCTTGTTACTCAGTATGTAGCGGAGCGCCGCCATTTATGTTTCTTTAAGCAGTAGCACTTGGGGCACAACACGAAAATGTTTTCTGTGGATATGGGTTATTGGAAAGTGTAGTAGCATTTCTTTCATGTAATTGGTAAGAGTCCATGAGCTAGTGACATATGGGATATACAATCCTACCAGGAGGGGCAAAGTTTCCCAAACCTCAAAATGCCTATAAATACTCCCCTCACCACACCCACAATTCAGTTTTACACACTTTGCCTCCTATGGAGGTGGTGAAGTAAGTTTGTGCTAAGATTTCTACGTTGATATGCGCTTCTCAGCATTTTTTTGAAGCCAGATTCCTCTCAGAGTACAGTGAATGTCAGAGGGATGTGAAGGGAGTATCACCTATTGAATGCAATGGTTTTCCTCACGGGGATCTATTTCATAGGTTCTCTGTTATCGGTCATAGAGATTCATCTCCTACCTCCCTTTTCAGATCGACGATATACTCTCATATTCCATTACCTCTACTGATAACTGTTTCAGTACTGGTTTGGCTATCTGCTATATATGGATGGGTGTCTTTTTGTAAGTATGTTTTCATTACTTAAGACACTCTCAGCTATGGTTTGGCACTTTATGTATTTATATAAAGTTCTAAATATATGTATTGTACTTATATTTGCCATGATTCAGGTTTTCAGTATATTTTCTTTTTTTGCAGACTGTCAATTTCATATCTGGGAAATGCTTTTTTTATGAAAAATGATTTCTTACCTGGGGTATAGTCTCTTTTTCAAATTGACTGTCTTTTAAATTTGCGGGCAGATTTACTCTTGCGAGGGCGTAAAATGCCAACATTTATTGTGTCATTTTTGGCGCGAAGTTACGTTAGTTGACACCGAGTCCTTCACAAGGTTGCGTCATCTATGACACGAGTGTTTCGTTTCCGGACGTTTTTGGCGCCAAAAAATATTTTTCTGTTTGTTGTACGTCATACTTGCCGCCAAATATTTTAATTATTTAAAACCCCATTCCTTTTGCCTCTGGCCTTTTTCTATGTCAGAGGGCTATGCTGTTTGCATTTTTTCCCATTCCTGAAACTGCCATATAAGGAAATTGATAATTTTGCTTTATATGTTGTTTTTTTCTCTTACATTTGCAAGATGTCTCAATTTGATCCTGTCTCAGAATTTACTGCTGGATCCCTGCTGCCTGATAACCAAGTGCTAAGTGCATTTGTTGTAAATTTGTGGAGATTATACCTCCATCTGTGGTTTGTAATAGTTGTCATGATAAACTTTTACATGCAGAAAATGTTTCCATCAGTAGTAGTTCATTACCTGTTTCTGTTCCCTCAACATCTAATGCACAAGATATACCTGTAAATTTAAAAGAATTTATTTCCGATTCTATTCAGGTGGCTTTGTCTGCCATTCCGCCTTCTAATAAACGTAAAAGGTCTTTTAAAACTTCTCATAAAGTTGATGAAATTTCAAATCACCGGCAACATACTGATTTATCTTTCTCTGATGAGGATCTATCGGATTCAGAAGATCCTGCTTCAGATATTGACACTGACAAATGCTCTTATTTATTTAAAATGGAGTATATTCATTCTTTATTAAAAGAAGTGTTGTTTACATTAGATATGGAGGAAACTAGTCCTCTTGATATTAAAAATAGTAAACGTTTAAATTCTATTTATAAACCTCCTGTGGTTATTCCAGAGGTTTTTCCAGTTCCTGATGCTATGTCAGATATGATTTCTAAGGAATGGAATAGGCCTGGTACTTCTTTTATTACTTCTTCAAGGTTTAAAAAATTGTATCCTTTGCCAACTATTAGATTGGAGTTTTGGGAAAAGATCCCCAAAGTTGATGGGGCTATCTCTACTCTTGCTAAACGTACTACTATTCCTACGGAAAATAGTACTTCTTTTAAAGATCCTTTAGATAGGAAACTTGAATCTTATCCAAGAAAGGCTTATTTCTCTTGTTAAGTGTATTCAGTCCACGGGTCATCCATTACTTATGGGATATATTCCCTTCCCAACAGGAAGTTGCAAGAGGATCACCCAAGCAGAGCTGCTATATAGCTCCTCCCCTCACATGTCATATCCAGTCATTCTCTTGCAACTCAACTAGATAGGACGTTGTGAGAGGTCTGTGGTGTTTTTTATACTTAGTTGATTTCTTCAATCAAAAGTTTGTTATTTTAAATGGCACCGGAGCGTGCTGTTTGTTCTCAGGCAGTATTTGGAAGAAGAATCTGCCTGCATTTTCTATGATCTTAGCAAAAGTAACTAAGATCCACTGGCTGTTCTCGCACATTCTGAGCAGTGGGATAACTTTCAGAAAGGGAATAGCGTGTGGGGAATCCTGCAAACAAGGTATGTGCAGTAAATTATTTTTCTAAGGAATGGAATTGACTAAGAAAATACTGCTGATACCGATGTAATGTAAGTACAGCCTTAAATGCAGTAGCGACTGGTATCAGGCTGATGAATGTATGTACAATAAGTAATTTTCTAAGGAATGGAATTGACTAAGAAAATACTGTTCATACTGAGGTAATGTATGAGCCTTAACTGCAGTAGAAGCGACTGGTAGCAGGCTTATTAATAACACTACCTAACTTTTAAAGTGCGTGTTTAAAACGTTTACTGGCATGTTATTCGTTTTTTTGTGAGGTACTTTGGTGATAAATCTTTTGGGGCATGATTTTCCACATGGCTGTCGTTTATTTCTACATAGAAACGATTAACTGAGGTTTCCCACTGTTGTAATATGAGTGGGAGGGGCCTATTTTAGCTCTTTTTTGCTCAGTAAAAATTCAGTTACAGTCTTCCTGCTTCTTCCTCCTTGATCCAGGACGTCTCTAGAGAGCTCAGGGGTCTTCAAAATTCATTTTGAGGGAGGTAATCAGTCACAGCAGACCTGTGACAGTGTGTTTGACTGTGATATAAACGTTAATTGTTAAATCGATTATCCGTTTTTGGGTATTAAGGGGTTAATCATCCATTTGTGAGTGGGTACAATGCTTTGCTAACTTAATACATTTACTGTGAAAATTTGGTTGCTATAACTGATTTGGTTCATTGTTATTTCAACTGTGATGATTTTTTGTGCTTCTTAAAGGCGCAGTAGCGTTTTTTATATTGCTTGTAAACTTATTTGAAAGGATTTTCCAAGCTTGCTAGTCTCATTGCTAGTCTGTTTAAACATGTCTGTTTGTTCACTATGTTTGAAGGCCAATGTGGAGCCCCACAGAAATATGTGTACTAAATGTATTGATGTTCCACCCAGTTCCGCGGACGGAACAGGGGCAAGGGTTTTACTCAAATCTGTTTGTGGTTCCCAAGAAAGAGGGAACCTTCAGACCAATCTTGGACCTAAAAATCTTAAACAGATTCCTAAGAGTTCCATCATTCAAAATGGAAACTATTCGAACCATCCTACCCATGATCCAAGAGGGTCAATTCATAACCACAGTAGACTTAAAGGATGCCTACCTTCATATACCGATTCACAAAGATCATTATCGGTACCTAAGATTTGCCTTTCTAAACAGGCATTACCAGTTTGTAGCTCTTCCCTTCGGGTTAGCTACGGCCCCGAGAATTTTTACAAAGGTTCTGGGCTCACTCCTAGCGGTGCTAAGACCGCGAGGCATAGCGGTGGCGCCGTACCTAGACGACATTCTGATACAAGCGTCAAGTTTTCAAATTGCCAAGTCTCATACAGAGATAGTTCTGGCATTTCTGAGGTCGCATGGGTGGAAGGTGAACGTGGAAAAGAGTTCTCTATCACCACTCACAAGAGTCTCCTTCCTAGGGACTCTGATAGATTCTGTAGAAATGAAAATTTACCTGACGGAGGTCAGGTTATCAAAACTCTTAAACACTTGCCGTGTCCTTCATTCCATTCCACGCCCGTCAGTAGCTCAGTGCATGGAAGTAATCGGCTTAATGGTAGCGGCAATGGACATAGTGCATCTCAGACCCCTGTAATTATGCATGCTAAGTCAGGGGAATGGGGATTACTCAGATTTGTTCCCTCTACTAAATCTGGATCAAGAGACCAGAGATTCTCTTCTCTGGTGGCTTTCTCGGGTCCATCTGTCCAAGGGGATGACCTTTCGCAGGCCAGATTGGACAATTGTAACAACATATGCCAGCCTTCTAGGTTGGGGCGCAGTCTGGAACTCCCTGAAGGCTCAGGGATTATGGACTCAGGAGGAGAAACTCCTCCCAATAAATATTCTGGAGTTGAGAGCAATATTCAATGCTCTTCTAGCTTGGCCTCAGTTAGCAACACTGAGGTTCATCAGATTTCAGTCGGACAACATCACGACTGTGGCTTACATCAACCATCAAGGGGGAACCAGGAGTTCCCTAGCGATGTTGGAAGTCTCAAAGATAATTCGCTGGGCAGAGTCTCACTCTTGCCACCTGTCAGCGATCTACATCCCAGGCGTGGAGAACTGGGAGGCGGATTTTCTAAGTCGCCAGACTTTTCATCCGGGGGAGTGGGAACTTCATCCGAAGGTCTTCGCTCAACTGATTCATCGTTGGGGCAAACCAGATCTGGATCTCATGGCGTCTCGCCAGAACGCCAAGCTTCCTTGTTACGGATCCAGGTCCAGGGACCCGGGAGCGGTGCTGATAGATGCTCTGACAGCCCCTTGGGTCTTCAACATGGCTTATGTGTTTCCACCATTTCCGATGCTACCTCGACTGATTGCCAAGATCAAACAGGAGAGAGCATCGGTGATTCTGATAGCGCCTGCGTGGCCACGCAGGACCTGGTATGCAGACCTAGTGGACATGTCGTCCTGTCCACCATGGTCTCTACCTCTGAGGCAGGACCTTCTAATACAAGGTCCTTTCAAACATCCAAATCTAATTTCTCTGAGGCTGACTGCATGGAGATTGAAAGCTTGATCCTATCAAAGCATGGCTTCTCGGAGTCAGTTATTGATACCTTAATACAGGCACGGAAGCCTGTTACCAGAAAAATTTACCATAAGATATGGCGTAAATATTTATATTGGTGCGAATCCAAGGGTTACTCATGGAGTAAGGTTAGGATTCCTAGGATATTGTCCTTTCTACAAGAGGGTTTAGAAAAGGGCTTATCTGCTAGTTCGTTAAAGGGACAGATTTCTGCTCTGTCTATTCTCTTACACAAACGTCTGGCAGAAGTTCCAGACGTCCAGGCTTTTTGTCAGGCTTTGGCTAGGAGTAAGCCTGTGTTTAAGACTGTTGCTCCTCCGTGGAGCTTAAACTTGGTTCTTAAAGTTCTTCAAGGGGTTCCGTTTGAACCCCTTCATTCCATTGATATTAAGCTTTTATCTTGGAAAGTTCTGTTTTTGATGGCTATTTCCTCAGCTCAAAGAGTCTCTGAGTTATCGGCCTTACATTGTGATTCTCCTTATCTGATTTTCCATTCAGACAAGGTAGTTCTGCGTACTAAACCTGGGTTTTTACCTAAGGTAGTTTCTAACAGGAATATCAATCAGGAGATTGTTGTTCCATCATTATGTCCTAATCCTTCTTCAAAGAAGGAACGACTTTTGCATAATCTGGACGTAGTCCGTGCCCTGAAGTTCTATTTACAGGCAACTAAAGATTTTCGTAAAACTTCTTCCCTGTTTGTCGTGTACTCTGGTCAGAGGAGAGGTCAAAAAGCTTCGGCAACCTCTCTCTCCTTCTGGCTTCGTAGCATAATACGTTTAGCCTATGAGACTGCTGGACAGCAGCCCCCTGAAAGAATTACAGCTCATTCCACTAGAGCTGTGGCTTCCACCTGGGCCTTTAAGAATGAGGCCTCTGTTGAACAGATTTGCAAGGCTGCAACTTGGTCTTTGCTTCACACTTTTTCAAAATTTTACAAATTTGACACTTTTGCTTCTTCGGAGGCTGTTTTTGGGAGAAAGGTTCTACAGGCAGTGGTTCCTTCCGTTTAAGTTCCTGCCTTGTCCCTCCCATCATCCGTGTACTTTGGCTTTGGTATTGGTATCCCATAAGTAATGGATGACCCGTGGACTGAATACACTTAACAATAGAAAACATAATTTATGCTTACCTGATAAATTTATTTCTCTTGTAGTTTATTCAGTCCACGGCCCGCCCTGTCTTTTTAAGGCAGATCTAAATTTTAATTAAAACTCCACTCACCACTGCACCCTATGGTTTCTCCTTTCTTGTCTTGTTTCGGTCGAATGACTGGATATGACATGTGAGGGGAGGAGCTATATAGCAGCTCTGCTTGGGTGATCCTCTTGCAACTTCCTGTTGGGAAGGGAATATATCCCATAAGTAATGGATGACCCGTGGACTGAATACACTACAAGAGAAATAAATGTATCAGGTAAGCATAAATTATGTTTTATATTCAGGTCATCTTCTTAGGCCTGCAATTTCTTTGGCTGATGTTGCAGCTGCTTCAACTTTTTGGTTGGAAACTTTAGCGCAACAAGTATCGGATCATGATTTGTCTAGCATTGTTAAATTCATTCAACGTGCTAATAATTTCATTTGTGATTCCATTTTTGATATCATCAAAATTGATGTTAGATATATGTCTTTAGCTATTTTAGCTAGAAGAGCTTTATGGCTTAAATCTTGGAATGCTGATATGATTTCTAAGTCTAGATTGCTATCTCTTTTTTTTTTCCAAGGTAATAAATTATTTGGTTCTCAGTTGGATTCAATAATTTCAACTGTCACTGGGGGGAAGGGAGTCTTTTTGCCTCAGGATAAAAAACCTAAGGGTAAATCTAAAGCTTCTAACCGTTTTCGTTACTTTCGACATAAGGAACAGAAATCTAATCCTTCCCCAAAGGAATATGTTTCCAATTGGAAGCCTTCCTCAAATTGGAATAAATCCAAGCCATTTAAGAGATCAAAGCCAGCTCCCAAGTCTGCATGAGGGTGCGGCCCTCATTCAAGCTCAGCTGGTAGAGGGCAGATTAAAAATTTTCAAAGATGTTTGGATCAATTCAGTCCAAAATCATTGGATTCAGAGTATTGTCTCTCAGGAGTACAGAATAGGATTCAGAGTAAGATCGCCTGTGAGAAGATTTTTTTCTCTCATGCATTCCAGCGAACCCAGTATAGGCTCAGGCTTTCCTGAAGTGCGTTTCAGACCTGGAGTTATCAGGGATAATCATGCCAGTTCCGTTTCAGGAAAAGAGTCTGGGGTTTTATTCAAATCTATTCATTGTCCCAAAGAAAGAAAATTCATTCAGACCAGTTCTGGATCTAAAGATTTTGAATCGATATGTAAGAGTACCAACTTTCAAAATGGTGACTATAAGGACTATTCTGACTTTTGTTCAGCACCGGCATTATATGTCCACAATAGACTTACAGGATGCATATCTTCATATTCCGATTTATCCAGATCACTATCAGTTCCTGAGAATCTCTTTTCTAGACAAGCATTACCAATTTGTTGTAAATTTGTGGAGATTATACCTCCAGCTGTGGTTTGTAATAGTTGTCATGATAAACTTTTACATGCAGAAAATGTTTCCATCAGTAGTTGTTCATTACCTGTCTCTTCTTCTTTGGCTTTCACAGATGAAGCTTCTGTGGATCGGTTTTGCAAGACTGCAACTTGGTTCTCTTTCCAAATTTCACAAATTTGATTATTTTGCCTCAGACGAGGCGTCTTTTTGGAGTAAGGTTATTCAAGCGGTGCTGCCTTCTGTTTAGTTCTGCCTGTCTTGTCCCTCCTTATTCATCTGTGTCCTCTAGCTTGGGTATTGGTTCCCAACAGTAATTGGTGAAGCTGTGGACTCACCATATCTTAGGAAAGAAAAAAATGATGCTTACCTGATAAGTTTGTCCTTTATTTCAAGACAGTTATTTTTTACTAAATCTCAGACACCTCTACACCTTGTGTTACTTCTTTTTTCTCCATTTTCCTTCGGTCGAATGACTGGGGGTTGTGGCAAAGAAAATGATACTTAACAGTTTAACTGTGGTGCTCTTTGCCTTCTCCTGCTGGCCAGGAGTGATATTCCCAACAGTAATTGATTAGCCGTGGACTCACTATATCCGGAAAGAAACAAATTTATCAGGTAAGCATACAATTTATTTTTAATAATGTTTATTAGATGGTGTTATTATGAGTGTAACTGTATTTTGTAATGTATTTTTCATGTGTTTTGTGTCACTTTTTTGTTTCCCGAAACAGTTAACCAGAGCTCTGAGGACGCACTAACCCGTCACGCTTTAACTTCAGTTGTGCTTAAGTGATCACGTTTACTTTCAACTTGTAATTAGAGCGAAAAAACAGATGCGTGCCCCTTATCGCACATGCGTAACTGTTAGAACTCCTCTCATAATCTGGCCCTCTAGCTTTCACAACCCTTTTATGCAATATCTGAATATTCTTTGATTTCATGCTTAGAGAAATTCTTCATTAAATAATAAAAAAGTATGTGTTTTATTCATTAACCTCTTTACAACAGATTATTTTACCTTGGTCATAATTTCCCTGTGGCTTCCTCATTTTGGTGTAGTAACACCTAAAAAAAAAAAGAAAAAAAAAAAGTGGGTGAAAATATTTCCTGCAGAATATTTTGGACTGTGCAAATCAATCTCATCTAGTGTTCCCGCAATACAATGATAAATACAAAATGGAAAATAATGTTTGAACACATTATTTGGGATGCTTTTACCATGTGTAAATATTGATCCCGGACCATTGTGGAATTGTACTAAGTACAACATTAATGTCCTTTATTTTACATTAGTCAAACTTTTAATCACAATTAAACATATGTTATTTAAAGGTTGTAATATCTGCTGTTTAGGTGATCCGTCGTCAGAGTGAGGAAGAAAAACTTTTGTGCTTGGTTAGGCACCGAGCTGGTCACCACTGTGAGAATGCAGTCATTATAATCTTAATCATGGCATGGGAGGGAATTCCACGTTCTTTGGGAGACACACTCTATCAAGATATTACTGAAACTATTACCAAGCATGGAAACCCAACCACACGGAGATGTGGCCTGAATGACGAGTGAGTTCCTAACTAATTTGAATGAACAATAGCTCCAATTTACCTTTTTTTTCATTCAGTTTCATGTTTTAATACCTTCAAGTCATCTTGTCTGACCCACCTATGTCCAAACTACAGTATCTTTAAATTATCCTTGATCTCTTGTCTAAATCTAGTGATTAGTTTAGAGTTTATAGGTTGCAGTTACTGTAGATGCTTAGGAACAAGAGGAATAATATACTGCATATACATTTTGGAAAAATTGAAGTTTCTGAAAATGTTTTTTTGGTCCTTAGTATGATGTTAGTGTACTTCACAGGCTATAGCTATATTTTAGTAGTTTTTTTATTTTTTATAAACCACTTAAATTAATTACTGAAATAGTCAGTTTGATTACTAATCTATCTACATCTTTAACTGTCCACTAAATCTAGGTTTGTATTATTTGGTGAACTACATAAGCATGTTAAATTTATTGTATAGATGTTCCGTAAACATTTTCTTATATTCGTAGCAAAATGTTACATCAAGGTATCCAACTGTAATAGCTTACTGATGCGTTTCTTGGTATTTCTATTTCAGCCGAACCTGTGCATGTCAGGGCAAGGATCCTAATACCTGTGGTGCCTCATTCTCATTTGGGTGCTCATGGAGCATGTACTTTAACGGTTGCAAGTATGCTCGTAGTAAGACCCCTAGGAAGTTTCGACTATCAGGGGACAATCCTAAAGAGGTAAAATATACCAAACAATATATGTGCTGCTTCAAAAATAATGTGCTGCTTCAAACAAGAAAACAGAGTCTTTTTGTGTTTTATGGTGTTTTATTTGAAATGTGACACCAGATTACGAAGTCCATAAAAAGGTCTGTTAAGCACCATATGATAAAAAGCAAGAACATCTAATTTAAGGCCTGAGGGTCACAATGATCCTCCATGTGTTTCCATTCTACACTAGTCATCTTCCTATTCCCATTTACAACACACTACGTTTCTGCAACTGGCTCGTTCTTGTCTTCTCCTTATTGGTGTATGTATGAATACATCAGACAAATTTTCATCAAATTAGTTTACTTGATCTTGTTTTGGTTTTTTGACCCTTGAGTGAAAAATAATACCAGTGTGTGCCCTCATTTTAAAATGAACCCCAAGTTACAGTAATTGACTATTATTTCATATTAACAATGTTTAATGTATAAGCTGACTGCATCCACTGATTTATCGCTTGACTTTAAGAAAATTAATATTCAACAGTATGCAAAAGATAACTATGTATGAAGAAAGCAGCCAAATTGATATAAACAATTAGTTCCCTCATAGAAAACATGACCTTGTGATATCATGTCTTTAAGGATACCATATTGTTATGTTTTGCAGGAAGACATTCTCAAGGGTAGTTTCCAGAACTTAGCCACCGAGGTTGCGCCCCTTTACAAGCGGCTTGCTCCACAAGCATATGAAAATCAGGTATCTTATTATCTTTGTATTGGAACTACAACCATTTTTCTCTCTCTTCCTTTATCCCTTTTTGGCCATCACACACTTTTTCACTGTGAAGCTTGTCTAACTAGGAACTGCTGTACCTCTTCCTCTGTAGGTTACTAATGAGAACATAGCAATAGATTGCCGTCTAGGTGAGAAGGAGGGACGTCCTTTCTCAGGGGTAACAGCGTGCATGGATTTCTGTGCCCACGCACACAAGGATCAGCACAATCTGTATAATGGCTGCACTGTGGTAAGGACTTATTATGTGCACTTTTTTGCTAAAGTAGGTGTCTGCTTTCTATGTTTTTAAAGAATATTTGTATTGCTCTAAACTTTTTAAACACTCCAGATAAAAAAAGGAGCAGTCAGAGGAGCTTGAGATTCTTTATGTACATATGAATAATAGTAAGTTCCCTGCTGTCACAAAATAATTATTCGTATTCTTATTTGAGCCTCTATACTAGATAGGCTTTTGACCCGGACACTTGCCTTTTTTATTTATTTACTTTTAATGTTGATATCTTTGTTTTCTGTTGGGAAGGGATGACACATTTAAGAATAACAGATATTGTATTCTTTGACCCTTAAAGTGTATGTCAAATACAATTTAAAAAACGGTAATATTTAGGGATTTATGTTACATCTATTTACAAATATAAACATGTAAAATAAATCATATGTATTCTGAATACTAACAATATACAAATTATAAAACTAGAGACACCTGCTGTTTAGTTTAGGAACTGCCCATCAGTGGTGAAGGCGAGCCCCTACCTGTGATTGGCCACAGTACAAAAAGGCTTGCCCATTTACTTCTGCCGATTGGTTTGTTTTTCACTCTGCACAGTACGTGCAAAGAAAAGCATTTTCCTTGTGCGACAAGGTGACCAGTACAGCAAAACTCAAGAATGTAATTGGACACACAAAAAAATACTATTTTTAATTTACCCATATGAAACTGTACTTGTCTAGCATCAGATCCATTCCTTAATTGAGCTTATGTTTTGTTTAGAATGCTAAATGACTAAATTAGAGCAGTACAATGTATAGAATCCAAGTTTCCTTGTATTTCGTGTAAACATTATTAAATCTACAACTTCATGCTTTTTTAAATGGCAAAATATTTTGGTGCCCGGATGTTTCAATCACACATGTTTCAAGAGTTAGGGTGGTTACCTCTTGTAAGAAAGTAGTGCTTAGATTAAGGGTAACACATTGTTGTTAGCTATTAAAGTGATGGTAAATCCAAGCGTATAACAAACGCTAGGATTTACCATCACTAAAAACAAACATTAGCTTTAGGGATCATTTACTAATAAAAATGTGTTAATCTCACCCTATCTGTGCGGTAAGTATATTGCTAACTCAGCACCTCCGGCCGCTCACGGCACAGCACTCTTCTCTGATGAGATGACATTTCCAGTTTTAAACCAATAGCCATGCATAGATACAGAACACTGTCAGTTGACATGCACGGCTATTGGTTTAGAGGGGAAAAAAGTCACTTCATTGGAGAAGAGTGCTGTGCCGTGGGCAGCTAGAGGCGCTGAGTTAGCGATATACTTTCGGCACAGGTATGGTGAGATTAACACAGTATTTTTAGTAAATGATGACTGAAGCTAATGTTTGTTTTTATTGATGGTAAATCCTAGCGTCTGTTATACACTTGGATTTACCATCACTTTAAGATTGAGAAACACAGATTTTTTTTTAATAATCCATCACAACAATGTGACATTTTATTAAAAGAAGGAAAAAATACACAAGATAAATGAGATTGTGAATTTTTAAGAACTATTTAAAAGTAACAGTATTATATATGGTATCCTATTAAATATATCTAGTCTAAATTTGTCGGGTGGTAGTAACATACAGGCATACCGCAGAGATATTGTGGATTCGGGTTCAAGACCACTGCAGTAAAGTGAATATAGAAATAAAGTGAGTTTGTTTCCCAGTGCATATAAAGTATATTTTTACACTATACTGTAGTCTATTAAGTGTGCAATAGCAAACAATGTACATACCTTAATTAAAAAAAAATACTTTATTGCTAAAAATGCTGTCATCTGAGCCTTCAGTAAATCATAATCTTTTTGCTGGTGATATGTACATATTTGCATCTATGTGTTTATATGTGCATATATGTTGGAAAAATGGTGCTGATAGACTTGCTCAACACAGGGTTGTCACAAACCTTCAAAAGAGCAATATCTGTGAAGCACAATAAAACAAGGTATGCCTGTACTTATCTGTTATCACACAATGACTCAAACCATTTATACAACAAAGATCATAAATGGCACCACAACTTATTTTTCTCTTGTCTGCATTTTTTGTTTTCTCCCAAATTTACAGGTTTGCACCTTAACGAAGGAGGATAATAGAAAAGTTGGCAAAATTCCAGAGGACGAGCAGCTCCATGTCCTGCCTCTCTACAAAGTCTCTAACACAGATGAGTTTGGCAATGAGGAAGCCCAGGCTGAGAAAATGAAGTTAGGAGGGATACAAGTACTGACATCTTTCCCCAGAGAGGTCCGCAAGCTATCAGAGCCAGCCAAGTCATGCAGGCAGAGACAAATGGAAGCCAAAAAGGCTGCGGCAGAGAAGAAAAAGCTACAGAAAGAAAAGCTGGTCACCCCAGACAAGGTCAAGCAGGAGCCAGCGGAAACACTGAAGAGCCCAGGTAATACTCAGCTCAATAGTGCGCTCATGGTAATAAACTAAAGGATACGTTTTACACGAGTATTCAGCACGAGGAAACAAAAAGGTCAGCGAGGGAGATCTATGTACATGTGATAAATCATTTGAAATAAAATACAGGGACAAACATGCAAGCATGTTTGTGTGAGTGGCTGTGTATGCATGTCTGGCTGAGTGGCTGTGTATGCATGTCTGGCTGAGTGGCTGTGTATGCATGTCTGGCTGAGTGACTGTGTATGCATGTCTGGCTGAGTGGCTGTGTATGCATGTCTGGCTAAGTGTGTGTGTGTGTGATTGACTATGTATGCATGTCTGGCTAAGTGTGTGTGTGATTGACTGTGTATGCACGTCTGCCTAAGTGTGTGTGATTGACTGTGTATACATGTCTGACTGTGTGTTATTGACTGTGTATGCATGCCTGGCTGTTTGTGTGTGTTATTGACTGTGTATGCATGCCTGGCTATGTGTGTGTGTGATTGACTGTGTATGCATGTCTGGCTAAGTGTGTGTGTGATTGACTGTGTATGCATGTCTGGCTAAGTGTGTGTGATTGACTGTGTATGCATGTCTGGCTGTTTGTGTGTGTTATTGACTTTGTGTATGCATGCCTGGCTGTGTGTGTGTGTGCGCGCAAGATTGACAATGTATGCATGTCTGGCTATGTGTGTGTGTGTGATTGACTGTGTATGCATGTCTGGCTGTGTGTGTGTGTGATTGACTGTATGCATGCCTGGCTGTCTGTGTGTACACGCGTGATTGACTGTGTATGCATGCCTGGCCCTGTGTGTGTGATTGACTGTGTGTGCGCATGTCTGGCTGTGTGTGTGTTTGTGTGTGTGACTGTGTATGCATGTCTGGCTGTGTGTGATTTACTGTATGCATGCCTGGCTGTCTGTGTGTACACGCGTGATTGACTGTGTATGCATGCCTGGCCCTGTGTTTGTGATTGACTGTGTGTGCGCATGTCTGGCTGTGTGTGTGTGTGTGAGACTGTGTATGCATGTCTGGCTGTGTGTGTGTGTGATTGACTGTGTATGCATGCCTGACTATGTGTGTGTGATTGGCTGTGTATGCATGTCTGGCTATGTGTGTGTGATTGACTGTGTATGCATGTCTGGCTATGTGTGTGTGTGATTGACTGTGTATGCATGTCTGGCTAAGTGGCTGTGTATTCATGTCTGGCTAAGTGTGTGTGTGTGTGTGATTGACTGTGTATGCATGTCTGGCTAAGTGTGTGTGTGATTGACTGTGTATGCACGTCTGCCTAAGTGTGTGTGATTGACTGTGTATACATGTCTGACTGTGTGTGATTGACTGTGCATGCATGTCTGGCTGTTTGTGTGTGTTATTGACTGTGTATGCATGCCTGGCTATGTGTGTGTGTGATTGACTGTGTATGCATGTCTGGCTAAGTGTGTGTGTGATTGACTGTGTATGCATGTCTGGCTAAGTGTGTGTGATTGACTGTGTATGCATGTCTGGCTGTTTGTGTGTGTTATTGACTTTGTGTATGCATGCCTGGCTGTGTGTGTGTGTGCGCGCAAGATTGACAATGTATGCATGTCTGGCTATGTGTGTGTGTGTGATTGACTGTGTATGCATGTCTAGCTGTGTGTGTGTGTGATTGACTGTATGCATGCCTGGCTGTCTGTGTGTACACGCGTGATTGACTGTGTATGCATGCCTGGCCCTGTGTGTGCGATTGACTGTGTGTGCGCATGTCTGGCTGTGTGTGTGTTTGTGTGTGTGACTGTGTATGCATGTCTGGCTGTGTGTGTGTGTGATTTACTGTATGCATGCCTGGCTGTCTGTGTGTACACGCGTGATTGACTGTGTATGCATGCCTGGCCCTGTGTTTGTGATTGACTGTGTGTGCGCATGTCTGGCTGTGTGTGTGTGTGATTGACTGTGTATGCATGTCTGGCTAAGTGTGTGTGATTGACTGTGTATGTATGCATGTCTGGCTAAGTGTGCGTGATTGACTGTGTATGCATGTCTGGCTGTGTGTGTGTGTGATTGACTGTGTATGCATAGAAAAAAATAAGTCCAAAGAGTTGCCAATGTAGATAAATAAAAGTCCAAAATTTATTCAGGATACATATCCTTTTCGCTACGATACCCTCCACACACAGGGACATATCTATTTGCAGGAATTGCTCCATGTATATGTACAACCTTACTAATTCTTTGTACCCGGCACCATCATAATTTTTCTCAAGTAATCTGTACTGTGTATGCATGTCTGGCTGTGTGTGTGTGTGATTGACTGTGTATGCATGTCTGGCTAAGTGTGTGTGATTGACTGTGTATGTATGCATGTCTGGCTAAGTGTGTGTGATTGACTGTGTATGCATGTCTGGCTAAGTGTGTGTGATTGACTGTGTATGCATGTCTGGCTGTGTGTGTGTGATTGACTGTGTATGCATGCCTGGCTGTGTGTGTGTGATTGACTGTGTATGCATGCCTGGCTGTGTGTGTGTGATTGACTGTGTATGCATGCCTGACTATGTGTGTGTGATTGGCTGTGTATGCATGTCTGGCTATGTGTGTGTGATTGACTGTGTATGCATGTCTGACTATGTGTGTGTGTGATTGACTGTGTATGCATGTCTGGCTATGTGTGTGTGTGTGTGTGTGATTGACTGTGTATGCATGTCTGGCTAAGTGTGTGTGATTGACTGTGTATGCATCAATATGTACAGTGAGTCTCCAGAACTATAAGGTAAAATTCTTTATTGTAGACGCATAAAAATCAGCAACGTTTCGGGGATTAACCCCTTAATCATGCTATCATGATAGCATGTTTAAGGGGTTAATCAACGAAACGTTGCTGATTTTTATGTGTCTACAATAAAGAATGTTACCTTATAGTGCTGGAGACTTACTGTACATATTGATGTTTGGAGGGAATTAGCAGTATATCCCTGTCTCTCGTGCACTCATCTGTTGTGCTGACCTTACCTTTTGGTTTACTGACTGTGTATGCATGTCTGGCTAAGTGTGTGTGATTGACTGTGTATGCATGTCTAGCTATGTGTGTGTGTGTGTGATTGACTGTGTATGCATGTCTAGCTGTGTGTGTGTGTGATTGACTGTGTATGCATGTCTGGCTAAGTGTGTGTGTGACTGTGTATGCATGTCTGGCTGTGTGTGTGTGTGTGTGTGTGTGATTGACTGTGTATGCATGTCTGGCTAAGTGTGTGTGATTGACTGTGTATGTATGCATGTCTGGCTAAGTGTGTGTGATTGACTGTGTATGCATGTCTGGCTAAGTGTGTGTGATTGACTGTGTATGCATGTCTGGCTGTGTGTGTGTGATTGACTGTGTATGCATGCCTGGCTATGTGTGTGTGCACGTGATTGACTGTGTATGCATGTCTGGCTATGTGTGTGTGATTGACTGTATGCATGCCTGGCTATGTGTGTGTGAACGTGATTGACTGTGTATGCATGTCTGGCTATGTGTGTGTGATTGACTGTGTATGCATGCCTGGCTGTGTGTGTGTGATTGACTGTGTATGCATGCTTGGCTGTGTGTGTGTGATTGACTGTGTATGCATGCCTGGCTGTGTGTGTGTGATTGACTGTGTATGCATGCCTGACTATGTGTGTGTGATTGGCTGTGTATGCATGTCTGGCTATGTGTGTGTGATTGACTGTGTATGCATGTCTGGCTATGTGTGTGTGTAATTGACTGTGTATGCATGTCTGGCTATGTGTGTGTGTGTGTGTGTGTGTGATTGACTGTGTATGCATGTCTGGCTAAGTGTGTGTGATTGACTGTGTATGCATCAATATGTACAGTGAGTCTCCAGAACTATAAGGTAAAATTCTTTATTGTAGACGCATAAAAATCAGCAACGTTTCGGGGATTAACCCCTTAATCATGCTATCATGATAGCATGTTTAAGGGGTTAATCACCGAAACGTTGCTGATTTTTATGTGTCTACAATAAAGAATGTTACCTTATAGTGCTGGAGACTTACTGTACATATTGATGTTTGGAGGGAATTAGCAGTATATCCCTGTCTCTCGTGCACTCATCTGTTGTGCTGACCTTGCCTTTTGGTTTACTGACTGTGTATGCATGTCTGGCTAAGTGTGTGTGATTGACTGTGTATGCATGTCTAGCTATGTGTGTGTGTGTGTGTGTGTGTGTGTGTGTGTGTGTGTGATTGACTGTGTATGCATGTCTAGCTGTGTGTGTGTGTGTGTGATTGACTGTGTATGCATGTCTAGCTGTGTGTGTGTTATTGACTGTGTATGCATGTCTGGCTATGTGTGTGTGTGATTGACTGTATGCATGTCTGGCTCTGTGTGTGTGTGTGCGTGTGATTGACTGTGCATGCATGTCTAGCTATGTGTGTGTTTGACTGTGTATGCATGTCTAGCTGTTTGTGTGATTGACTGTGTATGCATGTCTGGCTGTGTGCTATTTCCTCGGCTCGAAGAGTGTCTGAGTTATCTGCCTTACATTGTGATTCTCCTTATCTGATTTTTCATTCAGACAAGGTAGTTCTGCGTACCAAACCTGGGCTTTTACCTAAGGTGGTTTCTAACAGGAATATCAATCAAGAGATTGTTGTTCCATCATTGTGTCCTAATCCTTCATCAAAGAAGGAACGTCTTTTGCATAATCTGGACGTAGTCCGTGCCTAAGTTTTACTTACAGGCTACTAAAGATTTTCGTCAAACATCTGCCCTGTTTGTCGTTTACTCTGGACAGAGGAGAGGTCAAAAAGCTTCGGCAACCTCTCTCTCCTTTTGGCTTCGGAGCATAATACGCTTAGCCTATGAGACTGCTGGACAGCAGCCCCCTGAAAGGATTACAGCTCATTCTACTAGAGCTGTGGCTTCCACCTGGGCCTTTAAAAATGAGGCCTCTGTTGAACAGATTTGCAAGGCTGCGACTTGGTCTTCGCTTCACACCTTTTCAAAATTTTACAAATTTGACACATTTGCTTCTTCGGAGGCTGTTTTTGGGAGAAAGGTTCTACAGGCAGTGGTTCCTTCCGTTTAAGTTCCTGCCTTGTCCCTCCCATCATCCGTGTACTTTAGCTTTGGTATTGGTATCCCACAAGTAATGGATGATCCGTAGACTGGATACACTTAAGAAGAGAAAACATAATTTATGCTTACCTGATAAATTTATTTCTCTTGTAGTGTATCCAGTCCACGGCCCGCCCTGTCCTTTTAAGGCAGGTCTAAATTTTAATTAAACTCCAGTCACCACTGCACCCTATAGTTTCTCCTTTCTCGTCTTGTTTCGGTCGAATGAGTGGATATGGCAGTGAGGGGAGGAGCTATATAGCAGCTCTGCTGTGGGTGATCCTCTTGCAACTTCCTGTTGGGAAGGAGAATATCCCACAAGTAATGGATGATCCGTGGACTGGATACACTACAAGAGAAATAAATTTATCAGGTAAGCATAAATTATGTTTTTTGCCAATAAAAGCAAAAATGCATCTGCTCTCAAAAGAAATGCATTGATATGCATTTTAATTTCAATTAAACTGTCCCTTTAAAGTGATGGTAAAAGTATCATACTGTGCACATCAAATCTTTGCCTTTTAAAACATATGAGCCCAGAGGCAGAAATTCTGCAGCTCATTTTAAAAATGAAATGCAATTTCAAATTAGGCAGTTACACTAAAGTACCATCTCAACTGCAATGTGTTACTTAAAGGGGCAGTTTAAAAAGATAGATAATCCCTTTATTACCAATTCCCCAGATTGCATAACCAACACAGTTAGATTAATATACTTTTTACCTCTGTGATCACCTTGTATCTAAGCCTCTTCTGACAAACCCCTTATCACAGATCTATTATCTATTGACTTGCATTTTAGCCAAATAGTGAAGTGTCATGCACAACTCCATGGGAGAGAGCACAATGTTATTTATATGGCCCACATGAACTAGCAATCTCCTGTTGTGAAAAACAAATACAAAAGCATGCTATAAGAAATTGTCTGTAGTGGCTTAGAAAAAGGCAGAAA
Organism: Bombina bombina; assembly: GCF_027579735.1. Taxonomy (NCBI): domain Eukaryota; kingdom Metazoa; phylum Chordata; class Amphibia; order Anura; family Bombinatoridae; genus Bombina; species Bombina bombina. The sequence continues at coordinate 681,709,018 of NC_069504.1, forward strand.
TTTAGAGGTTTAAATTATATAAAGTATATTAATATAACAATGTTGGTTGTGCAAAGCTGGGGAGTTGGTATTAAAGGCGTTCTCTCTCTTTTAAACAATAACAATTTGTTGTAGACTGTCCCTTTAACTAGAGAATACAGCAGCTTTTAAAGTTTTATAATATATTGCAACAGTTGAACATTGCATTGTAAATTAGCTGCAAAGGGGGGGGGGGGGAATTATTTAAAATGTCTTGAATAATAAATCAAAATACTTCAAAAGGGTAAAAATGTAGTAATACAAAAGGTGCTTTGCTCACAAGAGCATCTTACATTCAGGAGTCACAGCTTTGCAGACTGGGAAAGGCTAGGGGCGGGGTTGCAAAAAAATCTTTGAGAGACAGTCATCAATCAATGTGCTGCCACTTTGCAGGGCTGCCCTTTGACTGTTCTCTTCAAACAATGCTTTGTTCTGGCTACACTAAGGACAACGTACACAGTGCAGCCAGAACACAGAATTGTTTGAAGGTAACAGCCTGATGTGGAGCAGAGCTACAAAGTACTGAAAACTATTTGTACAGACAAACACAAAACCTGAGGCGAGCACACACACCTTGCCACCAATAATCTCAAAGAACAGAGCCCACATTTACAGAACACTGAAACACAGGACTGACTTTAAAGGGACAGTCTACTCCAGAATGATAGATAACCCCTATATTACCCATTGCCCAGTTTTTCATAACCAACACAGTTATAGTAATACACATTTAACTCTGTGATTACCTTTTCTAAGCCTCTGCAGACTGTCCCCTTATTTCAGTTCTTTTGACAGACTTACATTTTAGTTAATCAGTGCTGACTCATAAATAACTCCACAGGAGTGAGCACAATGTAATCTATATGCCACACATGAACTAGCGCTGTCTAGTTGTAAAAATTGTCAAAATGCACTGAGATAAGAGGCGGCCTCCATGGGCTTAGAAATTAGCTTATGAGCCTACCTAGGTTTAGCTTTCAGCAAAAAATACCAAGAGAACAAATCAAATTTGATGATAAAAGTAAATTGGAATGTTGTTTTAAATAGCATGCCCTATCTGAATCGTGACAGTATAATTTTGACTAGACTGTCCCTTTAAGTCTACATATTAGTTTGGCCTCTTCCTGTCTGAAGCTTTTATCTAGGTCTGGAGAGTCTCAAGCACGCAGCTACATGCTGCTGGCTGCACAATAATGCACTGCTGGCTGCTAGGACACAGGCTTTTTCCTCAGGGTGCAGGAGTTTTGCTGCTTCCCATCCACTGTTTAGCTACACAAGCTATGCTTCCCTAAAGGTTCTAGTGACAAAGGCTGCCCTTTGTCACTAGAACCTTTAGGGAGCAGTGAATGTAAATTGCAGCTGATGATGTCTGTAGCACCTGATTTATTTGATAACTTATGCAGCAAGTTGAACTATTGTCTGCTGAGCTAAGAGGGCAGGGGACCGGCACAAACTTTTCACTGGTTTAAACTTCCCTATGTTACCAGTCACTGACTAGGGGCTGTAGCCAAAGAACAAGCTGTGCGGGGAGTGTAAATTACCTACGTACACAAGCTGATATCAGCACTGCCAGGACAGGGAATTTTATAATTATTTTTAACTCCTTTAGCTGCAAAATTTGTAATACGTGTCAATTGCACTTTTTATATATACATTATTAATTATTAAAATATTGTGTTTTCATTTTTGACTACACTGTCCCTTTAAATGCAGTGGCTGAGAGGGGGCAAGAGAGAAAGCAACAGTTTACCAGCTGCCATCATGATTGCTGAATCATACAGTGTATTTAACCTTCTCTGCTCCTGCACTTAATTTTTCCCTTTGGCTGTCACCCTGCACCACATTGTTGTTCAGGAAATGGGAGGAAGTGGAGAGAGGAGGGCAGGACATATTTTACCTTGAGCTACAACGGGATAGTGACATCTACAGGAAGAAATGAAAAGTGCCGGCAGAATCATCAATTTGATTTTAGAAGGGATAGGAAACCCAAACATTTTCTTTTATGATTCAGATAGAGCATGAAATTTTAAATAACTTTCTAACTTCTATTATTAGTTTTTCTTCATTATCTTGGTATCTTTTGTTGAAAAGTAGGGACAAATGCTTAAAAGCCAGCCCATTTCTGGAGCACTATATGGCAGCAGTTTTGCAAGAATGTTATCTATTTGCAATAGCACTTGAAGGTAGCACTATTTCCTGCCATGCAGTGCTTCAGATACCTACCTAGGTATCTCTTCAACACAGAATATCATGGTAACTAAGCAAATTTAATAATAGAGGTAAACTTGGAAACTTTTTTTTAAATGGTACACTCTGTCTGAATCACAAAATACATTTTTGGGGTTTCATATCCATTTAACTAGCAGTGCTTCTGTTCTTTCTGCAGACATGCTGCATTTTAATGCAATGACATCACAGATTGCAGCATGTTCTGCCTTGGGGTATACAAGTATTTTTTTATTTTATTTATTTCTTACCTTGAATTTACACAGTTAAATCATTGCAATTTCTCTGTCATATACCCTTACCCTGCCAGCCCCCCTGGATACCCCCCTTGATTCTTCTTAAAATGGGGAAAGTTCACAGCTGCATTCAATACTTTTGGGAAATACAGAAAATGGCCACCAGGATGCGCCAAAGGCTTAAATACCTCCCCCACTTCTCTCATCCTCCAGTCATTCTTTGCCTTTCGTCACAGGAGGTTGGCAGAGAAGTGTCAGAAGATTACGGAGTAGTCTTTTATGGAGGGTAGTACTCTTCGAGATGGGACTGGAGTTTTTAGTAGTCCTATCAGCCTCTCAGTGAGAGCATGAATGAATGTTAGAGTCCGGAGATGCAGGGAGAGTCTTTCTGCAAAACCATCCTGACTCTCGTTAACAGTTCCATAAGCAATCAGCGTTTACGAGTTTCACTGTCTGCTTTCTTCACTCAAGTCCATGTCAGAAGCAACGCTACTCTCTGTCAAACTTGAAGGACCATGTTACTGTTCCACGGCATAGATTCCGGTAAGATCGGTTCATTTTCATTGTGGGAATATATGTAATGATAGAAGACAGGGTCTCAGTGCGACTCCTTTATCTTTATGGAATCGAGGGTTAATATCTCCTGACAGGGGATATTGAACAGTGGGGGACTTTAATCATGTTTGTTATGTGATTCTGTCTGCTCATGGCTATTAGGGAACGTAAACGTTTTTTGGAGATGCGCAGTTCTTGTAAGGATTGGCACGCTTTTCCTTTGGCCTGCTTGTTGCACCTCGTGACAGAGCATAGTCACGTTTTCGTTCTCCATTTCCGTATTTCTCACCGGGTGTTGGTGGAGAGGATCTGTTTTCTCTACTTGTCTGGGTCATAGGAGGTGGGGAGTGCCCTAGCCATTGGGGGTGGAAGGTGCCAGTTATTTTTTGTCCATAATTTAATCAATCAAGTTATGGAGGATTCTGATTTATCGGAGAAGGATTTCTCTGATTCAGATTCTATTACCTGCGTAGATTGCGGGGAGGCCGGGTATTCCAGCCCAATCATTTATGTTCCATATGCCGTAATAGAGTGCTCTCTTCTCCCAATGGGGAGAGGTTCAAAACCGCTGAGCCGTCGGCCTCTGAGGATTCTGTGTCCCTTGAGGTGCATCCCCTAGAATATTCTGCACAGGCAGTTGTCCCAAATACCGTTACCCCTTCTCCAGAAGGAGGTTTATTTCCACCAGAGGTTACTGCACGGTTTCGCATGGCCATATCTTTGGCGTTGGCGCACTTACATCTTCCTGATTGCAAGCGAAGAGTTCATCCATGTCCTCTTAACCTGGGTGTGTCAGGTGAGAGGTTGATTATTTTGGATCTTTCCTCTGGGGCTTCAGGGGTGCAACCTTCAGGGTCGGGGCCTTTGGATGCCCGGCCAGAGGTGAGTTTTGCCTTTAGATTTATACTGGCACGCCTTTGCGTACTACTGAGGCATGTGTTGGCGGCATTGGAGGATTCCGGTTCTGACTCGTCAGCAAATCCTCAGTCTTCTGAAACAGATGGCAAACAGTGCTAGATGAGTGGAGGGATGGGGATCCTAATCGTCTGGTGTTTCTAATCCCAGCTGAGCTCTTGAGGAATCCGGTCTCTGACAGGCTGGTCCTGTTCGTGTTTCCATTCCTTTTTTGGTGTTCACCTATGGGTGCTGCCTACTTTCTTTTTGATCCGGTTAGGGCTCGAGACTGTTGTAGACTTTTCCTTTGGAAAGTTTTTTTCCTTCTCTGGGATTTGATACTAGCAATTTTATGGTCGCGATTGATGTTACTTCCAGCAAAAGCTAAAAAGGAAAAGAAAAAGATTTTTTTATGAGACAATATTTAAACCTCAGATCTTATTTGTCTATCATTTGTCCGTTTATTTAGTTTAGCTCTGCTAACTCTTGAACAGTCCTGTCGTACCCTGGACATCAGCAGGCTGGTCCTGATTGGGTACTAGTTCTCTCTGTTCTTTTGAGGTTTATATTGGACACGTTGTATCCTCGACAACAGGCTAGCCCTGTTTGGGTACTAGGTTTGTTTAATTCTTGTTTAGATGTTATTTTCTTGTTTTCTACAAGCTATAGGAGGCCCTTCTCTCCTAGATGTCAGGCTGGTCCTAGTTTATTTCGTCCTGGTGGGACGTCCGATGTTTGGTCACTCCTATGTGTCTTGTCCCTGCGTAGCTAGCATAGTTAGCTGGGATAACTAATCCTGCTATGGCAGTATATTTGTAGTTCCGGAGGTCCTTTGGACAGGAGCTAGGGTTCTCCCTTTCAGGGATCAGATGACTTCATGGAGATCTTCAGTACCTGGTGTAGAGGGTGATTCATTTTCCCTTCTATTGGTACTCCATTGTGGATTGAATTGCCCTATTTTGGTTCCTATCTCCTTAGGCAGTGCTTCCTTTCTGAAGATTGCTGTATTTTTGCGTTCCCCCTTCCTGTCATCTGGTTGAGGAGTCCCAGTTCTTAGGGACCATTTTATTCTTACAGTATCCTATTTGGGATTCTTTATACTTGGGAATCTGTTATGCAGTCTCTTTTGCTGTCGCCTAAAAGGAGTATCAGGATGCTTGTTCATTCATCAATTCCTTGCGGGGGTTAATCCTGTTTGGATCTCTAGAGACTGTCTTTTTCTGTCATTTTCTCTCAAACATTTAATTTCTGAGGTTTGAGTTCTGATCTTTTTTGGGTCCTACCTTTGTCTTCGGACTTTGTGGGTGTTATCCTTGAAGCCCTTTTGGGCTGAGTGGTCAGTCACTGGGATACAGCATGAGAGATCAGAATTCAAGACCTCATGGGGGCATGACAGTGGTTGCATCAACTCATGTGCAATTTCATTACAGAAGGGGTAACTTTGTGGTTGTTCTGTAAAGTTTCTTGACCTTGATCCAGCTCCGGGTTCTGGGGGTCCGGTTTTTAACCTAGTCCTTGTCTTTGACTTGGCATTTTGGTTACTCTGTTTTCCAGATTTCCATAAACTTTGAATCTGTCCGGTAGCAGGTTTGTTTTCCCGGCCTTGGGGAAATCTCCTTGTTCCTACTGGGGTGGCTCCCCTTCTCTCTTCAGAGAAATGGAGGAAGTTTTCCTGGGAATTTCTCTACTGGAGTCTTCCTAGGTTTTTCTTCGATTTCCTTATATTTGGGAGAATCTGGTCTACTGCGCCTATCCAGTTGGCTCCTCCTGAGGTAATCTTTTCTCATCTGACTGTTGGAGTTCAGTGGGTCAAGGGTCTCTCTTTGCTGAGAGTACTTTCCCTTTGTGTTTATAAAGGGATCTGAGGATGGGTATCCAGGAACCCGAGCTAGTCTCTTTGGGTATCGGTGCCTTTTTCCTACTCTTTCCTTAAGCAATCATGGAGGAAAATTTGTCATCTGTTCTCCGGGCCTTGTCGATGCTGGGTATTTTTATTCCCTTTGTCTTTTTTTACCTTGCCAGTCGCTGCCGTGATGGGATAGTTAGACTGGAGTAGGGGTCACAGTCTCTGACTGCTCTGTTTGGGCATCGAACACGTATCATGAATCCCAAGTGCTCCTTCCTTAGGTTGGGGGGTCTTACAGTCGGTTCGGATGTTATGGAACCTTCCCTCAGTGGGGAGCTGGTTCTCTTCATTGGTTAGGGTGTCATCCTCCCTTACCACATTTTCTAGTAAGGGGGGGAGTTGGTCCGCTCTGCTTTCTGAGTTTTCTCTCTTGCTTCTTTCCCGGAAGGTTCTGGTGCACGTTTACTAGCTACTTGGTTGGCTTGTTATTATGGCTTGTCGTTTAGTCTGCCTTCCTATCGAATGGAAGCCTGCGGCTTTCGTTTGTGGCGTGAACGGATATTTCTATTCTGTTCCTGTTTACTCCCGGGGTTTCTGACCCGCAGGCGTTCAGTTATCAATGCTAGATAGCTGTCTGTGGTAAGGTAGTTATGTTCTACCTTTTGTCCTTCCGGATCTTCGGTTCTGGTTAAGGATCTACCTTGGTTCTTTGGATCCATGTAGTAGGTCGTCTGAATTTCCACTTTTACTTCCTTCTCTCCATCGTAGAGTGTTCTCTGCGGGGCATTATCCTCTTGCAGCCTTATAGTCTTCTCTTTTTCCGAGTTATGCTTGGGGCTTCTCTCTCTGTTCTGTCCTTCACTCTTCGGGGATTGTTTCTGGAGGTTCTTTCGGACCTGTTTTATCCGATTCTTCCTTTCTTTTTAGTTGGGGAGAATGTGGTATGGGAGAGTTTGTTGTTATTCATCCCATTGATCATGGAGAGGCTTTAACTTGTGCGTGCTTCTAGACAGTGGGACTTTTGTCTCCTCAGCGGCCTTTGTGCTCAGTTGAGTCCAGGATTTATGAGTGGTCCCTAACAGGGATCCTTATGGTTCCAATTGATGGGCAGTTACCTTGTCCTCTTCCAATTTTTTGTTCCTTCTGCTTCGATTGAAGTAGTTTTTTTTAATCGGGAATTTGGGTTTTGGCAGGCTGTGGTGCCCTCAGAATGGGCCGCCTTTTTTTGTTCCCGCCCGTTTGCATTAAGTGACCGCTATAAGTTCGGGTATTGATTTCCCAAAAGTAATGAATGCAGCTGTGGACTCTCCCCGTTTTAAGAAGAAAAACTTAAATTATGCTTACCAGATAATTTACTTTTCTTCTGTATGGGGTGAGTCCACAGCTCCCCACATGTTTTTTCTCCATGGGTGGCCTTAAATTCTTTTTATTCGTTCTTTTGGCACCTTTTTCACCTGATATTTCTTCTACTGTTGCTTGTTTTCTTGACAGAATGACTGGGGGATGAGGGAAGTGGGGGAGGTATTTAAGCCTTTGGCCTCCTTTGCCTCCTTCTGGTGGCCAGGTTCTGTATTTCCCAAAAGAAATTAATGCAGCTGTGGACTCTCCCCGTTCAGAAGAAAAGAAAATTATCTGGTAAGCATAATTTAGTTTTTTCATACGGTATGCGAGGCCAAATGTTTAAAACCAGACAGCCGTATGACTGCATGTGAGATAATACACATGCGCAGTATTGGCCTAAGGGATTCGCTATTACATAGGTGTAAACGGCTATCCGGACTCACAGTTTACATTTGAAAGTAATAGGGAATATTTTGCATTTCAGGAAATATAATTATATTAAAGTTATATGAAAGTGATGGTAAACTCTCCCCTTTTTAAAATTAGATCCAGAATGTTAGGGATATTTTAGATGGAGTTTAATTTGTCAGTTGTAATTGAAGATGCACTATAACTTGCTTTTGAATTTAGATATGAAATTCAAATACCCCGCTCTTCACCGCCCACTTCCAAAGTAAATTTTTCTGTGGGCTAATGGTTTGAATTGTTTTCCAATCAGCACTTTCCCCATATGGCACTTTTGTTGTTGCTAGGACAATTCAAACCTTTGAAGGGACAGTCTACAATATTGTTTTAAAAGATAGATGATCCCTTTATTACCCATTCCCCAGTTTTGCATAACCAACACAGTGATATAAATATACTTTTTACCTCTGTGATTACCTTGTATCTAAGCATCTTCTGACAGCCCCCTGATCACATGACTTTATATTTATTATCTATTGACTTGCATTTTGTACTGTGTTGTGCTAAATCTTAAATAACTCCTTGGGCGTGATCACAATGTTATCTATATGGCCCACATGTGGCTGCCTATAGTGGCTTAGAAACAGGCAGAAATGTAGAGGTTTAAGTGTTATTAAAGGGATACTAAACCCAAATGTATTTATTTCACGATTCAGATAGAGCATACAATTTTAAGCAACTTCCTAATTTACTTCTATTATTATTTTTTTCTTTATTTTCTTGCTATCTTTATTTGAAAAAGAAGGCATCTAAGCTAAGGAGCACACTGGACAGCACTTGTTTATTGGTGGGTGCATGTAGCCACCAATCAGCAAGCACAACCCAGGTTGTGAACCAAAAATGGTCTGGCTTCTAAACTTACATTCTTGCTTTTTAAATAAAGATATCAAGGGAATAAAGAAAAAATGATTAAAGGAGAAATGCATGCTTTATCTGAATAATGAAAGAAAAAACTTGGGCCCAGTGTCCATTTAAGTATATTAATATATCAATATTAGTTGTGCAAAGCTGGGGAATCGGTAGTAAAGGCATTATCTATATTTTTAAACAATAACAATTTTAGTATAGACTGTCCCTTTAACTCACAGAAAAATGGACTTTTGAATGGCTGGTGGAGCGCGAGGTATTTGAATTTTATATCTATATTAAAAAGTTATAGCGCATCTTCATTACAACTGATGAACGAAACCCCATCCAAAATATCACTCATTCTGGATCTGATTTTAAAAAGTGGAGAGTTTAGCATCACTTTAAATATATTTATGATTATAGATATATGGGCATCTAACAGTTAAGGTAATAGAGACTTTGTGCATCCTTGTTAGTGCGTGCTTTGCTGCCTACTTAGTAAATGGGTGGGACCGCTCTCTACATCACTAGACTTCAGAACAGAAAGGGGTGGAGGATACTCAAATAAAATATATATTTTCAAATTAATAGAATTACAAAATATAAAACCAGTATAGCGGTTTTCTTGTGTATTCTATGTCATTTCAAACAATACATTCCTGATAATTTACTATCACTTTAACTAAAATGTATATTATATTATAAATGCATGGCAAACAGTCTGACCATTGTGGTGTATAAGCTGTGGTAATAATGACTTACTGGTACTTGTTTTAACATCACTGTTTTTTACCTCAACAGGTGTGCCCCAGCAGCAGGTAAAACCTTGTGTCAAAGTGGAGCCTTCCAGTCACTACAATAACTACAAGTATAACAGCAACGGTGTTGTAGAAAGCTACTCTGTATTGGGCAACTGCAGACCATCTGATCCTTACAGCATGAACAGTGTGTACTCTTACCACTCTTTCTATGCACAACCTAACCTGCCTTCCATGAATGGCTTTCATTCAAAGTTTGCTCTTCCTTCATTTGGTTACTATGGTTATTCTAGCAACCACATGGTCCCTTCTCAGTTCATGAATTACGGTGCTACCGACCCGAGAAATGGTGGATGGATGAGCAATGCCTTCGAAAAGAAGCCCGATTTACAATCATTGGCAGACAGCACGAATCATGGTTACATGAATGACTTATCAGATCAGGGTTATGTTAGATCAAGTGAGATGTCACACCAATACGGCCTACACGATCACAATCAAAAATCTGTCAGCATTCCCCACCGGACTACTCCTGCTCCAATGGACACTACTTCATATTCACAAAACATTTCCTGCTTTAGTAAAGTAATTAAGAAGGAGCCAATTAGTGATATGTCTAAGGATTCATTCCAGCGAGTGCCTAGTGTCCATGCCCAGAGTCCAGGTGTAAATCTATCATTACAAAGCAGTGATCACAGCATCTCTTATAAAGCAAATGGAGCTCTGTCATCTTCTGAAAGGACTAATATGGACAGATCCTGCAATATGTTTATGTACAATGAGAAAGTCAGTTTACCAAGTGGTTTGGAAAAGAGAGATTATTTTGGTCTTCATGCAAATGGAATTGGAATCAAGAACCTTCAAGGACCGGATAAGTGGAATTCATATGGAAATGGTCACGCAGCTCAGTGTGATTCTCCCTCATCAGGCAAAGTCTGGAGCTCCTGCAAACTCAGTGAAAGTCCTAAAGTTCTTCCCTCTTCTGCAAGCACACAGGAGAAGAATTGGCATAGCGGGTCAGCCAACCTTAATCATGCTGTAAAGCAGAACACAATGCTCCAGGAAAAACTCTGGAATGCTGTTGGTGCTAATGATAGAAACAGCATGACTCCTAGTATTGGGGTGCAGGACAAGACCTGGAATATGTTTACTTCCCCAGCAGTTAAGTCCTTAAAGACAAACAATGGTATTCTTGGTGGTGAACAACATGAAAACATGTGGGACCCTTATAGCATAGATGATAATATGGAGGATACCCCTACAAAGAGCATGAAAGAAGAGGACGAAGAGGAAATCTGGTCTGACAGTGAGCACAACTTCCTGGATGAAAACATCGGAGGAGTGGCAGTAGCCCCAGCCCATGGCTCAATCCTCATAGAATGTGCAAGAAGAGAGCTTCATGCCACCACTCCCCTTAAACAGCCCAATAGGTGCCATCCAACCAGGATTTCCTTGGTTTTTTACCAACACAAGAACTTGAACCAACCCAACCATGGACTGGCCCTATGGGAAGCCAAAATGAAGCTACTGGCAGAGAGGACACGAGCAAGGCAGGAGGAGGCTGCCAGGCTGGGCATCAAAGAGGAAGTCAAGGGCTTTGGGAAAAAGAGAAAATGGGGTGGTGCTACAACTACAGAAACCCCACAAGTCGAGAAGAAAGACTTCATTGCAACTCGACAAGCAGCTACTCTTATAACAAACTCTGCTACCACTGCATCCTCCTATGCCTATACCAAGGTTACAGGACCATACAGTCGCTGGATATGAGATTAAAACAGCTACCAATGTGGCCATTGTACCTCAGATAATGTACAGCACTGTATTATGGTGCTTTTTTGGTGCTTTGTTCTTGTGTACAGTGGAGAAATCCCACAGGTGTACACACCTCACAGGACTAAACTCTCTAATCAAGAGAACTTTTACTGTATAATGTGTATTTTTCCGGTAATCTTAAAAAGATTTATATCTCTCCATTTTTAAAAATCTACTGTTGTACAATGAATGACAGGAAAATCACATGAAAAAAAAAAAAAAAGATTCACAGCATCCTTTTACAACACAACGTTTTTAATTGCATCAAAATATGTATATTTATTGGATTTTTTTTTCTTTTTAGAAAAGCAATGGTGCGTACTTTCTAGCCTGATCAGATTTGAACAGGTCTTGTTAAACTGGTAGAAATCACAGATAACAGACCACCAAAATATGTGCTTTAAAAGTAAATTTTTAAACCAGTCTAAACAAAAAATTTTTAGAATAATAAAATGTATTACTGGCAAGCAGGCTAGACCTCAGATACAGTATCCCTTTCTTGATAAGAACTAATGTTGTCTTTGCATGGCTCTTTAATATTCTCTAAGTACATTTTTTATTTAACCAAATGTCGGACACATATGCGTAACAAAGAAAATATAGACGTGTTTGCATACATCATAAAACAAAAAAGCAACCGTGTCTTAATTCCTTATTCTTAATTTAATGAGTAATTATACAACTTTTATTCCAATTTTTAAAGACTTGTTTTAAAATGATGCATTTCAAAACCATGATTTTTTTTAAGTTGTAAACCACTTAACTAAAAAAAAACCTATTCTTAATGCACACCACCATGCATCTTCTATACTTGATAATCTTAAGTGTGCAGGTTCTGCCATTGCATTGACATACGCTTTATGATTTTATATATATATATAATCATTTTTATAGAAAAATATAAAAGAAGGGCTACTGTATCTCACATCAAATTAAAACTGTGAATAATTATGATTGGTCTCATTCTATTATTGGTATAAATGGTGCTGGTTAATCTGGGGCATTTTCTGTTTCATTTATATCAATGGAACTGCCACATAGACCAAAATATTCCTAATTTGCTTTTTTTTTCTTCATTTTCCATATTTAGAACTTTCCTTAACAGTTTTGTTCTGCCAATTGCTGTGGGACAAATTATTCTGAATGTGTAATGCCTTTTGTTTTCCTTTGTTGTGGTTGGTTTCCTTAACAAACAAAAAAAAACGGTGGTGCTCGTTAACCGTGACAGCTATTTTCTTTATTTTTATTTTTTGTATTGGATTTATTTTTTTGCCTGAAAACAAATGCAGGTGCTATCAACGTAAAGAAATTTAAAAATAAATAAATAAAAGTATTTTTATGAGTGTAGGGAAATTAAGACAATTTTAGATTTTTGTAGGAAGTTTCCATGGTAGATAAAGAGGAGCTTAATTATGCCTGGGGGAGGGAAATTTTTAACAAATGATTAACCACTCTAGATACAGAGGGGTTAATGACACAGAATGTAAAGCCAGCGATAAGTCAAAGGAGAAGGTTTTAAGTCTTTTAGGGGAGGGATTTTGTTTTAATAAATTAAATTCTTATGGGTTTTGACCAGTTGTGCATCTAGATTATTTTCTATGCACTATGATAGTTAAAACCATCAGTCTGTAAATAGTTTTTGTTTCTGTTATTTTAAAGCACTTTTTACCCTGCTGCAAACCTTTTGAAACAAAAAAAAAATGGGAGAAATGTATATAGTAGTACATTATTTAACACAGTGTTTCCGTCCTACCAAGTACTAGGATCTACACTTTAGTTTCTGCTTTTATTCTCTGTAAGGTAGGAAGACATTGCTGCCTCAATGGTTATAGTGGCAGTATAGGAAATGAAATTATCATACTACACAGTGTATTTGTTCTCTTATGCCGTGAGAGAATGTTAGATGTCAGAACTCGGTTGCTAAAGTTTGATTTTAGGAGGGATTCTATTTTTTATTTTTTTCCCTTTGCAGATTTGGTTAGAAAGTAGCACGCTCACATAGGGTGGGATGTATACATGCTAAAGTGGCTTGCGACTCAATTTGTAGTCTCCCTACACCAAAAAAACAAAACAAGCAACAATGGCACAGTTTTCTCAGACCTGGTAATATGATGAGGAAGCTAAAACCCAAGGAAAGGCCAAACAAAATGTATTAGTCCAATCCATAAATTTATCAAAACCTCTAGTATCTTACACCTTTCTATGTATGTGTTTGCTTATTTGGGGGTATAATATTCAAAGCAGGCATCTAAAACACAACTGAAAGACCTTTACACTTTTAGCTTAAAAGAGACACATTTAAAATTTTGCGCTGTAAATATTTTTTTATTCAGTGACATTAGAAATTCTAATTTCCACACATATAGGGTACACGTCAATCAATTTATCAGTTGTTGTGACCAACCTTTTCCAGAAAAAAAGAAAAAAAAAAAAGATCTAAATACCAGAGTTGAGTGTCCTTAATTTAATTATAATCATTTTAATATGGAGTACTCATATGCTGATCTGATGTTGAATAAATTAATGAAAAGTACTTTTTATAATTGATCCCTCAGAAATATTTCTTGCCAACTGTACATCACAATTGGTGTTTAAACGACTAGATTATTTCTCTATGAATGAAAAGTAAAATAATAAAATGTTTACTTTCTGGTCTGAATGACCGCGCTAGGTTTAGTGCGCATACAATAATATGATTACGTTAGTGAAATACTAGGAGTTGATGTGTTTAAATGGATTTCAATCAGTGTCTCGGACAATAAAGTGTATATATATATATATATATATATATATTTTTTTTTTTTAACAAGAGCATGACAGATTTCCAGGCTGCATTATAAAATATGGTTAATAATACTTTACAACATTGGACAACTTTGCAGCTTTGCCTACTAAGAAATCTAACCATCTCGGAAAAAAAGTTGAATACTTGTGTAGTGTATTAAAACAAAAACAAATCTAAGACATAAAGGCAAATGTATTCACTCCAGGGAGAGAACCAAATTGCTGTGCTTTGTTGCGTCTATAAAATAAAGCTTGACAGATCGTGTCATAGTTTAATGCCTAGAATACCAACGTAGTGCTCTAGGAAAGAATGGATTCTGACTAATGGGGTAACTACCTTTTCATAAATTCATTTGAAACATCAATCGGATTAGCCTTAATTATTAAATGTGGTGTGAACTGTATCCACACTTGTTGTGTTATGTTAACAGATCATAACAATTGTGTAGTTATTTATACCTGTATATACACAAAGGGTCCAATCACAATCCTTTAGAAAAACTCATTATTTTTTTTATAGAAGAATCACCATTAAAAGTCTATGGAGATTTTTGTAGATGTATTTTTTTTTTTTAAGATTGTGATCAACCTCAAAATGAGTTGCTTAAATCTACAGGTGAAACGGATTGTTGATTGTTTACTATAATTGCAGATGTGTAATGTATATGTGATGAAACAGCCTGGGAAACTTTCAAAATATGTATTTTTTGGAATAGGGAAATTAAAATGTTGTGGCAGTGTTGTAAATCATGTTTAACACTACATCTAGCCTACCTCAAATCTCTTAACCCTTACATATCCAGTGATTTCTGTCACTAAAAGGGTTGCAAATCTGCATGCTTCATTTTTCCTACTATGCATAGATAAGCAGCTGATGAAATGGGTGTTTTATACACATTTGTTATATAGTTTATGATCGCCACTATTTCTCTCCCATATGAAACTAAAGTCAAAGGAGATTGTTGTTTTCTACCCACAGTACTTGTGTCTAATGAACTGCATTTGGAATCTTGCTTTTGCTTTAATTGCACTTTTTAAACAAATGGCTGTGAGAACTGAGTTTGTTTGAAATCATGTTACTGTGTCTTTTTTAGTGCCCTATACAGTATTAAATTACATGCTAATTCAATTCTGTTTTCTAATTTGGTTTTCTCAAGAATCTGTGCTAATTCTGATGAGATTTTATTTTATAGACTACTATATGTGAGGGGATGGAATTTAATTTAAACTACATTTTTAAAAGTAGCTATCATTAAAGGGATACTAAACTATTTATTTTACTTTAATTATTCAGATAAAGCATGCAATTTTAAGCAACTTTCTAAATTAACTCCTATTATGAAATATTCTTCGTTCTCTTGCTATCTTTATTTGAAAAGCAGTAATGTAATGCTTAGGAATGGGACAATTTTTGGTTCAGCGCCTTGCTAGCGCTTGCTAATTGGTGGCTAAAATGTAGCCACCAATAATCAAGCACTATCCGGGGTGCTGAACCTAAAATGGGCCCTGCATCTAAGCTTTACATTCCAGCTTTTCACATAAAGATAGCAAGAGAATGAAGAAAATGTGATAATTGGAGCAAATTAGAAAGTTGCCTAAAATTGCATGCTCTATCTGAATGATGATCTGAAAAAATGGGTTTAGTATCCCTAAAATGGGGAAAGAGAAAGTGATAGTGCTAAAGATAATTCTATTAAAAAAGCTCTTTAGTGACGTTGTTAATCTTCTGGTACACTCACAGTGTGACTGTCTTTAAGATTTATTATATATTTTAATAGGTAGAGAGAGGGTAACTAATATATGGTAAGAGGCATCATCCACACATCTTTCTTAAACACAGCCATGACGTTACAAAAAGAAAAGGGAGAAAGGAAAGTGTTTTTCACTTCATATGTTTTTCTGCATGCAGTCACTTGAACACATAATCTCTTCTCTTCATTCCTTTAACCCTGCAGTTTCTAGATGCTACTGCAGTGCATTTTTAGCCCCCCTCTCTCAGCTAAGGTGTAGAGATTTTTTTTTTTCTGCAAGTTGAATTCCATAGGAATCTGAACCAAGGAGGAATTTGTCAATGTTTTGATCTCATAGGAATATTACTCTTCTAGAGCCAGATCTGTTCTTTTAAAGATGTAGCAGACATAAAATTAGAGATCTTTATGCATGTCTGTCTGAGTATCATCACAGATTACTCATTTTAGCTGGCACATATCACCAATTGTGCAAGCAAATCAGTGGCATATAGGTAGACAAAGGACAGCTCACTTGTTAAAATAAAACAATATATTGTGTATTTAAATATAGCAGTAGTTAAAAAAAGGTTAGCCCTCAGCACACAGTGAAGACTAAATGAGTCACAACCAAACCTTTTAAACAACACACTTTAATGAAGAGGTATAAAAGGAGGCAAATTATCTTTTTTGTGACATTAAGTTCAATACATAAAGCTCTTTCCACTAATCTGTATTGTCAGAAGTGAAAATCATTTTAAGACACTAGAGGAAATGGTTACAAGTCACAAATTAAAAACACACTAATCTGTTTATTAATTAGACTTTTCTCAATCAAAAACAATAGACTTTTTCTCCTTAACCCGTCACCCACTAGTTGGTTGCAGGAAATTTCCAACTCCATACATCTTGCACATTTTTTTGAGATTTTAGTACACCCCTAGTTCATTTTTGGTTGACATTTTTATATAAACTGGATTTTTCTGATTCACAAAGCAAGACTGATAACTGGCATAAAAATAATAAGCTAAGAACCTTTTCTAAAGCTCATTAACGTTGCATAATATTTGCACATTATCCCTTCATTTAACCATTGTTAAAAATGTTTTACGGGAAACCTTTAGAACTATCCTACATTATTGTTTTACAGCGATGTTACAACATTGTTTCATACTCTCTAGTATCTGTTTTTGCCGGTCATTTTATAAACACAAAGAACCAATAGCATAACAAGGATGGATGGAAGCTGTACATACTTGTGTTTACTCAGGGTTGTGCAATTTGTTATGTAGGGCAACATTCTTAGTAGCTTAATACAGGTACTTACTAAATATAGGTCCAGTTATTTTTATTAAGTAATCCTAACTGAATTCACTTAATTTCTTGTTGATAAAATGGCAAACATGTAATGAATGAACTGAAGAAAAATAAATAAAATTAAAATATACATTTTAAGGTACTCTATATTTCTGACGCATGTGCAATTTATTTTGATTACATGCACATACTATTTTGTTTTTGTCAATTCCATATTTCAGCTGTCAACATTTTCATTATGTAGAAAACAAGGATCCAACCATAAGCCAGGATATGTGGCAGATGATGAAATCTATAAATCTATTCATTAATCCTAAACTGTGAGAGCTTCCCTCCATCTTTGTCTCTGCTTATGAATTATGTGATAAAACCAGGCATACTGCTTCTTAAAACGTATTAAACACCTCTTGCTTTTGTGTAAAAACAAACAGTGCTTTGTCCCACGCTCCCTAGAGAAGCCAAAAAATCTCTTTGTATCTGTTTTCAAAATGGTGTAAACTGCCTAAACCAGCTATTTAAAGCAATATTTAACCCATTTTTTCTTTCCTGATTCAGATAGACCATGCAGTTTTAACCAACTTTCTAATTTACTCCCATTATCAATTTTTCTTTGTTCTCTTGCTATCTTTATTTGAAAAAGCAGAACTATAAGGATAGGAGCCAGGCCATTTTTGGTTCAGCACCTGGGTAGCGCTTGTTGCTGATTGGTGGCTACATTTAGCCACCAATCAGCAAGTGCTACCCTGGTGCTGAACCAAAAATGGGCCAGCTCTTAAGCTTACATTCCTGCTTTTTCAAATAAAGATAGAAAGAGAACGAAGAAAATTTGATAATAGGAGTAAATTCGAAAGTTGTTTGAAATTGCATGCTCTATCGGAATCATGAAAGAAAAAATCTGGGTTTAGTGTCCCTTTAAATTTGCAGGTTACAGACTTTGGTTTTTGGCCTTCTAGGGAGCGTAGCACAATCACAATTTTAAACAAAAGCAAGAGGTGTTTAATGATCTTTTGATGACCTAACATTTTTTTTTTTTTGGGTGGGGGGAGGGTTGTGCGATATGCAGATAGTGTATTTGAATGTAGTCAAAGCAATGTGATGCTATGCTTTTAGTGTTTCAAGTTGGACCAGAGAAATAGATTTGACGGCATTTACAAATTAACTTTTTGCAAAATGAAAGATATTAAACTAATAGAATCCAGTACAGATGTAGATTAACATTAGGCAAAATATTAAAAACAAATACGATCAGAGGGTAGTGATATATTAAAAGGACAAAAGAGAAAAGCAAGGTTTAAATCATGTGTCCAGAACAGGTGTTTACAGTAATCTGACTCTTTTCATTGATGTGGTTAGAGGAGGTCTAGGCGCACTATCACTTATTTTTTGATAATGCTCACTGCAGTTTTTCAGAATAAATGTGAGGCTGGATTCATGGCATGTGCTTTGCTAACTTTTTGAATGAGCTACAATCGGTAAATCCCATATTTTCTCAGCAGTTCTATACTGCACAATAAAAAAAATTCCCTTGGTAAATCTAATGGAATAGTATTTTTTAATAAAACCAAAGTCTACCAGGTACAAAATATGGCAGCTAAATTCAGCAATTTATTAAAAGTATTAGCATCATCATGTATGAGCATTGAAAGGGCAATTTTGAACCTCAAACTTCCACTTAATTATGTGTAAATCAGACAGGCCTGCAAACTATTATTTTTTGTCCCCACAATTTTGAACGAAATGTTTTTTTGTTTTTTTTATGATTAAGGAGGCACACACAGATGGTTTCCTCAGTATGTTTGTATGTATCATTTTGTTCCCTTTAAAAATAATTTAGGCAAATCAATTTCTCTCTAGCGGGGAACAAAAAAAGTTAAAAATACCACTTTCGGAATATTCTGTCATATAAGCTAATGATAAAGTGGATATATTATGTTGTCACTTTGGGTTTATTTATGTTCTTAGGGAGACGTTTGGTTGCTGGCGATAATTTGCCCTTGTTTGCCTGAAATTTTGTGTTCCTGCTTATAATGTAATATTAACATCCCTGCACTGCATATTGTTTGTATCAATATATTTTTATTTTATCATTTTTGGTGCTACATTTTTTTATATATTTTTTTTTTTTTAAGATTCTCATAATTTATTGTTTACCTTTGTAAATATACCTTATCTTTTTATATTTCACAATAAAAAGGCTTCCTTCTCAAGCTAAATGTCATTTTTCCAAAATACCTCAAAAATACATTGGAACTTCATCATGAAATCACCTACAAATATTTCTGGGTTGAAAAATTCCCATTGTGGATTTTTCAGAGTTTTTTCAAATAGACTTTACTTGAAAACAAACTTAGAATATAAAGAATTATTTCAGATCATTTCTTGGGTAAGACGTGGTATGAATAAATCATGTTAGGCTTCAAAATCAACATACTAAGTCTGAGAGAGACCACTGTTGCATGTAGTGTGTGTATATATGTCTCAGAATGGATATTTACACATTGATATAGTTATGTTCATAGCATAAATCTAACACTTCTTAGCAAAAAAACACGAGTTGTCCCTTAAAAATATGGGTAATGCTGAACTGATAGCTAACTTTTGCTTGTCACATGAACAGGATTTTTTTTTTACACCTATTGACAGGCTGCCTCAGAGGCCTCTAATGCAATGGCTCAAAATTTAGGTAAAGGGTGTACAGCATGCTGAGAATGGTGGTGAGTGAATTTGTACTGGTCACTAGTCTAGTCATGGGTTTATTTTGTGACATTTCTTGCCTTGTTTAGTCTAAAACCCAAGGAAAGCCAAATTAAATGTCTAAATTATCAAAAACTTTGAGCCAACCCAAATGCATTTACTTGCAAAACCTTTTTGGTATAGAAATAGTTAAACACCTATAGTCTTTGGTAGGATGAAGACACAGCATGCATGGACATAAGTGTGAGTGTGTAGGTGTGCATGTATGGATGTTTACACAATTTTATTTTCAATAGCATTTATCAGGGATAATTTGAATAGAAATATTAACACATGCACCATTGCAACAATAATTTATTCAGGGATACTTTTTACAGCCTCCGCATACCTTCATATATATATATATATACACACACATTATGTCACGTAATTCATAAAAATAAAAAAAAAATGAAAAATAGTCAATCTGTATGAATGAATAGTCCATTTATCTTTTTATATATTTGGATTAAATCTTTTCAAAGCTAGACAGAGACTGAAAGGTATATTTCCCATAATGTCCCGTAGCAGTGGAAAGAAATATAAAAAAAAAATAAAAAAAAGTTAAAAAGGAATACGGAAAAACAGGTTGGTTTTGTGGCATAAATAAATGCAGTATAGCTAGCTAGAAAATAGATGTTGACGTATTTGATTTCATGTCTTTTTAAATTCATTGGTTGCAAGATTCTCCAATGGAGGTAAACTTGGAAACCGCACTTGAATACAGTATATCTCAATTTGTGACTGTGGTTACTTGAAAATTCAGTTTCTTTTGGGATTGATCTGATGAATGGTAGATTTTATAATGTCCGGAGGCCGTAGGATTAATGTGTATTAAACTGCAGATATGACTAGTACAGTAAATTGATGCTGATAATTTTATTTTGTATAATTTTTCCATGTTTTTGTATATTTTTTTTTTCTTCCATTTTCTTCCCCATCACCCTGTGTTCTGTAATATTTTTGTTTAGGATGCCTAAAAAATTGCAAGTATGAATCTTTTTTTTTTTGTATTTTATTATAATTTTCACAAACAACTCGTTTGTGAAATGTATTATTCCTGATAACTAAAATATTGTGGGTGTTTTAATAAATTTTATATTTATTTTTTGCACTCAAAATATGTGTTGTTTTTTTTTTTCTTTACTGTTGTCAAAACATTAAAAGGTGCAATAAATTACTATTT
This sequence comes from Bombina bombina, assembly GCF_027579735.1. Lineage (NCBI taxonomy): Eukaryota > Metazoa > Chordata > Amphibia > Anura > Bombinatoridae > Bombina > Bombina bombina. The sequence goes on from NC_069504.1 coordinate 681,729,765, forward strand.
AAACTTTATCTCATAAATATAGTTTTTTGCGTGTCGTGCAGCTTTGAAATGTAGTCTTTAAAAATTTTTTTTATTAATTTTGTTTTATTTCTGTGTCTTTGCTGTGTACCTTATTTTTCTGTATTGTTCTGAGTTCACTTTAATGTTTTCTGAAGTAATGGTTAGTACATTATTATATGCAGACATTTTATTTTTCATTTTTAAACAGGCATATGCATAAAGTAAATGATCGGTTAGGCACCACATTACATAAATTCTTCTTAAAAATAAATGTTTAAACAAAATGTTTTATATGCATTTTAACCTGCCTCTGCGTTAGCAAAATTTGTAGGGTTATGTAGTTCAGGGATACACCCTTTGAATAACATGTTGAGTATATTCATCTTATCTCCTTTACTGTGTACTGCTTTGTAGCAGGTACCTTTCACAGAAGAGAACTTCCCTGCAGTATATCAGTCTTATCCCATTTATAAGGACAGTCCAACCCCAAAATACCAGGCACTTCTTTTCTGATCAAAACATTTGTACAAGTAACCCCACCCCAGATGTATATTTTGACCTTTATAGCGCTTGCCAGTTGAGGTCCAAATATATCCCTTTAAGGCACTTAATATAGCTTAACATAGTCTAGCAGACAAAAATATTTTAGCATTTAAATATCACTCTTATGCTTGGTCAGACGTTTTTTCAAGATGAAAGTGTGCTCAATATAAAAATGTGCCTTTGGTTAGAAAGACTGACGGTATGGTTTAGAACTGGCAATATGAAGGTAGAGGCCGATGGTATAAAAATAAGAAATTCTGGGATTTAACCCACAGTTTACCAGTAACACACATCTCAAAAATGTAAACACTGGTTAACAGTAACACGCAAAATAATGGATTTAAAGTGAATGTAAATTTGTATGAATAAGTGATCAGTTTTTAAAAATACTATTAAAACAGGGGCACTTTCATTCATTAAAATTTACATTGTAGCATTTTTATTTTTTTTTAAACTTACCTTTTTCTTTAGGCTTCCTCCAATCATTGCGTGGCCTCACGAGCTGGATGCCTTGGGGTGCTCGCAACAATTGGTGGAAGCTGACCGGCATCCAATTAAGCCTTATAAATAAAAACAGTTGCAACAACAAATCATTAAGATTAATAATAAAAACAGTTGTCAACAAATCTCATTATCGATTAGGTGGTTAGCTGCAGAGCATCAGCTGCTTTACTCCAATATACTCCTGCACATGTATTGTGCAAAAAGTTTTATATATTGTTTTCTATCTGATTAATCAAACTAACCTGTCAAAAGGTAGAGGGTTTTACAAGTAGCCAGTCAGAGTAGTCCAAATAGCCAAGCCAGGGGTCAATATCAGTAATCAGTCCAATCAGCAAGCACAGTATGTAAGAACAACACAATAGAGCAGTCCAGATAGCCAAGCCAGGGGTCAATACCAGTAGTCAGTCTGATCAGCTAAAAAAGCAGGTAAGGGAAAAGCAATAGAGCAGTCCAGATAGCCAAGCCAGGGGTCAATATCAGTAATCGGTCCAATCAGCAAGCACAGTATGCAAGAACACCACAATAGAGCAGTCCAGATAGCCAAGCCAGGGGTCAATACCAGTAATCAGTCCAATCAGCAAGCACAGTATGTAAGAACAACACAATAGAGCAGTTCAGATAGCCAAGCCAGGGGTCAATACCAGTAGTCAGTCTGATCAGCTAAAAAAGCAGGTAAGGGCAAGGCAATAGAGCAGTCCAGATAGCCAAGCCAGGGATCAATATCAGTAATCAGTCCAATCAGCAAGCACAGTATGTAAGAACAACACAATAGAGCAGTCCAGATAGCCAAGCCAGGGGTCAATACCAGTAATCAGTCCAATCAGCAAGCACAATATGTAAGAACTACACAATAGAGCAGTCCAGATAGCCAAGCCAGGGGTCAATATCAGTAATCAGTCCAATCAGCAAGCACAGTATGTAAGAACACCACAATAGAGCAGTCCTGATAGCCAAGCCAGGGGTCAATATCAGAAATCAGTCTGATCAGCTAAAAAAGCAGGTAAGGGCAAGGCAATGCATCAGTCCAAATAGCCAAGCCAGGGGTCAATATCAGTAATCAATCTGATCAGCTAACACAGCAGGTAAGGGCAAGGCAATAAAGCAGTCCAGATAGCCAAGCCAGGGGTCAATACCAGTAATCAGTCTGATCAGCTAACACAGCAGGTAAGGGCAAGGCAATAGAGCAGTCCAGATAGCCAAGCCAGGGGGTCAATATCAGTCTGATCAGGTAACACAGCAGGTAAGTGCAAGGCAATTACAGCAGTCCAGATAGCCAGTTGTCAGGAATCCATAAACAAATAGGATAAAAGGAAACACAGAATTCCAGGAAACACAGACACTAAGGTCTAGATTACAAGTGGCGTAGTATTTTTTTTTGGTTAAGTTAAAACTCCACTTGGATTTTCATTTTGCGCTAGTCGGGTTGTGTTAGTAATGTATTTTTAAAAAAAATGTATTTTGCGTTAACCTGAATAGAGTGAAAAATCTAACTTGTGTTTTTGCGTGAATGTTTTACCCCATAGAGATCAATGGGAAAAAAAATGGAAAAAAAACACCTGAGATCGCGCAAACACCATTGCCTTTTCGCATTCCCCATAGAAGTCAATCAGGGGGGGAAAAAACAACAAACACCCATCGCGCGCACACAACATAGTATATTCGCATTAGCAAATGTGAAATGTATACAATAAATACATAGTTAAAATCTTTATTAAATATGAATATTGCATAAATCTGTTTTATCATGTTTTTATCTGCTTAATGGCAAAGGGCTCTAATGAACTTATATATATTAATATATGTGTACATATATATTTTATATGTGTATATATGACTGTAAATACATATATAAATACATTAATATACATGTACACATATATATACAAACATACACACACATTCTCTCACTCACATATATATATATATATATATATATATATATATATATATATATATACACACACATATATATGAAAGTTCATAGGGATTTGCACTCTCACCTCTTAAGATACGAGCCAGGGTGTCAGGAGCAGCAATATCCAATTCCAATTAATAGATCCGCACTCGCTGGACTTTCAAAAAAACAATGGTTTATTTTGTACAGTGACGTTTCGGGGAGCCAACTGGCCCCTTTATATAGTGCAAAGGAAACGGCACACACCATCCAGTTAATACCCTGGTGCACTGCTAATATGCAAATACAAAGTCCCAAAGAACCCCACGCCTGGCTCTGGCGCTCTGAGGTCCCCAAAGCAGGCACACCAAAAAAAACAAGGGCCTTGCCCAAACGTTTAGGGCTTGCGCATGAGCCTTTCTCAATGGTGGCTGTGCCGACATAACTAACAATATACAAACCCATTACTTAAATACCCCATACCAACTTTTTAGATCAGTGTCAGCTGTTTTCAGAAATAATCAAACCTCCGATCACCGTAAGCCAACCTGCGTCAGTAGTATCGATTCTCTAAAGTGACGTCATCAGTGGGTGCAAGTGGAAAACCTCAACCACGTCACCAGTTGCCATGGCGACGAAATACACAATGCAACCGTCAGATGAGTAAGCCATTGTCAAACCAGCGATCAGAACAGGGAAAATATCTGAGGCTGAACCAACAGAACAATATATACATATAATACAAAGCGAATAATCATAAATACATAAAATCTCAAAGCACAGTTAAACATCAATACTCTGGGACTCACCACTATGCTAGCACTATCTATACTCACCTGTTATCAAAGTGCTAGATGTCCCAAACGGTTATTCACCCAAATCATTACCAAAAAAAACTTATTAATTTACATTGGATGAACATAATAATAAACACCCTAGATATATGTGTTTCACACTTCAAGGAGTAGGTAGAATTAACACGGACAACCACCACCATCCGTATAATTTATGGTAGCAGCAGGCGAAATCTATGTTCACATTCAATCCCTTAGGAGACAAAGTGTCCAAAGAGAAGATCCATCTTGATTCAAGTCGTAATAAGGCTAATGCTCTATCTCTCCCACCGTCTAAGGTGAGGGACATGATCAATCAACATCGACCTTAACAGATACTGAGTGTCCTGCTTGCAGAAAGTGCCTTGCGACAGGCTGGTCAGAACGGCCTTTATCCATTGCCTGTCATATTGCTGATTTATGGTTGGCAAGTCAGTCATTCACGGAACGATGTCAGTCTTTCCAACGTAATTAAAAGAACAAGGACAGGTAAGGATATATACCACAAATTCTGAGGTACACGTAAGCGTGTGTCTGACGGTAAACCATTTATTTGAGCGAGGATGATGAAAAGTGTTCCCTGTCAGTAAGCTGTTACAGGTTACACAGCTTCCACAGAGGAAACCGACTTGTTTGCCCTTGGGCAGCCATGTCTGCTTGTCATAACAGTGGATGGGATCATTGATTACCAAAAGATCCCGTAAGTTATTTCCCCTCTTGTAGACCAGCCTCGGTGGTGGGGCTCTGTAGAATGGGAGGCTTGTATCCTCAGACAATATGCTCCAATTTTTCTTTATGGTGGATGCCAGAACTTTAGTACCTGGAGTATAGATAGTGATAAAGTTAAGGCGTTTATCATCAGGCATTTGTATATCTTCTAGTGGTTAGATTTTCTTGTGTCCATTGTTCCGCCTTTCTACATTGTTCTGTGATCAACTCAGGAGGATATCACCTTTGAAGAAAACGTAATGACATCACAGTCAATTGCCCTCTTCTTGTGGTTGTCGTTCGTGTTATTACGCATGACCCGCAGGAGCTGCGAAGAACTGACCCCATCACGCTGAAATCTAGGATGGAAACTACTGTAGTGCAAGATAGAATTCCTATCAGTTACTTTCTGAAATAAAGTAGTTTGTAACCGATAACCATATCTATCTGTACCTTATAGACTTCTAGGTCGAATAAAAGTGTATTTTGTGCCTCAGTAAGAGGATTGGGATTTGACCCCACCCCCTTTTCTATCTCCAATGGCACCCGACAGGATTGCCCCCTATCCCCGATCCTGTTTGCGCTAGCCATGGAACCTTTGGCCGCGGCAATTAGGGCGGATAAAGAGATACCGGGAATTACCCTGCACGGTACGGTCCATAAAGTGGCCCTATTTGCCGATGATACTACCCTGTTCCTCTCCAGACCCCTGAGAGACGTTTAGTACCATGTCGTACTATAAGTTAAACCACTCAAAAATCGGAATTATTTACATCTGGGTTCCCTGAAGAGGTCTCCAGAAGCCTATGCGAAAAATAAAAGTTTATCCCTAGCCATAGGTTTGTCTCCCACCTCGGAGTTAAACTGTCCGACTCTCTCCCCCAAATTATCGATGATAACTTCAAACCCCTATTAGCCGAGCTTCGGTCCCTGCCTTCGAGGTGGAATTTCAAATGTGTCCTCCTGGTTGGGGCCGCATAGCGGCCCTAAAGATAAGCTACCTTCCTAAATTTACATATGCCCTTCGCTGTCTCCCCATCAGGGTTCCCAGAACCCTTCTTATACAGTTCCAGAGCGCCTGTACTAGGTACATTTGGCAGGGCAAGCCCCCTAGAGTTGCCCGTAAACATTCTACAATACCCTAGAATGCATGGTGGTGTGGCTTCCCCCTCTATTTTTAGGTATGCGGATGCCGCCATGCTCACCCACATCTCCCAATGGGGACTTAAGGGGTCAGATTGCAAGTGGAGAACAATTGAACAAGCCTCCCTACCACACAATCTTGCCCTGAGGGATCTAATATGGACGCCACCCCACTGTAGAAGGAACCTAGGCGCCACAAACCCGATTATTCGGGAATGTCTGTCCGTCTGGGGACCGCCTACGACATAACCCTAAGGTAGCTCCCCACCCGTCTCCAATTACTTCCATGGCCGGCCTCTTGTCAGGCCTACCTGACTCACACCCGATTGCTTGGACCAGGATGGGTGTCGCGAGAGTGTCGGACCTTTGGTCTACCTTTCCCCAAGTAACCTTCACCCCCTTCAACCAACTTAACGTCTCCCCGTCCACCCCACCGTATATGAAGTTTGAACACCTCAAGGGTCATTAGCCTCCTGTCCAGATGGGGTTTCAAACCCTCTTTGCCTCGGCAACTCACCATTTGGGAAGCTAGATGGCAACAGGGGCTCAGGCTGGGCAAACCACTATCCTTACACTATACCCTCATGGAAGGTTGCTGCCCCAGCTGATAAAGCTCAACATATTTTAAAATGGGAATGGAGGTTAGACTTCACGAAACCCCCCGAGGAGTTGGCAACGCACGCTTCCTATTGACAAAGAAAACCCTCCATTGCATTACCATCCTAGAAACCTACATAAAAGTACTCACGCATTGGTACTATGTCCCAGCCCGACTCGCAAAATTTTTTCATGGAGCCTCCCCCACCTGCTGGAGAGACTGCTCACATATAGGTGACATGATCCCACATTTGGTGGAGTTGCCCCAGACTCAAGCCCATCTGGCATAAATGCTTTTCCACTCTAGCCAGCTTAGGTATCAACCTACCTAGAACACCCAAGACAGCCCTTTTCCACCTAGGCACATGTAAACTTCCCAAACATCATGGCTCCCTTAGTGTCTATCTCCTGTCAGCAGTTAAACTTAACATAGCGAGATCTTGGAAATGATCCCTTCCCCCCGGCCTGGTCGGATATTGTATCTACTATGCCTACATATACTCTATGGAGAAGAGCATTTATTATGCCTCTGGATAGGTCTGATTTTTTTTCGAACTGACCTGGGTCCGATTGGAAGGGCAGGTTCGACACCTCTCTGGCTCCCTAGCTTTGACCACCTAGGCTACAGTACACCCCCCAATCCATTCTGACAGAACCCCCGGCCAATTCTGTAAATCCGAAATAGCTCCTCACATGACCCTCTCCCTCCCCCCTAAAGGCCCTCCTAGCATACCCCTCTCTCTTATCCCCCCTTCCCTCCCTTAACCCATCCCCCCCCTTTGACGCTACTTTGTGTCCATTGGAATTCCGCTATCCCCTTTTAATTTGGTATTAACGTCATTAATGTATTGCTTATTCTTTTTGTTCTGATGTATTTACACTTGATGTATGACTGACTCGTACAATTGTTGTATCTCTTACCCCTTTTGTTATAAAAATCCAATAAAAATTACAAGTTAAAAAAAAAAAGTGTATTTTGTTAATATCACATTCCATCTTGAACCTTATTGTGGATTCTAGGGAATTTAAACCCTCAAACCATATGTGTAGATTTTCTATGGTGTCACTCCAAATAAAACACACGTCGATGTAGCGACGATATCATTTGATGGGATTCTGCCTGGAGAAGATATTCGACTGCTCATACATAGCCAAGTAAATATTGGCATATGATGGGGCCATGTTAGACCCCCATCGCTCGTGCCCATGGTATGTAAAAAATATTTATGTTCAAATCAAAAAAAAAAAATCTCTCCAAGCAGAATTCCACCAGAAGTAAAAGGAATTCAAACTGGGTATCCCACATAATGTGAGTTATTAGTCAACATCTGTCTCAACATCTCAATTACCATGCGCCATGAAGGGATGACAGTATACAGGCTCACGGACATCCATTGTGACTAGGATGTCTGTGTCCTGCACACTGTCTAAACCTTTGATCAATGAGTTCAAAAGAGTCCCTAAGGTAAGATTTGGTGTTCTGGACTACCGGCTGCAAGAAGAAATCTACATATTCAGCAAGAGGCTGTAACACAGACCCCCTGGCAGAAACAATTGGTCTGCCAGGGGGGTTCTCTAAAGATTTATGTATCTTCAGTAGAAGATGTAGAATAGGACATACCGGATAGTCAACAGAGAGAAAACCAAAAAAAAACATCCTCATCAATTACATTGCCCATGTAATTAGTGGTGGGGTTTAAAGTAGGTTACAATAGGTAATCTCATCCAGTAATTGCCTATAGGTCTCCTTGCCTATAGCTTGAATAATTTGAGGACCACTGTGGCCTCACCCTTATCCGCAGGACGGATAACTATATACCTATAAGAGGATAGGGATTTAATAGCATTTCCTTTCAGGCCTTACTTAAATTATCCCTATGTGAGGTAATATGTAGAGCACATAACCGATGGAAAGTTTTTATAGATGTGTGGGTATTGGTTGGTTCAAAGACACTCATAGGTTTTAAAGGGTTTGACAACATAAATCCCCTTGATGTCTTTGAAACCTCCCCATATCCACTTGTAATCAAATGTGTCACATTTTGGAGTGGGAACAAAGGCTAAACCCTTTGTTAAGTACTTTAAGTTCATCACTTGTAAGAGACCTTGAACTTAGGTTATACACTATATGCGTCTGTATCTGGGCCCTGGGGTAAAGGGGGCTTCTGTGCTAACCTTGAACTCACCCCGATCTGAAGTTGTATATGTGTTGCAGTCCTGTGGCTCATTATCAGAGTAGTCCACCTCCACTACTATCTTACTGTTGTTAAATTTACATGCCTGGTCTTGTATAGAGTTTCTGCGTCCATATGTAGCAGTATTATCCTGGCCATACAGCCATCTATAAACTCTTTTCTCCCTATAATCATTCTCCACTGTGACAAACTTTTTGTTTTTGAAAGTCAAAGATTATTTTTATATTTGTCCAGCCAGTAATAGTGTCTGTAGTGAGTACCCCAGTAGTGTATCCTTCACTGTGGCAATTTCATTTTTGACAATAACTCTAAGGCTAGAGACCTCCTCAATTACTAATAGCATTAGATCATGTGAGCATTTACTCAAAATGCCACACCATCTTCTGCAGAACTCCATATTGGTCCGCCCTAGGGTGGGTATGTTTTTAACCCTTAAAAACTCTAGGAATGAATTTCAGCTTGTGATATTTAGACAAACATACAGCGTGTAAATAGAAAATCTATTTCTTTTTTTATAGATGTAAAAGCTTGTGAAAAGACATTAGTAGGGGTCTCAAAGAAGAACAAACAATAGTGTATAACCTAAGTTCAAGGCCTCTTACAGGTGATGAACTTAAGGTACTTAAAGTGTTATCCTTTGTTCCCACTCCAAAATGTGACACATTTGATTTACAAGTGGATATGGGGAGGTTTCAAAGACAACTCAAGTTGAAAGATTTCTTTTAGGGAACAAGGGATTATGTTGTCAAACCCTTTAAACCTACGAGTGTCTTTGAACCAACCAATACCCACACATCTATAAAAACCTTCCATCGGTTAAGTGCCTCTACCTTAGCGGGATATACATCAACATATTACCCTACATAGGCATAATTTAAGTAAGGCTGAAAGGAATGCTATTAAATCCCTATCCTCTGATAGGGGATATAGTTATCCATCCTGTGGATAAGGGCGGGGGCCACTGTGGTCCTCAATTATTCAAGCTATAGGCAGGGAGGGACCATTAGGCAATTACTGGATGGGATTACCTATTGTAATATTGCCTTTAATCCCTAATTACAAAAAAACAGATTGATGAGTTCTTGAGGATGGTGGTGTTGACTATCCGGTATGTCCTATTCTATATCTTCTACTGACGATACATAAATCTTTAGAGAACCCCCCTGGCAAGCTAATTTTTTTCTGCCAGGGGGTCTCTGTTACAGCCTCTTGCTGAATATGTAGATTTCTTCTTACAGCCGGTAGTCCAGAACATCTACACATATAGTTCGAGGGTTTAAATATCCCTAGAGTCCACAATAAGGTTCAAGATGGAATGTGATATTAACAAAATACACTTTTTCGACCTAGAAATCTATAAGGTACAGATAGATAATGGTTATCGGTTACAAACTACTTTATTTCAGAAAGCAAACTGATAGGAATTCTATCTTGCACTACAGTAGTTTCCATCCTAGATTTCAGTGTGATGGGGTCAGTTCTTCGCAGGTCGTGCGTAATAAACACAGACCACAACCAACAAGAAGAGGCCATTGACTGAGATGTCATTACGTTTTCTTCAAAGGGGATATCCTCCTGAGTCGATCACAGAACAACGTAGAAAGGTGTAATAATGGACACAAGAAGATCTAACCACTAGAACAGTGCTTTCCAAACTGTGTGTAGTGACACAGTGTGTCGGTGGCAGTGTGTAGGTGTGTCCCTGCTTCAGCACAAATTTGTTTTTAATTTAATTTTTTTTTTTTTACATTTTCTTTGGGGTTTCCGACTTTCCACCTGCCTGCTATACATATCACATGGTTGACACATGATTTCATACCTAGTGGGTCACAGATAATCTTAACCTATTGACACAGCTCAGTAGGAACTGAAACTATTCCCATTGGCGGCAGATTGGCTCCTGACTGCACGTGTAGTCAGTGAGTGGGACAGCAGTGTGTTTGCAGCGCAGGCAGTAATCAGTTGGACTCACAGAGCTCTGAGGGCAGTAGTGTAAATGCTAAAACTGAAGTCAGAAGTCAAAGTGTTTGTTTGTTTTTTGCAGCTCCCAGTAGTGCATTGCTGCTCCTTCTCTTGATATATGGAATAGGAAGTGGAAGCTTAAAAATGCTTGATGATGAAATGCTAGGGTCTTTAATATTCACCAAATATTCAGAAACTGTGTTCATCCCATCAACCTCATACATCCCATTAAGATAGTAAGTAGCTATTGGTGTTATTAAACTTTTTTTTAATTCTTGCACATACATACTATTACTTGTAAATACATTTCGTTATTATATAATTTATGTATGTGTCCGTATCTCAAACAGGTTAGTTTAACCTCCTGTTTGCTAGTACAACTGAATTACTGTGTCGCAAATGATGTAGGTCTAAAAAAGTGTGTCACCACATGAAAAGTTTGGAAAGCTCTGCACTAGAAGATATACAAATGCTGATGCTAAACGCCTTACTTTAACACTACCTATACTCAAGGTACTAAAGTTCTGGTATCCACCATAAAGAAAATTGAAGCATATTGTCTGAGGATACAAGCCTTCCGTTCTACAGAGCCCCCACCTCGAGGCTGGTCTACAAGAGGGCGAATAACTTACGGGATCTTTTGGTAATCAATGATCCCATTCACTGTTATGACAAGCAGACATGGCTGCCCAAGGGCAAACAAGGCGGTTTCCGCTGTGGAAGCTGTGTAACCTGTAACAGCTTACTGACCGGGAACTCTTTTCATCCTCCTCACACAAATGGTTTACCATCAGACACAGGCTTACGTGTACCTCAGAATTGTGGTATAGATCATCACCTGTCCTTGTTCTTTTAATTACGTTGGAAACACTGTGACATGGATCCGTGAACAACTTACCAACCATAAATCAGCAATACGACAGGCATTGGATAAAGGACGTTCTGACCAGCCTGTCGCCAAGGCACTTTCTGCAGCAGGACACTCAGTATCTATGTTAAGGTTGATGTTGATTGATCATGTCCCTCACCTTAGAGGTGGGGGAGATAGAGCATTAGTCTTATTACGACTTGAATCAAGATGGGATCTTTGCTTTGGACACACTGTCTCCTAAGGGATTGAATGTAGACATTAGATTTTCACCTGCTGCTACTGTAAGTGATACGGGTGGTGTTGGTTGTCCGTGTTAATTCTACCTACTCCTTGAAGTGTGAAACACATAACTAGGGTGTTTATTATTATGTTCATCCAATGTAATTAAAAATAAGTTTTTTTGGTTATTGAAATTGGGTGAATAAACTGTTTGAGACATCTAGCACTTTGATAACAGCGAGTGTAGATGGTGCTAGCATAGTGGGTGAGTCCCAGAGTATTGTTGTTTAACTGTGCTTTGAGATTTTATGAAATTATGATTATTCGTTTTGTATTATATGTATATATTGTTCAGTTTGGTTCAGCCTCAGATGTTTTCCCTGTTCCGACTAGCTGGTTTGACACTGGTGTAACTCATCTGACGGGTGGCATTGTGTATTTCGTTGCCATGGGCAACTGGTGACGTGGTTTGATGTTTTTCACTTGCGCCACTGATGACGTCACTTTTGAGCGTCGACGCTACTGACGCAGGCTTGGCTTATGGTGATCGGAGGTTTGATTATTTCTGAAAAACAGCTGACACTGATCTAAGTAGTTAGTATGGATATTTAAGTAATGGGTTTGTATATTGTTAGTTATGTCTGCACGGCCTCCATTGAGAAAGGCTCGCTGCGCGAGGCGAAACGTTTGGGCAAGACCCTTGTTTTTTCTAAAGTGTTGATTCACATAAAGGCATGTTTGTTCAAATCCCTGTGTGGTGTGCCTGCTTTGGGGACCTCAGAGCGCCGGAGCCAGGACGTAGGGTTCTTTGGGACATTTTGTTTAGATCCTTAAAAGATCAACATAACTCTCAACGGCACTTATTCCGAGCTCCCAAATCACAAACTCCTGGCAGACTCAGCTGGTACTCAGAACCAGGGTGCATCAAGGATAAAATAAATGAAAGAAAAATATGCACTCTCTGGATTTAAAAGTTTCAAAATAGCTTTACACAGTTAAGCTATTTTGAAACTTTTAAATCCAGAGAGTGCATTCTTTTCTTTCATTTATATATGTGCCTTTTTTATTCTAACACCCGAGATCGTCCAATCTTTCAGCCCTTATAACATTTTTGTGCAATATGTTTTAAACATTTTTTATTAGACAGAGTTAATATTAGTGTAACTGTACTTTATAATGTATTTTTGAAGTGTTTTGTGCAACTTTTTTGTTTCACAAAACAGTTTAACCACAGCTTCTGAGATCGGGGTAAGTGATTGAAGCGTAAAGGGAGATTGCACTAGCACAAATGTGATTTTGCTCCAGTTGTCATATCAGCTAAATTAAAATAGCTTGCAAAAACATGATTGCGCTAATGTTTAAACCGTTTGAGCCTCACTTGTTATTTTAGCCCTAAGTGCATGGCAATGTCCAAGCACTGATTTAAAGTAAGTTTCTGGGTTTTATAAGGAATGACTCCTCTTTGGTTAGTTAGGTTAGTGGCGCTCACGTTCCCTTTTTTCTTCAGCATGTAGCTGTGTTTTAGACTTAAAGCATGGGGACTGAATTAGTGAACCACAGGCATAGAAAGAGCAGATAACAGAGAGGTTGAGAGAAGAGGACATTCAGAGTGGGATACCTGGCACACTAGGGTAGACTGCACAAAGATGTACAAGGACACAGACCTCTCAATAGGGCACAGCCGGTTGAACTAATCTCTGTGCAGCACAGATTGCAAAAAGGTAGAGTCATTATCTTTCTGTTTGGGTGTGTTGGGGTTATACATGAAATAATCATTCAATCTCCATGCCATCAAGCTTGAGACAGAAGGTCCAGATGCAGAGGCAAGTGTCCAAGGGAGGGCAACTGGGCAACTGAACCAGATCTGCATACTAGATCCTACCACAGGCCCAGGCTGGAGCAATCAGGATTAATGATGATTTCTCTAGCCTTATCTTTGAATCACTCTTGAAGAAGAAGACCAGATAAGTAAACCGATAAGCAACATGAAATGACCAATGAGCTACTTGAGCAGCCACAAACTCTGCTTGAGGGTCCCTGGACCCTCGCAAGGTACCCGGGAATTTTTGTTGTTTAAACGAGAAGCCATCAGATCAATTTCTGAGAGACCTCGAAGATCCACAATCTCATTGAACACATCCTGATGAAGAGACAATTCCCCAGGATGCAGAGACAGATGACTGAGAAAACTGCTTCCCAGGTTGTTTCACTCCAGGAATATGAACTGCAGAGACTAGACAGGAATGAGAAACGTCCTTAATGGCTAGGGGACTGAAATTAACCCCCCCTGAAAATTAACATAAGTCTTTGCTGTGCATTGTCTGATTGAAAGCAGAGAGGAGATTTCTTTTTCAACAGAGGACAAGTCTGAAGAGCCCTGAAAATAACACTGAGGTCTAGAACATTTATTGGTAACCTTACCTCCCGAGGGGCCCCAACCCCTTGTGCTCTCAGAGACCCCCAAACAGTTCCCCAACCTGAAAGACTTGCATCTGTAGTGATCACAGTAAAAGGTAGGACGAGCAAAGCAAAGCTCCATTTTAGCACTGAACTACAATAGCAAAATATATAACCCCTTGAAAAATTTATCGAGGAATGTTAAAAACTTACCCCCCTCCTAAAAAAGCTATATTAAAAACTGCACATTTGAAGCGTGATAAGCCGAACTGAAAAACAACGCAGGGAGCAAGGAACTCAACATCCAAAGCCTGAATAACACTCAGCTGAATGGAAAGACGCACACGAAAACTCAACTGAATACGAGAGATTAGTGCGCCAAACCCAGTGTGTGTGTACCAGAAGGCATATGTGCGGTAACTCGACATGTGTTAACCCAAAAGCCAAAGCGAGGGAAAAAAATAATACTCCAGAGCACACGTGAAAAAACCTGATGTGCACAATCAAGAGTGCTTACCCCATGCACGCAGACCCCTAGGCCGAAGTGAGATAAAACATTTGAATTAACAAAGAATGCCCAAAATCTGATGCGTGCAAAACAAACTAACAAAAGGGGAATAAAATATAGATTCTGTCCCAAGGGCTGTATATATTAAAGGGACAGTCTACACCAGAATTTTTATTGTTTAAAAAGATAGAAAATCCCTTTATTACCCATTCCCTAGTTTTACATAACCAAAACAGTTATATAAATACACTTTTTACCTCTGTGATTACCTTGTATCTAAGCCTCTGCAAACTGCCCCCTTATTTCAGTTCTTTTGACAGACTTGCATTTTAGCCAATCAGTGCTTGCTCCCTGGAACTACACGTGCGTGGGCACAGTGTTATCTATATGACACACATAAACTAACACCCTCTAGTGGTGAAAAACAGTCAAAATGCCCTGAGAGAACAGGCGGCCTTCAAGGGCTTAGAAATTAGCATATGAACCTCCTAGGTTTAGCTTTCAACTAAGAATACAAAGAGAACAAAGCAAAATTGGTGATAAAAATACTTTGGAAAATTGTTTAAAATTACAATCTCTATCTGAATCATAAAAGTTTATTTTGGACTAAACTGTCCTTTTAATTAATATATAGCAATAAATACCCACATAGAGGCTATAGAGTGTCATATAGATACAAATATGATAACTTACCAACAGACACATATCAGCAGAGGTTATGGAATAAGAGTATATTGTAGATCCATAGAAGGAGGTAAAAGACAAGTCCCTGCAGCCAATTATGGGAAAGTCTGAGACACCAATCATAATATATATATATATATAATTTATATATATATATATATATATACACACACATACATACACACACAGTATATATATATATATACACATACACACACATATACACATACACCACTGACAAACACTGTACTCTGAGGGGAAAACGGGTCTCAGCATAGCCTGAAACCCCTCTCTCTGTAGAATCAAATGCAAATCTTCAATATTGAACCACCTCCAGCGGAGGCAAATTGAAGACTGATGTATGGTTAGGTTAGGGAAATTTTATAAGGCTCTTGGGGTTTGGAAATCTTTGCCTTCTCCCCAGGAGTTATGGATCGTGGACTCTCACCACCTGTATGAAAGAAATATATACTTTTTAAAAATATTCTATGAGAAAAAAGGTCTTCACAAAATTAAATTCTAAAGCATGGTGAGCTGTGCAGAGTAATGGCATAAATTGTTGCACTAGGAGCAAGCAACACCTCTACCAGAGGGTAACCCTGTATAAAAGTTACTTTACACAGAAAACGGTCACCAAACATAGTATCCAAATGATCATCTGTGCTTCTAGTGTGCATACAGGCACAAATAGACAAATAAAAATATCAATAACATGAGCAAAAATCAATTAACGGAAGGGGAAACACTAACTCTAGCGAGTGATTGCAATAGTTCATGCTAATGCTTTCTTAAAATTACCATGTAAGCAAGTCCACTTGAGGATCTATGTTTCCCTTAGACCATAAATGCATAAATATCACCACATTATTGCAAAACACTTTTTCGTAAATTATAACTGCAGTTTACTTTATTCAGAATCACTCACAGTATCATTACCATAACAAAATGCCACTTTAAAAAGGGACATTAAACATTATTGTATATTATAGCATTAAGACTAAAATACGGAAGAGAATCCCTCAACTGGGTACACATGGTGTTTAAAAGCCCACCCTATGGTCCCCACCCAGGGTGCAGTCTCTTTTTCCGTCTCTTTTTCCCTCAATCTGTGCTTTCCTCGGTAGAGAACTTTCCTGCAGGACATCAGTCTAATCCCATCCAAAAGGACCATAACCATCCCTGAAATACCGAGCAATTCTATGAACAAAGGATTTGTACAGCAAACCCCTGTTGTACATTTCAGCCTTGTCATTCAGTAAAAGTGCACCTATATCAAGGCCGGGGCTTGTGTAAGGCATTACAGGTAGCTGCCTTATGGCGCCCCCTGCAGGGAGGTTTATCTGCCTTGCACCGCCTGAGAAATTTTTTCAATGCAGGTAATGTACACACAGAGCAGGAGGTTGATATGCCTTGCTGCATTTTAAATGCAGCAGTACTAGTGGGCACAGAGATGCATTAATCTGCTCCTGAGGCTGCCTGGCAGTGGCTGCAAAAGGACCAGTTCCAATTTAGACACTACTCAGTTTTGTGCCGTGGAGCTTGCGCTAAGCCTGCCTGCAGCCATTGCCTATCTGTACACAGTGTGTGTGTAGTCACACATCAGTATAATGAATTTCCTTTGATAAATTGAATGTGCATGCGGCTTTCATGAATGCGCATCTTATGATGGATGAAATTTGTGGATAGCCGCATGTGCATTGCAAAATGGGGGCCTATAGAGACGCCCATAGGTGACCAATGAGATTACAATATCTCTTATTTGTCACAACTAAAGGAAAAAAAAAATAATGCAGGCGGAGGACCAGAGAAAAAATCTGGCGGATATCATGGTAAAAAAATCATGTTAGAAATAAATACAAAAAAAATGATGAATGAAAGTTATGTTATTTATAGTGGATTTATATAACCGTATATAGCGATATAATCAACTTTACTTTCACTTTAAAGCAGTGTTTTTCAACCAGTGTGCCGTGGCACACTAGTATGCCGTGAGAGATCCTCAGGTGTGCCGCGGCAGATTGACAACAGTGCAGGGGTGTCCCTCTTTCAAATTTTGAAATATTTGGAGGTATGTGATAGGCTCATCAGGCATCATTTACAACCATGACATCGACATTCATTCACAGACAATCATTATGATTGTTTGTAAAAGAATGTCAATATGTCATGTATAGTTTGTAGGAGGCATGACATGACAGCACATTACAGTGTGTGTGTGTGTGTGTGTATGTATGTGTATATATTATATATATATCCTGTATTAGGCTACGTGTGATTTTGTAAAATTTTGGGATAGTGGTGTGCCGCAGGATTTTTTAATGTAATAAAGTGTGCCACGACAAAAAAAAGGTTGCAAATCACTGCTTTAAAGGACCAGTCAACACAGTAGATTTGCATAATCAACAAATGCAAGATAACAAGACCATGCAATAGCACATAGTCTGAACTTCAAATGAGTAGTAGATTTTTTTTTCTGACAATTTTAAAAAGTTATGTCTATTTCCACTCCCCCCGTGCCATGTGACAACCATCAGCCAATCACAAATGCATACACGTACCATGTGACTGCCATCAGCCAATCACAAATGCATACACATTTTATTCTGGTGACTCAAAAAGTTAAAATATAAAAAGACTGTGCACAATTTGTTAATGGAAGTAAATTGGAAAATTGTTTAAAATTGCATGCTCTATCTGAATCATCAATGTTTAATTTTGACTTGTGTGTCCCTTTAAGTAGACCAGGAAGACAGGAGATCAGCAAGGGTTACTCTCAGTAAAGGGTAGTTTACATCTGTTGTCTACCGTGTGTTCTATAAAAGATGTGTGCTGACACTTTTGCTCTCTTCAGAACGAAGGTGGATTCTTTCACCACCCGCAAGAAATAAAAATAAAAACACTTAACCGCCGGCACGAAGTATAACAAAAAAAAAACTAACGTCCCGCACAAAGTATTAAACACCTAAACCATCAACCCCCACATTGCAAAACAATAAATTAATTAACCCCTAATCCGCATATAAAATAATTAAAATATTAACCCCTGGGGGGGCATGTCCAAGCCGCGGCCATGGCAGGTTGCACATACCAGAGGCTCTTGGATCAAGACTAATATTTTACCAGTAATCCACTACGCAACCTAACCATCTTAACCACTAAACTACGTGGAAAGTTTTACAGGCTACTTTTATCTAGATGGCGATCTCCTTTGGATGAAAAACATAATTTATGTAAGAACTTACCTGATAAATTCATTTCTTTCATATTAACAAGAGTCCATGAGCTAGTGACGTATGGGATATACATTCCTACCAGGAGGGGCAAAGTTTCCCAAACCTTAAAATGCCTATAAATACACCCCTCACCACACCCACAAATCAGTTTAACGAATAGCCAAGAAGTGGGGTGATAAGAAAAAAAGTGCGAAGCATATAAAATAAGGAATTGGAATAATTGTGCTTTATACAAAAAAATCATAACCACCACAAAAAAGGGTGGGCCTCATGGACTCTTGTTAATATGAAAGAAATGAATTTATCAGGTAAGTTCTTACATAAATTATGTTTTCTTTCATGTAATTAACAAGAGTCCATGAGCTAGTGACGTATGGGATAATGACTACCCAAGATGTGGATCTTTCCACACAAGAGTCACTAGAGAGGGAGGGATAAAATAAAGACAGCCAATTCCTGCTGAAAATAATCCACACCCAAAATAAAGTTTAACAAAAAACATAAGCAGAAGATTCAAACTGAAACCGCTGCCTGAAGAACTTTTCTACCAAAAACTGCTTCAGAAGAAGAAAATACATCAAAAATGGTTTTAGTAAAAGTATGCAAGAGGAAATTGCAAGTTGCTGGAATCTGGTCAACCGAAGCTTCATTCCTAAATGCCCAGGAAGTAGATACTGACCTAGTAGAATGAGCTGTAATTCTCTGAGGCGGAATTTTACCCGACTCAACATAGGCAAGATGAATTAAAGATTTCAACCAAGATGCCAAAGAAATGGCAGAAGCTTTCTGGCCTTTCCTAGAACCGGAAAAGATAACAAATAGACTAGAAGTCTTACGGAAAGATTTCGTAGCTTCAACATAATATTTCAAAGCTCTAACAACATCCAAAGAATGCAACGATTTCTCCTTAGAATTCTTAGGATTAGGACATAATGAAGGAACCACAATTTCTCTACTAATGTTGTTGGAATTCACAACTTTAGGTAAAAATTCAAAAGAAGTTCGCAACACCGCCTTATCCTGATGAAAAATCAGAAAAGGAGACTCACAAGAAAGAGCAGATAATTCAGAAACTCTTCTAGCAGAAGAGATGGCCAAAAGGAACAAAACTTTCCAAGAAAGTAATTTAATGTCCAATGAATGCATAGGTTCAAACGGAGGAGCTTGAAGAGCTCCCAGAACCAAATTCAAACTCCAAGGAGGAGAAATAGACTTAATGACAGGTTTTATACGAACCAAAGCTTGTACAAAACAATGAATATCAGGAAGAATAGCAATCTTTCTGTGAAAAAGAACAGAAAGGGCGGAGATTTGTCCTTTCAAAGAACTTGCGGACAAACCCTTATCTAAACCATCCTGAAGAAACTGTAAAATTCTCGGTATTCTAAAAGAATGCCAAGAAAAATGATGAGAAAGACACCAAGAAATATAAGTCTTCCAGACTCTATAATATATCTCTCGAGATACAGATTTACGAGCCTGTAACATAGTATTAATCACGGAGTCAGAGAAACCTCTTTGACCAAGAATCAAGCGTTCAATCTCCATACCTTTAAATTTAAGGATTTCAGATCCGGATGGAAAAAAGGACCTTGCCACAGAAGGTCTGGTCTTAACGGAAGAGTCCATGGTTGGCAAGATGCCATCCGGACAAGATCCGCATACCAAAACCTGTGAGGCCATGCCGGAGCTAATAGCAGAACAAACGAGCATTCCCTCAGAATCTTGGAGATTACTCTTGGAAGAAGAACTAGAGGCGGAAAGATATAGGCAGGATGATACTTCCAAGGAAGTGATAATGCATCCACTGCCTCCGCCTGAGGATCCCGGGATCTGGACAGATACCTGGGAAGTTTCTTGTTTAGATGAGAGGCCATCAGATCTATCTCTGGGAGCCCCCACATTTGAACAATCTGAAGAAATACCTCTGGGTGAAGAGACCATTCGCCCGGATGCAACGTTTGGCGACTGAGATAATCCGCTTCCCAATTGTCTACACCTGGGATATGAACCGCAGAGATTAGACAGGAGCTGGATTCCGCCCAAACCAAAATTTGAGATACTTCTTTCATAGCCAGAGGACTGTGAGTCCCTCCTTGATGATTGATGTATGCCACAGTTGTGACATTGTCTGTCTGAAAACAAATGAACGATTCTCTCTTCAGAAGAGGCCAAAACTGAAGAGCTCTGAAAATTGCACGGAGTTCCAAGATATTGATCGGTAATCTCACCTCCTGAGATTCCCAAACTCCTTGTGCCATCAGAGATCCCCACACAGCTCCCCAACCTGTGAGACTTGCATCTGTTGAAATTACAGTCCAGGTCGGAAGAACAAAAGAAGCCCCCTGAATTAAACGAAGGTGATCTGTCCACCACGTTAGAGAGTGTCGAACAATCGGTTTTAAAGATATTAATTGATATATCTTCGTGTAATCCCTGCACCATTGGTTCAGCATACAGAGCTGAAGAGGTCGCATGTGAAAACGAGCAAAGGGGATCGCGTCCGATGCAGCAGTCATAAGACCTAGAATTTCCATGCATAAGGCTACCGAAGGGAATGATTGAGACTGAAGGTTTCGACAAGCTGTAATCAATTTTAGACGTCTCTTGTCTGTTAAAGACAGAGTCATGGACACTGAATCTATCTGGAAACCCAGAAAGGTTACTCTTGTTTGAGGAATCAAAGAACTTTTTGGTAAATTGATCCTCCAACCATGATCTTGAAGAAACAACACAAGTCGATTCGTATGAGACTCTGCTAAATGTAAAGACTGAGCAAGTACCAAGATATCGTCCAAATAAGGAAATACCACAATACCCTGTTCTCTGATTACAGACAGAAGGGCACCGAGAATCTTTGTGAAAATTCTTGGAGCTGTAGCAAGGCCAAACGGTAGAGCCACAAATTGGTAATGCTTGTCTAGAAAAGAGAATCTCAGGAACTGATAATGATCTGGATGAATCGGAATATGCAGATATGCATCCTGTAAATCTATTGTGGACATATAATTCCCTTGCTGAACAAAAGGCAATATAGTCCTTACAGTTACCATCTTGAACGTTGGTATCCTTACATAACGATTCAATAATTTTAGATCCAGAACTGGTCTGAAGGAATTCTCCTTCTTTGGTACAATGAAGAGATTTGAATAAAACCCTATCCCCTGTTCCGGAACTGGAACTGGCATAATTACTCCAGCCAACTCTAGATCTGAAACACAATTCAGAAATGCTTGAGCTTTCACTGGATTTACTGGGACACGGGAAAGAAAAAATCTCTTTGCAGGAGGTCTCATCTTGAAACCAATTCTGTACCCTTCTGAAACAATGTTCTGAATCCAAAGATTGTGAACAGAATTGATCCAAATTTCTTTGAAAAAACGTAACCTGCCCCCTACCAGCTGAACTGGAATGAGGGCCGTACCTTCATGTGAACTTAGAAGCAGGCTTTGCCTTTCTAGCAGGCTTGGATTTATTCCAGACTGGAGATGGTTTCCAAACTGAAACTGCTCCTGAGGACGAAGGATCAGGCTTTTGTTCTTTGTTGAAACGAAAGGAACGAAAACGATTGTTAGCCCTGTTTTTACCTTTAGATTTTTTATCCTGTGGTAAAAAAGTTCCTTTCCCACCAGTAACAGTTGAAATAATAGAATCCAACTGAGAACCAAATAATTTGTTTCCCTGGAAAGAAATGGAAAGTAGAGTTGATTTAGAAGCCATATCAGCATTCCAGGTCTTAAGCCATAAAGCTCTTCTGGCTAAGATAGCCAGAGACATAAACCTAACATCAACTCTAATAATATCAAAAATGGCATCACAGATAAAATTAGTAGCATGCTGGAGAAGAATAATAATATCATGAGAATCACGATTTGTTACTTGTTGCGCTAGAGTTTCCAACCAAAAAGTTGAAGCTGCAGCAACATCAGCCAATGATATAGCAGGTCTAAGAAGATTACCTGAACATAGATAAGCTTTTCTTAGAAAAGATTCAATTTTTCTATCTAAAGGATCCTTAAACGAGGTACCATCTGACGTAGGAATGGTAGTACGTTTAGCAAGGGTAGAAATAGCCCCATCAACTTTAGGGATTTTGTCCCAAAATTCTAACCTGTCAGGCGGAACAGGATATAATTGCTTAAAACGTTTAGAAGGAGTAAATGAATTACCCAATTTATCCCATTCCTTGGAAATTACTGCAGAAATAGCATTAGGAACAGGAAAGACTTCTGGAATAACCGCAGGAGCTTTAAAAACCTTATCCAAACGTATAGAATTAGTATCAAGAGGACTAGAATCCTCTATTTCTAAAGCAATTAGTACTTCTTTAAGTAAAGAGCGAATAAATTCCATCTTAAATAAATATGAAGATTTATCAGCATCAATCTCTGAGATAGAATCCTCTGAACCAGAAGAGTCCAAAGAATCAGAATGATGGTGTTCATTTAAAAATTCATCTGTAGAGAGAGAAGATTTAAAAGACTTTTTACGTTTACTAGAAGGAGAAATAACAGACAAAGCCTTCTTTATGGATTCAGAAACAAAATCTCTTATGTTATCAGGAACATTCTGCACCTTAGATGTTGAGGGAACTGCAACAGGCAATGGTACATCACTAAAGGAAATATTATCTGCTTTAACAAGTTTGTCATGACAATTAATACAAACAACAGCTGGAGGAATAGCTACCAAAAGTTTACAGCAGATACACTTAGCTTTGGTAGATCCAGCAGGCAGTGGTTTTCCTGTAGTATCTTCTGGCTCAGATGCAACGTGAGACATCTTGCAATATGTAAAAGAAAAAACAACATATAAAGCAAAATAGATCAAATTCCTTATAAGACAGTTTCAGGAATGGGAAAAAAATGCCAAATATCAAGCTTCTAGCAACCAGAAGCAAATGAAAAATGAGACTGAAATAATGTGGAGACAAAAGCGACGCCCATATTTTTTAGCGCCAAATAAGACGCCCACATTATTTGGCGCCTAAATGCTTTTGGCGCCAAAAATGACGCCACATCCGGAACGCCAACATTTTTGGCGCAAAATAACGTCAAAAAATGACGCAACTTCCGGCGACACGTATGACGCCGGAAACGGAAAAGAATTTTTGCGCCAAAAAAGTCCGCGCCAAGAATGACGCAATAAAATGAAGCATTTTCAGCCCCCGCGAGCCTAACAGCCCACAGGGAAAAAAGTCAAATTTTTGAGGTAAGAAAAATATGATAATTCAATGCATAATCCCAAATATGAAACTGACTGTCTGAAAATAAGGAAAGTTGAACATTCTGAGTCAAGGCAAATAAATGTTTGAATACATATATTTAGAACTTTATAAATAAAGTGCCCAACCATAGCTTAGAGTGTCACAGAAAATAAGACTTACTTACCCCAGGACACTCATCTACATGTTTGTAGAAAGCCAAACCAGTACTGAAACGAGAATCAGTAGAGGTAATGGTAAATATAAGAGTATATCGTCGATCTGAAAAGGGAGGTAAGAGATGAATCTCTACGACCGATAACAGAGAACCTTATGAAATAGACCCCGTAGAAGGAGATCACTGCATTCAATAGGCAATACTCTCTTCACATCCCTCTGACATTCACTGCACGCTGAGAGGAAAACCGGGCTCCAACTTGCTGCGGAGCGCATATCAACGTAGAATCTAGCACAAACTTACTTCACCACCTCCCTTGGAGGCAAAGTTTGTAAAACTGATTTGTGGGTGTGGTGAGGGGTGTATTTATAGGCATTTTAAGGTTTGGGAAACTTTGCCCCTCCTGGTAGGAATGTATATCCCATACGTCACTAGCTCATGGACTCTTGTTAATTACATGAAAGAAATACTCGCACCAGAGCCCTAACTCAGACAGCCAAAACCCTGGACTGTGGCCTATTTTCAACTTACTCACCATCCCCCCCCCCCCCCCGGCTTGCCGGGTAAAACAGTGCTTATTATATTGCTTCATACACTTATCTAAATGTATTGCTCTTTGTCAACTGCACAAGATATGGATTCACATCTACGGATCCGATTGTTGCTGGCTGAATTTGAGAGAAAATACTGAGAGCTCCGTACACAGGGAACACTTACTATGTCCATATGGCTGAAGGAGAGGGGGATGGAAATGCACTCAGTAAATTCAAACTCCCGAATGAAGGACGCCACATTGAGGAAGTGCATGCTAGAAGCCTAGTGGATCCCAGAGATTTTTAAAAGCCCCTACCTTTAACATTTGCCCGGGCCGAGGTGGATGAGGCCGATCCTTTAGAGCGGGGAGCAAGGGTTTCATGGCGGCAAGAGGTAACTTTGCCACTAGGCGCTAAAGAGGAAAATTATGTAACCGAAGGTGAACAGCTATCATCACCATGGTGGAGGGCTCCGAAAATAGATATGCGAACCTGGATACCAGGCACTGCAGAATTGAATGGGGCCTCCTATATCACCAGCTATTCACTACATGACGGAAATAGGGATGTCCCTACTCGCAACTTCATGGCTCTCACGGAACATTGGGATACTGAACAGCCTCTGAGGTTCTCACAACTAGGTCTGGACAGAACCACACTGAAAACCGGAGTAGGTCAGTTTAATTAAAACCTATTTGGAGTGAGACAGCTGTCAACCCTTGGGTCAAGCGTAAGAAAATTTCCAGACTTTGAAACCTCCTGAAGTGATAAGCTACAAGGGTAACCGGCTTATGTCATACCTCATTTATGAGGCTCCATACAGCTGACATTTATAGCTCTGTTATGCTTCTCATGTTGTTTAAGAGTGTATGACCTTTTATGTTTACAGGTTCTTTATTAAATACTAATTATTTTGTGGTTTCTTTGCACATTCTAATATGTTAAGTGTAATATACAATTCTCACATTATTTGGAAGTGGAAAATATTAAGGTAATTACTAATATTCCGTCTCACTTACCAAGGACCTCACAGATGTTGGCTACATAAGCTACTACTTATCAACGGGTACACTACAGCAAGCTGTACCGTCTACTACGAATTTAAACCTTCTGTAAGTACTATTCCTTGGGATCTACAGGTCTTCATTTGAATTTATGCTGAACACTTTGATTTACCATATGTGAAGTAGAGTTAATAAAATAGGTTTTACTCCTTTCAATGTCTGCCGTTACGGTTATATGCTAGACATACTTAATCAATTACTGAAATTGACACCTGTTACCTGTACTGTGTCTATTATGATTTATTTGACCGGCGATAACATACACTCTCACTCTCAGGCACTATTATGTCAAACCCCATTAGAGTTGGTGATATTAATCCCTACCTACTATTACTGTGGCACCCTTATATTATCTATATTTTAATTCCAGCTGTTTGGTGCAGATAGATACACATACGCTAATACAACTTATTTAGCAATCTTTGTGTACCTTATGTTCAAACTTAGGTCACACATAGGCAGGTCCTTCAATATATGATGTCTGCCTCAAAACGCCCCTTAATCTGTATTAGTCTGGTTACGAGCTCTATAACAGAGATACCTGCTCCTAGACCAGGATAGCCTACATCTCAATTGGACTTAGGGGGCATCTTTTCAGGATGTACAGGTATATGTATCCTCACACCATATAGACACTCTTATTCGTAAAGACTTAATATGCTCTAAGTCTATAGTAACCCTCCGCTTGTAGCTCAGCGCTTTTGTTTCATTCCTCTATACATAGTCCATGACAATATATTGTGTTTTAAGCTGGGAGATAGAGAGCTAACATATATTTGCCATATATTAGTTACTGTTTTAATATTATAATATTCTAATCAGTGCTTACCCGCTGAAAAAAGATAACAAGTATCATAAGGTCCAGAAGTGGCCGCAGAGATGACTACCAGGGCTTTGTAATTGCCTACATCATAGCGGTCCCTGAGTGGCCATCCAAATAGTCATATCAGTAAGATCTTCTTAAAGTAAAACGGAGATTTCAGAAATTGTTTGATTGTATTTTTGTGCCATTATTGTTTTATTGCAATCTTTGTATGTTACCTTTTTTTTTTCATTTATTAAAAATCTCAATAAAAACTATTAGAGAAAATATTAACGCCTTAACCGTCAACCACCCACACCGCAATAAACTTAATTAACCTATTAACCCCTCAACCGCCAACCCCCCACATCGCAATAAACCTAATTAACCTATTAACCTCTAAACCGTCAAACCCTCACAACGCAAATAACTAATTTAATTACTAAGCCCCCTAACCTAACACCCCCTACATTAACCCCATTACTACTAAATTACAATTAAAATAACAAAAAACTAACATTAAATTACAAAAAATACAAAAAGTCTAACATTACAGAAAAAAATAAACAAAACTAAATAAAATTAAAAAAATATATACCTAATCCCTATGAAAATAAAAAAAGTGTCCGCCAAATAAAAGCACCACCTAATCTAAACTACCAATAGCCATTAAAAGGGCCTTTTGTAGGGCATTGCCCTAAGTTAAACAGCTCTTTTACCTCTAAAAATACTAAGTCCCCCTTAACAGTAAAACCCCCACCCACCAAACCCCCCAAAATAAAAAACCTAACACTAAAAAAACAGAATTTATGTTTACCTGATAAATTCCTTTCTCCTACGGTGTATCCGGTCCACGGCTTCATCCTTACTTGTGGGATATTCTCAATTCCTACAGGAAGTGGCAAAGAGAGCACACAGCAGAGCTGTCCATATAGCTCCCCTCAGGCTCCGCCCCCCCAGTCATTCGACCGACGGTTAGGAGAAAAAGGAGAACCATAGGGTGCAGTGGTGACTGTAGTTTTCAAAAATAAATTTAAACCTGACCAAAATGCCAGGGTGGGCTGTGGACCGGATACACCGTAGGAGAAAGGAATTTATCAGGTAAACATAAATTCTGTTTTTCTCCTACATCGGTGTATCCGGTCCACGGCTTCATCCTTACTTGTGGGAACCAATACCAAAGCTTTAGAACACGGATGAAGGGAGGGAACAAGTCAGGTAACCTAAACGGAAGGCACCACTGCTTGCAAAACCTTTCTCCCAAAAATAGCCTCCGAAGAAGCAAAAGTATCGAATTTGTAATATTTGGCAAATGTATGCAGTGAAGACCAAGTCGCTGCCTTACAGATCTGTTCAACAGAAGCCTCATTCTTGAAAGCCCATGTGGAAGCCACAGCTCTAGTAGAGTGAGCTGTAATTCGTTCAGGAGGCTGCCTTCCAGCAGTCTCATAAGTCAATCGGATTATGCATTTCAGCCAGAAAGACAGAGAGGTCGCAGTCGCTTTTTGACCTCTCCTCTTGCCGGAATAGACGACAAACAAGGACTATGTTTGTCTGAAGTCTTTAGTTGCTTTTAGATAAAACTTCAAAGCACGAACCACATCAAGATTGTGCAGCAGACGTTCCTTGCTAGAAACTGGATTAGGACATAGAGAAGGAACAACTATTTCCTGGTTAATATTCTTATTGGAAACCACTTTTGGAAGAAAACCAGATTTGGTATGTAAAACGACCTTATCTGTATGAAACACCAGATAGGGTGAATTACACTGCAAAGCAGACAATTCAGAAACTCTTCTAACAGAAGAAATAGCTACCAAAAACAAAACTTTCCAAGACAGTAACTTAATATCTATGGAATGTAGAGGTTCAAACGGAACCCCTTGAAGAACTGAAAGAACTAAATTTAGACTCCATGGAGGAGTCACAGGTCTGTAGACGGGCTTGATTCTGACTAAAGCCTGTACAAAAGCCTGAACATCTGGCACGGCTGCCAGACGCTTGTGTAACAAAACGGACAGAGCAGATATCTGTCCTTTTAAGGAACTAGCTGACAGACCTTTCTCCAATCCTTCTTGGAGAAAAGATAGTAACCTTGGAATCCTAATCTTACTCCATGAGTAACCCTTGGATTCACACCAGCAAAGATATTTCCACCATATCTTATGGTAAATTTTTCTGGTGACAGGCTTCCGAGCCGGGATCAGAGTATCTATAACTTATTCCGAAAACCCACGCTTAGCTAGAATCAAGCGTTCAATCTCCAAGCAGTCAGTTGCAGAGAAACTAGGTTTGGATGTGTGAATGAACCTTGGATTAGAAGGTCCTGCCTCAAAGGTAGCTTCCATGGTGGAAGCAACGACATATTCACCAGGTCTGCATACCAAGTCCTGTGTGGCCACGCAGGAGCTATCAGAATTACCGAAGCCTTCTCCTGTTTGGTCCTGGCTATTAGCCGGGGGAGAAGAGGAAACGGTGGAAAGACATAAGCTAGATTGAATGACCAAGGCGCCACTAAGGCATCTACCAATGTCACCTTGGGATCCCTGGACCTGGACCCGTAACGTGGAACTTTGGAGTTCTGACGTGACGCCATCAGATCCAGATCTGGAAGGCCCCATAGTTGAGTTAACTGGGCAAAAACCTCCGGGTGAAGTTCCCACTCCCCCGGATGGAAAGTCTGACGACTCAGATAATCCGCTTCCCAGTTGTCCACTCCTGGGATGTGAATTGCTGAGAGATGGCAGGAGTGATCCTCTGCCCATTTGATGATCCTGGATACCTCCCTCATCGCCAGGGAACTCTTTGTTCCTCCCTGATGATTGATGTACGCTACAGTCGTCATGTTGTCCGACTGAAATCTGATGAATTTGGCCTCCGCTAGTTGAGGCCATGCTTGGAGCGCATTGAATATCGCTCTCAATTCCAAAATGTTTATCGGGAGAAGAGAGTCTTCCCAAGACCATAGACCTTGAGCTTTCAGGGACTCCCAGACCAAGAGGCTGGCGTCGGTCGTGACAATGATCCACTCCGGTCTGCCGAAACTCATTCCCTGAGACAGGTGATCCTGAGACAACCACCAGAGGAGTGAGTCTCTGGTTTTCTGGTCCATTTGTATCTGGGGAGACAAATCTGCATAATCCCCATTCTACTGTTTGAGCACGCACAGTTGCAGTGGTCTTAAATGAATTCGAGCAAAGGGAACCACGTCCATTGTCCCAACCATGAGTCCTATTACCTCCATGCACTGAGCTACGGAGGGTTGAAGAATGGCATGAAGAACTCGACAAGTGTTCAAAAGCTTTAACTTCCTGACCTCCGTCAAAAAGATCTTCATTTCTACCGAGTCTATTATTGTTCCCAGGAAGGGAACCCTTGTGAACGGGGACAGAGAACTCTTTTCTATGTTCACCTTCCACCCGTGAGACCTTAGAAAGGCTAGAACAATGTCCGTATGAGCCTTTGCTTTGTGAAAGGACGACGCTTGTATTAAGATGTTGTCTAGGTAAGGTGCTACTGCAATGCCCCTTGGTCTTAGCACCGCTAGAAGGGACCCTAGCACCTTTGTGAAAATTCTGGGAGCAGTGGCCAATCCAAAGGGAAGGGCCACGAATTAGTAATGCTTGTCCAAAAAAGCGAACCTCAGGAACTGATGGTGATCTTTGTGGATAGGAACATGCAGGTACGCATCCTTTAAGTCCACGGTAGTCATATATTGACCCTCCTGGATCATTGGTAAAATTGTCCGAATGGTTTCCATTTTGAATGATGGAACTCTGAGGAAATTGTTTAGGATTTTTAAATCCAGGATTGGCCTGAAAGTTCCTTCCTTTTTGGGAACTACAAACAGGTTTGAGTAAAAACCCAGTCCTTGTTCTGCTGTTGGAACTGGGTGTATCACTCCCATTTTTAGAAGGTCTTCTACGCAACGTAAGAATGCCTGTCTCTTTATTAGGTCTAAAGATAAGCAAGACATGTGGAACCTTCCCTTTGGAGGAAGGTCCTTGAATTCCAGAAGATACCCCTGAGAGACAATTTCTAGCGCCCAGGGGTCCGGAACATCTCTTGCCCAAGCCTGAGCAAAGAGAGAAAGTCTGCCCCCTACTAGATCCGGTCACGGATCGGGGGCTACCCTTTCATGCTGTCTTGGTAGCAGCAGCAGGCTTCTTGGCCTGTTTACCCTTGTTCCAGCCTTGCAATGGTTTCCATGCTGGTTTGGGCTGGGATGCGTTACCCTCTTGCCTAGTGGCTGTAGAGGTAGAAGCAGGTCCGTTCCTGAAATTGCGAAAGGAACGAAAATTAGACTTATTTTTAACTTTGAAAGGTCTATCTTGTGGAAGGGCATGGCCCTTTCCCCCAGTGATATCTGAAATAATTTCTTTCAATTCTGGCCCGAATAGGGTCTTACCCTTGAAAGGAATATTAAGCAATTTTGTTTTGGACGACACAGCCGCCGACCAAGATTTTAGCCAAAGCGCTCTGCGTGCCACGATTGCAAATCTTGAATTTTTCGCCGCTAATTTAGCTAACTGAAAAGCGGCATCTGTAATGAAGGAATTAGCCAACTTCAGGGCGTGAATTCTGTCCATGACTTCATCATAAGAAGTCTCCTTCTGGAGCGAGTTTTCTAGTTCCTCAAACCAAAAAGACGCTGCAGTGGTTACAGGAATAATGCAAGAAATTGGTTGAAGAAGAAAACCTTGTTGAACAAAAATTTTCTTAAGCAAACCTTCTAATTTTTTATCCATAGGATCTTTGAAAGCGCAACTATCTTCTATTGGTATAGTCGTGCGTTTAGCTAGTGTTGAAATTGCCCCCTCTACCTTAGGGACCGTCTGCCACGCGTCCCTTCTGGGGTCAACAATGGGGAACATTTTCTTAAATATAGGGGGGGGAACAAAAGGTACACCTGGTCTCTCCTACTCCCTAGTCACTATATCCACCACCCTCTTAGGTATCGGAAACGCATCAGTGTGTACTGGGACCTCTAAGAATTTGTCCATTTTACACAATTTTTCTGGGACCACCAAAGGGTCACAATCATCAAGCATAGCTAGGACCTCCTTAAGCAGGGCGCGGAGGTGTTCTAACAAATTTAAATGCTATGGTATCTGGCTCTGCCTGCTGAGAAACTTTTCCTGTGTCAGAAATTTCTCCCTCAGACAGGCCCTCCCTCACCGCCAAATCAGATTGATGTGAAGGCACTACAGATAAATTATCCACTGCGTCTGCTTGCTCATCGTCTGTATTTAAAACTGAGCTATCACGCTTCCTTGGAAAAGCTGGCAGTTTGGATAAAAATGCTGCGAGAGAATTATCCATTACTGCCGCTAACTGTTGCAAAGTAATAGGAATCGGTGCGCTAGATGTACTGGGCATCGCTGGCGCGGGCATAGCTGATGTTGACACATAAGGAGAGGATAGTGGACTATCCTCGCTACCTTCAGCTAAAGAATCATTTTGGGCTACATCTATAAGCGTGACTGTGTGGTCCTTAAGCTGTTTGGACGCTATAGCACACTTCACACATAAGTTTAATGGGGGCACCGCCTTGGCCTTTAAACATACAGAACAAAGGCTATCTGAAGGGTCAGACATGTTTGACAGACTTAGACAGAACTTCAATGCAATAAAAAATAATTTTGACAAAAACGTTACTGTGTCTTTAAATAATAAAAGTGCACACTTTATTACTAAAACATCAAAAAAACATCAAATAATCATCCGATTTTAATGAAATTTTCACCACATTGTCTTAATGCTTTGAAAAGATTGCACACAATCAGACCAATTAACCCCTTAATGCCCAAACCGGAGCTAAGAACAGCAGTTAACCGGTTAAAAACACTACAGGACAATGCCACAGCCTCTACTGCGGCTTTTAATCTTCCTTAGGGATTATTTGAGTAAGAAATAAGCCTCTCTGAAGTCCTTTCTGATGTCCCTGGACTCCCCACGTGAAGCTGCATGAACTGTCTAGCCAAAACAACTGCGCAATTGAGGCGCGAAAATGAGGCCCCCTCCCTCTTCATTCCAGAGTGGTGGGGCCTTTTAGACTAGATTAGGTGTCTAATTAAGTGCCAGGCGCAATATTAAACCCCATAAGTGTTTTAAAAGTCTCAAAAAACACCTTATTCATACTAAAACATGCTAATAAACAATCGATTAAGCCCACAATAGTGTCAACCAGCATTGAGCCCTTAATTTAAGCCATCATTTTATACAGAGTCTGAGAAAAATGGCTTACCTATCCCTGAGGGGATTTCTGACAGTCTTCTAGCATTACTTGGTCTTGTTAGAAAAATGACTGATCATACCTGAAGCAGTTAAGCCTGCAAACTGTTCCCCCCAACTGAAGTTCTCTGGTATTCAACAGTCCTGCGTGGGAACAGCAATGGATTTTAGTTACTGGTGCTAAAATCATATTTCTCTCAGCAGAAATCTTCATCACTTTCTGCCTCAGAGTAAATAGTACAAACCAGCACTATTTTAAAATAACAAACTCTTGATTGAAGAAATAAAACTACAAATATAACACCACATACTCTTTACCACCCCCGTGGAGATGCTACTTGTTAGAGCGGCAAAGAGAATGACTGGGGGGGGCAGAGCCTGAGGGGAGCTATATGGACAGCTCTGCGGTGTGCTCTCTTTGCCACTTCCTGTAGGGATTGAGAATATCCCACAAGTAAGGATGAAGCCGTGGACCGGATACACCAATGTAGGAGAAAACCTAAACTATCCATTGCCATTTGTATGGGCATTGCCCTTAAAAGGGCATTCAGCTCTTTTACTCCCCTTAAAAGGGCAATCAGCTCTGTTTCAAGCCCAAATAAACCCTAATCTAAAAAAAAAAAAACACCCAAAAAATTAAAATAAAAAAGCCTAAACCTAAGCCCCAAATAGGTACTCGCTGTTCCTGAAGTCCGGCGAAAAAGGTCTTCCAGGTGGCTCCATCATCATCTATCTATATCTGGCGCGAAGGCGGCATGGAGCGGAGGTGCGGAGCGATCTTCCCGATGCCTGGATTCTCAGTGGCGGTCCTCAACGGCGGCAGTCCTCATCAGCGTGGAGGCTCTTCTTCATGCGATCGTCATTTTGAAATCAGCCAATAGGATGAGAGCTACTGAAATCTTATTGGCTGATTTGACCAGCCAATAGTATTTCAGTAGCTCTAATCCTATTGGCTGATTTCAAAATTTCAGCCAATAGGAATGCAAGGTACCCCAAATTGATTGCGGTACCTTGCATTCAATCTTTAGTGTAAAACAGACATCGGATGAAGAGGAGCCTCCATGCCGCCGAGCACTGACGCCGTTTAGGACCGCCTCTGAGGATCCACGCGTTTGGGAAGACATCTCCGCACCGCGCCGCCGGTGAGGACCGCTGCTGAGGATCTACAGCTCCACAACGCCTTCCCTCCGGATAAAGATAGAAGATGATGGAGCCACCTAGAAGAAGACTTTCTCTACCGGACTTCAGGAACGGTGAGTACCTATTTGGGGCTTAGTGTTAGGATTTTTTTTATTTTGGGGGTTTTATTTATTTTAAAGATTAGGTATTTAATGGGCTGGAAAAGAGCCGATTGCCCTTTTAAGGGCAGTAAAAGAGCTAAATGCCCCTCTGTGCATAAATGTTTTGTAGAGGATCCATTTATATATCTGGGTGTGTTTTTGTAAAAATTTATAGTGTTGCATATTTTGAAATAACATTGTGCTGATTTTGTATGGTGTCATGAGGTGGGGGGCGTCAAAATGCACCTTCGCCTGTGAAGACAAAAATGCTGGCACCGGCACTGACCTATATACCTCTAGGCCCAGTCGGCAAAGAGTCTACATCTGGCTGCCCCCTCTACTCTTAGGGAGACTAAAATACACTAAAATACTAATCTGAGGAAGACTAAAAAACAGCACCTCTACCATGAAGCGATTGCAAATCCGTGCTAATGCTTTCTTAATTCATCATGGTAGTCCACTTGAGGACCTATGTTTCCTTTAGTTCATTTATGCATAAATATCACCACTGAATTGCAAGAAACGTTGTAAAATATAAATATATAACTGGAGTTCACTTTATTCTGAGTTGCTTTACAATATCATTCCCATAATCAACTGCCACTTTAAAAGGGACATAAAACACATTTTGTGTACTTCCCTCTAATTATGAGTTCTGACATTTTGAAGCTTAGGTTTCACTGCACCCATAATTAGGGGGAATACAGGAATAACCTCAATACTACACTTATATAATGTATTTAGTGCTTAATATCCCTTTAAACAGTCTCTTATGGAATCCAAAAATACTTCCACATTTTGCAAAAATAAAGAGGATAAATCATTAATCTGCTTACATAGATGAATCTGCAACATACATGTAACATAGCAAATATTGTTTAAGCAGCTCAAAGCTCTATACAAACATGTCCTCAGTTATTATTTAAGTGTGACATGTAACATTTTCTTTTAATTCCGCTAGATGTGCAAAGTGTATTCCATAAGACTTACCACCTCTTGCCAATCAGGTAAATGAGATAATGCTCAAGCATTTCAAGAACATCCACAGAAGTAAAGTCAGACTCATTTAACAATTAGTGATAACATCACCACACTCCAATGCGTGTTTCATGCCCCATGTGACAGCTCATCAATGGGGCTTCCTCAGGGTATCTGAAGGTAGTTACATAATCTCTGATTGGTGAACATGGTTCTGTGCAAATGTTGTAAAGTCTAAGAAGAAGCCTGAACCGCTGTATACATATTTATATAATTTTAAATTGTTTATACTGCAAATGATAGCAAAGTTTAAAAATAGCAGTCTAATGCTACAAATACTCTGGGGCTTACTTATTTACTAATTTGTGATAGAAAATGGAAACGGAATGTTAGTGATATAGGTTTACTCAGTAGACCTCGTCACATTTCTCTCATGGACTAATATGAGATGAAGAATTTGTTATTTCTTGGTTATTAAAGAATGTGAGCTTGCTAGTACAGAAGGGGTTAAAGGGGCACTAAACACACCATGCAACTCCCTAAAATGATGGGTGTCACCATTTCGGAACATAGGTTTCACGTCAGGTATCTGAAAGAGATGCTGGAATGCAGTAAAAGCTAGATTTCAACATGGCGGCATCCATGACTAGGGGGAGGTGCAGAAAAACATCAATACTATCCTTAGAAAATGTATTTAGTGTGTAATGTCCCTTTAGTGAGCAGCCTGCCTTAAATAGGCTTAGGCGTTTCTGCAGCTGTGTAAGAGTTTGTGTGCAATGATAATGGTTAAAGGGACACTAAACCCAAACATTTTCTTTCATGATTCGGGAAGAGAATACAATTTTTTTTTTTTTTTTTAAATAGGATTTTTATTTTTCAACATCATGAGTATATATACATTCTGACAATACCAGAGGAGACAAGGAAAAACACAATAGAAAAGAATAATTAAGATACAATTCTTTCCTGTATCAGCATATAACGCTGTGACAAAATAAATAGTGTAAGTTTTTAAATCAACTTCCTCGATACTCTTTTAAACTTATACCAACAAAAAACTATTGTAAATTAATCAAGAAGTCTGCACTCGCTCCTATTATTGTTCAGTTACCACAAATATATATTTTTTATTTTCTTCTTATTTTCCTTTTCGTTTATTTACTATGCCTCTGTTTGCTAAACTATAGCTAACATTCTTTACCAATGTATCTACCTTCCTACTTGGTCTAGCCTAACCCTATATTGATAGGACTCGAAATCAGGGCAGCTTCCCAACCTAATATCTCAAAAAGAAACAACAAAAACAACAAGAACGAGAAAGGAAAAAAAAAAAAAGGGGGCGAAACCAAAAAAAAAAAAAAATCCCCGCCACCCAACACTCCCCCTCAACCATGTCCTATCCATGCTCTATTCCCCTCCCAACTCTCCACTATTACACCATGTACTGGGAAAATGACCGGCCAATACTTGTAATTGAACATACGCAGTATCCCTGAAAGGTTTGACCAACATAATTTGAGTCTCCACTGGGAATGACAAAATAAATGTTTTCCATTGATTAAAAAACAATGCTAACTTTACCTCTGTAGAATCTTGCAGATTCCATTGTTCATGTATGTATTGAGCAGACAAAGCATTTTTAAGCTCTTTCAAGTTAGGTGCTGTTTTCGCTTTCCACGCTCTCAGTAATATATTGCGGCCGAGAAATATGATCAAATTGATTAATTTAATGTTTCGCTGGGTTGTCTGTGGTTTCACTAAAAAAAATATTTCCTTCGGCTGTATATGATAATCTATTTTGAGAGTAGTCTGCATCCAATGTACTACCTTAAGCCAGAATTGACCAATATTTGGGCAGGTCCAGAAACAATGCAGAAGATCTGCCTTAGAGGAGGAACATTTGGGGCATACAATCTTTGCCTTATACCAGCTAGACAATCTAGCCGGGGTCAAATAAGTCATAAAAGATAACTTAATCTGTGACTCTCTCCAAGTAGTCAGAACCCAACTTTTTTCAATTATTTTAAAGGTGCGATAACCTGAATATTTATCTCAGGAAAAAACTTGCTCCATTTTGCGGCTATAAACTCTCTTTGTGCAGCAGACGGCCCCTGGCTTAAAAGGCTATAAAAAAGGAGCTATAGAGTATAGGCCACCTTGAAAATTATTAATTTTAGTTTGAAGCTCCAAAAGAGCCCACTCTATTCCATAGCTTTGCTTTAGCTCAAGTATGAAATGCCTTAACTGCAAATACACATAAAAATCTTTATTCGCGAACCCAAATTGATGAGTTAATTCGGCGAAGGTTAACGGTACAAGATCTGAGTTTAGCATTTGAGTAACAAATACCATCCCTTTAGAGGACCATACCCTAAAAACTTCGTCTGACAATCCTGGCGCAAAATTAGGATTCCCTGTGATAGGTAAGTATTTGGAGACATAGGGCGAGCACCCTGCAAGCACGCAAAATTTTTGCCATGCTAAAATAATTTATCTATATGTTACGAGAGAAAAAAGTGATGATGGAAGAGCCGTCATTGGACAATGTAAAATAGCATCCAAGCAGAATGGTACTACCAAAGCGGTTTCCCAAGGTACTGCCGCAACCTGTTCTCGTTCAGTTAGCCAGTCAACCGCAACTTTTTACCCGTGCTGCCAAGCTATAGAATTGTAAATTAGGGAGAGAAAGGCCTGCCGCTTCTTTATTACACATAAGACGTGTGACCGAAATACGAGCTCCGGCACCTTTCCAAATTAAATTGGAACATGCCTTATTATATTTGTTTATATCTACGTTATGAATAGGGATTGGAATATTTTGTATGAGATAAAATAATTTGAGGAAGAGAATGTTTTTTATAAGTATAACCCTAGCCGTTAGGGAGATAGGTAGATTTTTCCATCCTGCCATCTTTTCTTTACATTCTAAAAAACATTTACCAAAATTTAGCTTATACCATTCATCTGGATTTGCACTTAGTTTAATACCAAGATAGGTTATCTGAGACGTTTCGGTAAATGGGTGTCTGAAATATTGATCTTTCTTATTAAGCCATAACTCGGATTTGACAAGATTAATTTTATATCCCGAAATTGAGCTGAAAAGAAAGGCTTTGCTCAATATTACTCAGACATAGGAGTACATCATCCACGTACATAAATAATACCAGTTTCTGATCACTGATACGAATCCCGTCCAATTGTTGTCGAGGCAAAATCGCTAGTGGCTCTAACAATGAATTGAACAACAACGGAGATAACGGGCAACCCTGACGAGTACCCCATTGTAATACCATACGTTGTGAAATTTGACCGTTAATTAGTAATGATGAGATTGGGGTAGAATATATTAACCGAATAAATTCATACATGTGTCCTGTCAAGCCAAATTGTTCTAAGGAGAAGAATAGATGTTTCCAAGAGATACGGTCGAACGCCTTCTCTGCTTAAAGTGTTAATAAGGCTAAATCTGGCATGTCTCTATGTCTTGACGTTCTGAGTTTATTCCGAAAGAAATCCAATAGAGTCATGACCTTTCGCGTATTCTTGGCAGGATTTCTCCCTGCCATGAAGCCTGACTGATTTTCATGAATGATTAGGCCTAAATGTGGTTTTAATCTTTTTGCTAAAATAGATGTTAACAACTTATAATCCGTGTTTAACACCGAGATTGGCCTGTATGATTCTGGAAGATCTAGTTCTTTGTTTTTTGGGGAATTAGAGATATTACCGCGGCTGCAAAATATGGAGAACGTTTATTATTTTCGACAAAATAATAGTTAAACAACTTCTCAAGGACTAAAATAATATGTGGTTGGAGAATCCTGTAAAATTCAATGGGAAGACAGACTGGGCCAGCTGCTTTGTTTGTTTTGGCAGTTTTAATTGCTACAAGAATTTCTTCCACAACGATCGGTTTATTGATCTCCGCCAAAATTTCCGAAGAGATTTTGGGGATCTTAATCTTGTCCCAAAATAATTTCTGCTTATCTACAGGGTAATCTTCAGCTCTGTAAAGCACGCTAAAATAGTCATAAAAGATTTTAATAATATCCGAACTGCCCGTATTGGATTTAATGGCCGTTATAGAATTTCTGTGTTTTTTTTTAGTTAATCTGGCCAAAAATTTGGAGGATCTACCAGCAAAACCACTATACAGAGCTTTTTGCCTCTGGAGCTCTAATGCAGTCTTTTGATTGATAAATACATCTCTCGCGGCCTTAGCATCTATATATTTTCACCATTTATCAGTCGTGTGCTCACTCAGATATGCTTTGTACGTATTCTTTACTTGATTGGTCAATTGTGTCTCCTGTTGCTAATTCTTTTTTTAAGTTTACACATGTAAACCTTAATTTTACCTCTTATTACGGCTTTAGCCGCTTCCCAATACACCTCAGGTCTATCTTTATAGGATTTGTTAATACTCTTGTACTCTCTCCATTTATTGTTCAACCAATTCTGGAAATTACTATTATTCAGTAAATATTTGGGGAAGAAAATAGTTTGATTGGTGGTTACTTGTTTTCGAGATACGTTAAGTGATAATGTAATCACCGCATGATCTGAAATTGTTATCTCTCTAATATCTGCTTTCCATTCTAAGCCAATCATAGATTCTGAAATCAGAAAAAAATCTATCCTGGACAGAGATTGCTGTCCTTTCCCTAGGCATGTAAAGGATCTCAGATCTGGATTTTGTGTACGCCAGATGTCTGTTAGGCCCAGTTGTACACAACATTTTTGGAGGATGCAAGTCTTTCTGTCGCGTAAAAGGCTATGGCCTTTGTTTGCCCTATCAAGGATAGGGTCTGCTAGTAAGTTAAAATCCCCTGCCACTATGAGATTTTGACCTATGAATTTATGAAGATGTAACACCATCTTTTCCCAAAATACCTTGTCAACTTTATTTGGCCCGTATATGTTACACAATACATAACGTATTTTATTAATTATAATTTCTATAATTAGGAAACGCCCTTCCTGATCTATAATGGAAGATTCTATTTTATACTATAAGTTTTTATTAAAAAGGATAGCCACTCCTCTAGGAATTCAGCTGCTTCAGGTAGGCCAAACACTCTCAAGTTGTTACGCCTTGACCTATCTTCAAGGTCCTCTACACGAGCCTGTAACTGAGCGATGGCCTTATCCTGAGCCGTTGTTACAGAACCAACAGCGTTCACTCTGTCCTCTAAGTCAGACACTCTTGTCTCGACCTCCTCCATTCTGGCTGTGAATTGCCTAATCTCACTCGAAAGATTAGAAATCTCTGACTTTATTTCTTGTTTGACTAAGTCCAAATGTGGAGCCATCATTTTCGCCACTTCAGCAGCAAACTCTGACATATCATTAAAAAAAATTCAATGCACCTCGTTCTTGCGAGGTATCATGGGGCACCTCTATATTTTTGGAATTCCCTCTCTTGTCTTTCTGTTTAGCTGGCATTATAGGTGAAGAACCTTTTTGCTGGGAGAGAAACCTCTCCATTCACCTCCGTGTAAATGTGAATTGTGTTATATATAAACACCAATATGTAAATATAAATGTGTAGCAATCACTGTCAACCCCCGGAAGGGGTATGACAGGGTGTGTGTGTGAGAGAGGGGAAAAACAAACAAACCTCACAATAGGTGAGCAGGGGCTAAGATAAGCCAGTAAGCACAAACATAGTGCAATGTTATACCGAGTAGCAGAATCGGTGATTTTCAGTGAACTCTGTGAGGGGGAGAAAAAAAAATTACAAAGTGAAACACACTGCAACAAGTGCACAAGGGCTAAAATAAGCCAATAACCACAAATATAGTGAATTCTATAAAAAGTAGCAAATTCAGTGACTCTCAGTACAGTTACAAGGAAAACAAAAATAATACAAAAAAGGGAGAGAAAATTTAAATCAGGTCTTATGGTTTAACCTAAAAATGCAATTCAACAAAAAAAAAATTCAAGTTTATGACATGAGACCAAAATAGCCCCTGATCTTACTTAGGTTTCTCTGGCTCCTATATATATTTATGTTCTAGGCCTTTAGAATATATGAGACTCGTAGTATCTAAAGCTTAGTATTTAGTAGGCTACTTGTGTACAGATACCACAGCTTGGTTAGGCCTTAGACAATGTACCTATATGAAAAACATCTGGGCCTAAAAGTACAATATAAATATGGAAGCTAACAATGATATATATAAAAAGTTATTGCTCTTATTCAATGTGGAGACCTAAGGTTTACATCCGTGTCCCCCAGATCTTAATACCTTCCCTCCTTTGGGTAGACTAACAGCACTTTTTATATATTTCGTATAATATTAGGTATCAAAGTGTTCGCTAGGTAACTACAAGCCTAATTGACATTTAACATTGTAACATCATGTTAAGGAACAATGGTGCACATAATATCTAACCATGCAGGCAATAACATATGTGATAACAGTTAAATTTGTACTTGAGCAGTCCCAGAGTCCAGCTTAGGGCAATCCTTGATATCGACAATTATTTAGGTTTACTTCTAATCAGCTGAAGGACTTAATACATTAGTAACCCTCTAAAGCAACGCACCACAGAATGTATAGGATATCTTAAAAATTCTCATAGGAGTCACTTACGATACCACTCCGGATGCTTTGTGGGGACTACTAGGAGCTATTGATAGTGTCTCGTATTTATGTGCCACCCGGGTACTGCACTTACATATCACCTGGAAAATGTCCAACGAGAACAATGTTAGGGCACCTCAGGTCTCTGCATTACCGAAATCAGAAATGTTATTGATGAGCAGGAGACTTGGGCCCCAAATATGGCTTCTCTCGGCACCCCTTCCTCACCAGAGCTACAACTACAGCCCAGTGATAGGATCTCTCTCTGTTGTGTCAGAAAGCTTTTGCCGCAACTGCCGTCGTCTGTGCTCTGTTTCACAATCGACCATGCAAGATTGTGTTTCAACAGAGATTTTGATAAAGCTTGACTTTTACTTTATCTTCATGGACCGTGAAACTGAAAGCTTGCGATGCCGGGTGTATACTGCAATGGACGGAGGCAGTTCAGGTTGGGAGTGCTCTGATTTCACGGCCCCATGGGCACACTGCCAGCAGAAAATTGGTGTGTCAGCCCTCCACCATCGGATTGGTTCAGGACACAGAGGCCGGGTACACACCTTCCCCTCCGGCGAATCAATCTTTGTTTCAAACGTAACACTTCTCCCGGTAGTTGTGAGAATATTGTAGATACTGGATGATCTGAGGGTTATCCCTCAACTTCAGCTCCCGCTTCCAGCCTACTAAACCGCCTTGTTAGCGACCCTCAGACTTATGTGAGTACATCCGCAGCTCTTCACACCACACTGACATCTAGACAAACACAGTTCTTGAGAGCCCCCAGTTGAAATATGATTACACGTCAGTTACATTTTTCTTATTTTCCTCCTCGGCCACCAATCATACATAAACAGTTACGGCTTGTCGGGTGCTATTATCAGATAGACAAAGTGACCAAGAGTGGTGATTACAGCCAGCTACAACAAGCTCTCCTTGGCTTGCCAACACCCCGACGACTTCTCCCTCAAACGTGAGGGTTTGGAGGAGTGCTCTTAGCAAAAGAGCAAATTCAGCCTTATTGGGACCTTCTATTCCGAGATCCAATGATCAGGTGCCGGGTCTGGTGATCCCCCTTAGACCATGGCACACTGAGGAGGCTGGAGATTACTTTTCTATCCTTTAGTCAGCAAAGACAGGATAGACGAAGCAGACAGCAGCTACCTGTTCGCTCCGCCCCCAGCCGGAAATCCCTTCCCAACCACTTGTTATTTGCTGGTGCAATTCTAGAATACAATTTTAAATAACATTACAATTTACTTCTATTATCTAATTTGCTTCATTCTTTAGATATCCTTTGTTGAAGAAATAGCAATGCACATGGGTGAGCCAATCACACGTGGCATCTATGTGCATCTACCAACCAGCAGTTACTGAGCATATCTAGATATGCTTTCCAGCAAAGAATATCAAGAGAATGAAGCAAATTAGATAATAGAAGTAAATTAGAAAGTTGTTTAAAATTGCATGCTCTTTCTTAATCATGAAAGAATAAAATTGGGTTTCATGTCCCTTTAAATTAGAAATTGTTTATAGAAAACTGTGAGACTGAAAATAAAAACCTGCTTTATCCGACTCTGTCCATACACAGCTAGGATCTCACCTCTGTATGTGTTTTGTAAACACTGATTTCATAATATAGTGAGAAAATTATGTGGTCAGGCTCAGAAAACTGGCGATATGTGTGTCCTTTACAGTTGTTGATAACAAAAACCCAGATTCTTTCACATGAAGAAGAACACTTCATAAATAAAAAAAATAATAATAAAAAGACATTTTCATGAATTCTGTGAGTGAAATTGGGAAACTGTCAGTGCATCAAATAAGGGGCAGTTAGCAGATACCAGCTTCTCTGAGGTCTTTACTCAGTGTATATATGTCATGAAGAACTCATAATTTAAAGGGACAGTCTACACCAGAATTGTTATTGTCAGAACTGGCTCACTGGAACTCCACGTGCATTAGGACAGTGTTATCTATATGACAAACGTGAACTAACACCCTTTAGTGGTGAAAAACTGTCAAAATGCCCTGAGAGAAGAGTCTGCCTTTAAGGGCTTCGAAATTAACATATGAACCTCCTAGGTATACCTTTCAACTAAGAATACCAAGAGAACAAAGCAAAATTGGTGATAAAAGTAAATTGGAAAATTGTTTAAAATTACATTCTTTATCTAATTCATGAAAGTTTATTTTCGACTAGACTGTCCCTTTAAGCTTATTTTGTTTTTCCAAATGAGTATTTTCCTGTGTTTATCGTTTAAAAACAGACACCCTCTTGTAAATAATTTCTACGTTTTACTTGATCCAACTTTATTGCTTACTAGTGCCTCAAAAAAAGTTTAGGATGCAAAGATGTCAGATGACAGAAAACAATTTACTGTATCAAGACTAAGACTCCAATATTCAAAACATCAACATCAAAGAAAAAGGTTGTGGCCGAGCAGGTGCCGGCAAGCTGCAATGTCTCTCCCATATAAGTTAATGGGAACGAGTGGTGACTCGCATCCCCAACATCGCTGCTCGTCTGCATTTTGCTGCAACCGGGGGGCCCTATTTGAAGTGGGCCTACATGGCGCAGACCATGCGCTCACTGAAACTAGAATAGTTTTCATGTAGGCACACTCCAAATATTGCTGGCGGGACAGTTGCATTACACCTAACTACTTCAGACTATGTAGTCTCGACAGCTGATAGCTGGCGAGACAAACATGGCCACTAACCTCCTCGCAACCTACTGATTCAAAGATATTGCACTGGTGTCATATGTCTAAATCATAGTGCAGCCTACTCCCACCAGCATGACCCACTAACTCCCCCTTAAAGCCTATACCTATATCACATCTAAGCTACACCCCCCTGCACCGCCTCACTACCTCCCACACCTATGTCAGAGCTAACCTACACTCCCCCTGCACCGCCTACACCTACGTCATGCCTAACCTACACACCCCTGGAATGTCCCAGCTAACTCCCACATACTGCCTACTTTCTGGCATTTCTTAAAAGGGGTGCCAATCAAGCAGGATGCAGGGGGATCCAGCGTTTACCACATCTCCTTGTCAAAAATATGCATTGTCATGTACAATGTAGATTCTTTAAAGTATTGTATATAGGGATTTATTGTTTCTTGCTGTGTTTGATATTTCAAAACACACATTATATATATATATATATATATATATATATATATATATATATATATATAGATATAGATATATATATATATATATATATATATATATATATATGATGTTCAAATAAATATTGCAGTGATACCTTTTTTATTGGACTAACATAATATTTCAAAGACAAGCTTTCAAGAGTTTTCTCCCTTCCTCAGGTATTGCTTCAGACCTGAGGAAAACTCTCGAAAGCTTGTCTTTGAAATATTATGTTAGTCCAATAAAAAAGGTATCACTACATACTGCAATACTTTGTTATTTGAGCATCTTATCTACTGGACTAACACGGCTAATCCAATAGTAAGGGAGTCACTCACAGGGTCTTGTAGTGAAGAACAAAGTCTTTATTGACGTTTCGGGGTTGCCCCGT
Organism: Bombina bombina; assembly: GCF_027579735.1. Taxonomy (NCBI): domain Eukaryota; kingdom Metazoa; phylum Chordata; class Amphibia; order Anura; family Bombinatoridae; genus Bombina; species Bombina bombina. Next base: position 681,774,470 of record NC_069504.1, read on the forward strand.
TTTCAAAATAGACATACAAAAACAGACAAGTACTTACCCCCTATATACCCTTACTAATCATCTAACACCCGTCAGCTGATTACGGCCGTGACCAGAGTCACGTGACAACGTTGCCGTGGCAACCGGATGCCAACCGCAAACAGCTGGTGTAATAAAAACAGAAACACAGCTGCTACGTACTAACCTGGGCCACATTAAAGGGACAGTCAAGTCCAAAAAAAACTTTCATTTTTCAAATAGGGCATGTAATTTTAAACAACTTTCCAATTTACTTTTATCAACAATTTTGCTTTGTTCTCTTGGTATTCTAGTTGAAAGCAAACCTAGGAAAGCTCATATGATAATTTCTAAGCCCTTGAAGGCCACCTCTATTTTATTTACTTTCCCAGCAGGGGAGAGCAAGCTCATGTAGGCCATATAGATAGCATTGTGATCACGCCCGTGGCTAGTGGCAGACACTGCACTAATTGGCTAAAATGCAAGTCAATAGATAATAACTAAAAGTCATGTGATTAGGGGCGGTCAGGAGATGCTTAGATACAAGTTAGTCACAGAAGTAAAAAGTGTATTAATATAACAGTGTTGATTTTACAAAACTGGGGAATGGGTAATAAAGGGATTATCTATCTTTTTAAACAACAAAAATTCTGGTGTTGACTGTCCCTTTAAAGACATAGTGCAGAATCTATTAACATAGGATAGCGGGTGTGTCTTATTAATTAACAACAGGCGTGCTACTTACTAAATACAAAATACAATGCAAGTTCAATTAGTAATCAGTTGGCTACTAGACAATTAAATGCACACAGGTTATTTACATAATGTAAGACGAATCGTTATAGAGTCTAAGTATAGACATATGCTGTGAGCAAATATGTAAATAAAGGCAGTCAACAACTCATTTAAAGGGTGAAGGGCTGAAAGTCATAGGCAGTATGATCCACAATCTTACAATATCTTGGTTACTGAATACAAGAAAAGGCGAACCGCATACATAAAATAAAATACGATACCCACGTAAACACAAAGTTGCATGCAAGGTAAGGAGTAGTGTTATGCTAACCTGTACACCAGTCAAATATTCTGTATAAAGAATATACATAATAAATAATAAATATCCAGTACAAAGATACTGGTCATGCATGAAAAGCACATAAGGTGTGAAATAGGTAATACAACTAAATATCACAGCCAATTATATATGTACGTATCACTGGTAACATTGTCCCTGAATCATGTGGCTTGTGGTGGAAGCTATATTCTAAACATACCAAGATGCAATAAAAGTTTTACAAGAATGTTACAAAAATGTTTACAAAAAAATCTTTACAGAAAATCTTTCAAAAATATGTAAACACCAAGTTGCATGCATACTAAGGAGCAACCGTATGTTTCATAATTGGTTGGCAATTTACTAGCCTCTATAGGCAACAATGCCAGTCCAAGTGTACATTAAGTCCCCTGGGTGTCATTGTCCCCTTGTCGAAGATCCACCTCGATTCTCTTTGGAGGAGGATTTTGGCCCTATCCCCTTCCCTAGTAAGAGGGGGGACATGGTCGATGATGATGTACTTAAGGTCAGATACCTTGTGGCCCGCTTATAAAAAAATGCCTGGCTACCGGCTGGTTAGAGGATCCTTTTTTAATGGCACTCCGTATTGCTGACTGGTGGTTGGCCATCCTCGTCCGTAGGTCGTCCACCATTTTGCCCACATAGAACATCCCACAAACACAATGTAGTAGGTACACTATAAAGCATTTGGTACAGGTAACCCTGTGCCGGATTTTATATTTCTTTGTTGAATAGGGGTGACTAAAGTGGTTGCCCTTGGTAAGTCCCCCACATGTGGTACAGCCAAGGCATCTAAAACATCCAGGTTTGTTTTTTAGCCAAGTCTCATTGCTATAGCATTTGATAGGATCCGTTTTAATCAGTTGATCTCTGAGGGATTGTGCCCTGCGGTATCCAATCCGAGGTGGAGGCATGTTCTTGAAGGGTAGGTCTTTATCTGTTGTGAGCAGGTTCCAGTTGTCCTGCAGTGCTCCTGCGATGCCCTCTTTACCGGTGGTGTATGTGGTCGTGAAGGTCAATTTGTTACCTTTCTCCTTATTTTTCATCTTGTAGAGTAGTTCCCTTTGCGTATCCTTCATTGCTTGTTCTTTACTCTCCTTCAGGCTACCTCTGTGGTAACCCCTTTGTATGAACCTGTGCTCCATCTCTATCATCTGTGCATTTCTCCGTTCAAACGAACAGTATCCCAGAAGGGGATATGAAAGCGCGCTGAAAATGAAATCAATAAAATGTCAAAAGGTAAAACTTTGTGAGTAAAAAAAAATGGATCTACCGTATCAACTTCTAAATGTGTCCATAGAAATCAGTGTTTATGGAGAGAAGTAGGTAATCTTCTTCTTGCGTGTGCTGAAGCCAGGCAGCTCCTCTTGTTCCCGGAGAGTGAGGGAAGGCTGTTAGAAAACAAAAGATAGAGAGAGGGCACCAAAATAGCGTGATATCGTCTGGTCATACAGGTATAGGTGTGGACAGGTAATATGCTTACCGGAACGTAAGGCACTGTGCTGTGACCAGTGCGTAAAAAAGCTTGCTAGCACTTAACAGTGGCTAGTACACTGTGGAAAGTGTGTTCTTTGGGATCTTCTCCTGATTCTCACTTGGTGTACACCTCCTGGTGACTTGGTTTCAATTGAACAAAAACTTTGCGTGTTGTTATGTTGATACTAGAGTAACACAACACGGACAACTTCTCAAATAAAACTGCTTTATTCTTATGACGCGTTTCTCAACCCCAACTGGGTCGTTTCTTCAGATAAAAAAGCGAATTCAAACATTTACAACTGTTAACAATTTATACACATTGTATGTCTCAAAAAGGAAGTTGTCATAGGATATTTGTCCAATAGGAATACATTTGCGTGTATCAACTGAAAAAGTCGGTTCTAGCTCCCAGCTGTTACAAATTAAAAACATTAATGGTTACAAAACATATATATAGAAGTAAAAAATTGAGTCTCTTGTATAAAAAGTATTTATAATACATCATATTCTATAAACCCCTGAAACAAACCAGTTATACACTTGGTCTTATTAATTCTATAAAAAAAGTCAGAGCTTGTCTGGTTTTTGGAATGTATCGGAAAAAATATAGACAGTATGTGTCAAATGATTCTTTGTTTAACTTGTGTTGTTTGTGAAATATTACTCAGTGGTCTATAATCATAACCCGTAGTTCTACTAATAATAACATTCTTGGTTAATTAGTCTCGGATTGACATGTTATTGTATTGGTTGTAATGTGGCAATGTGATGGGTCTATAATCTAATGGTTGCATCTCGTGTACTGTCCATAGTGCAATAGTGCCCTATATGCCTATAACCTTGAAAGACTATTGTAAAATGATTAGATCAGAACAAATGGGAATTTTTCCCTTTAAAATTTTATAGAATATTCTTGCGTGTTGGTCTGTACGGTGTTCCTATATCATTTGTCTCTAACTGACAATTGATTCAGTTAGTTGTAATATTGCAATAAATTTAATAGTTGTATATACCATCTATAATTGTCTATTGTGAATACAATTATGTTCTCTGTGCCTATATGCATATGAAACTGCTTGAAACAATTGAAGTTGGATGATAACATTTTGCCCTGGATATTGTTTAGGATGATGTGTCAGTATATAAACTGATTAAGGTATTTTTACCTGATGGTGAAATATTTATGTATATATAAAGCCATCTGCTCGAATGTTGAAAAGAAAAGAAAAATAAATAATTTCTTGCTCAAAATATTGTATGCGTTCTTCTGTAATATTATCTAAGATTCTCCTATTTGTGCCAAGTGCACACAACTAGGATTACAAACATCATATGATGTAAACAGAACATAATAAAATCCTTCTATAATGTGTGTTAGTGCCGGAATGGATATGTCATTAACAATAATTTTGTCAATTGTCTGTAATACTATTTGGATCTTGTGGTTGATCACAATATTTAATCTGAAAAAGGTTTAATAAAATGGGAAAAAACCTCCATGTATCAAAAACATGACGTAAACGGAACAATAAATGGAAATCACAACTGTATATCTTCAATTATTGGTGGAGATAATACTAAGTGTATATGTAGAAATATATATAAAATTAAAATATAAATATAAAATGTTCATGGTTGGTCTCTGTGTCTAGCATCCATATAATCATGCTCTGTGCACATGAATATATGTCATATTTGTGTGATTGTATATGTGTATTTATTATGTATGAACACATATCAAGTGTTGGTAAGACTGTTGGAGATTTAAGTGTTTAGTGAAGATTTTGGATATTTGATCATAAAAAGGTATGTTAATGTGTGGGGATCTATCAATTAAAGGCTGCCAAATCCAAATTTGCATTGAGCCCAAAAGGATGTAGCGTCTTCAATCGATAGATCCAGTATGTCTCGCGTTGTTTGAGTCTATTAAGCCTATTGTAATCTGAACTTTTAGGATTCAATTGGAACATAATTGAATATGTATGGGTTTCCATTGTGTTTGGTTAGACAATGGTTAGGTATACTATGTTTAATTTAGTTTTTTTTGGAATTTTTGCAGTTGCGGTGGTGTTCACCCCATCTGTTCCTCAATTTTCTGGAGGTGCGGCCTACATATTGGAGGCCACATATACACTCCATAAGATAAACTGTGAAAGATGAATTGCAATTGAAGAAAATGGGAATCTGAAAGATCTCCCCTGTGACTGTAGATCTGAAATTTTTAGTGCCTGATTTTATAATTTTGCATGATCCTCATCCTGTTTTTCCACATTTGTAGATCCCGTGTATGCCAAATAACCCTTTATTTCGGATTGTATTCTGTGATTTTTTTTGATTGATTTGTGTTTCACTTTCTTACTGGGAGCTAGCTGGTTTCTAAGTGTTGGTGCTCTCCTGTAAAAAATTCTCGGTGTATCTTTTACTAGGCGTTTTAGAACTGGATCTCTTTGTATTATATGCCAATGTTTTTGTATTATGTGTTGTATTTTGTGAAAGTCAGAATTGTATTGTGTTATAAAAATAGTTTCTTTTTCTCCAAAAGGGATTTCTGTATTAGTGGTTTTGTTATCTATTAGAATATCTTCTCTATTTAGTTTTTTTGCTCTCTCTAAGGCCCTGTCAAGTAGGCATGGGGGATATTCTTTTTCTATAAACCTGTTGTATAGTGTTTGACTCTGTTCTAAGAAGGTATTATAATCGCTAAAGTTTCGTCTCATCCTTCGGAATTGGCTGTACAGTACATTATGTATCCAATTCCTATGGTGATTGCCATAATAGTTTAGGAAGCTATTGCTATCAACATCTTTAAAATAGGTTTTGGAAGTGATGTTGTGTTCATCCAAGCTTAAAATAAGATCTAGATATTCAATGTTTTGTATTTGAATGTTTGCTGTAAATTCAATGCCCATATTGTTACAGTTTAGGTGTTCTATGAAATTATTTGCCAGGGTTTGGTCTCCTTCCCATAAAAAAATCAAATCATCTATGTAACGGCCATAGAAGACCAGGTTCGCCCCAAAGTCCGCTGTGTAGATATATTTTTCTTAAAAATAAAAAAAAACATAAATAGGTTAGCAAAACTTGGGGCGAACCTGGTCCCCATGGCCGTTCCTTTGGTCTGTAAATAAAATCTATCTTGATAGATAAAGTAATTATGCTGTAAAATAAAAAGGATACTTTCTAAAATAAAATCACATTGTGTACTCGTCAAATAAATATCCTTTTTCAGAAAGTGAGAAATTGCTAGTAAACCTAAATCATGTGAAATATTTGAGTATAAGGAACTGACGTTGCAAGTAATACAAATGAGATTTCTGTTTTAATATTGATTTTCTTTAAGTGTTGTAATAAATGAGTACTGTCCTTAATGTATGATGGTAATGTCACTACATATTTTTGCAAATATTGGTCTATGAAATATGACAAATTGTATGTATGGTTGCCGATCCCGGCAATGATTGGACGTCATGGGGGATTCGTTTTATTTTTATGGATTTTGGGTAAATGATAGTAGTGGGCAATACCAGGATTTTGTATTTTTAAAAAATCTTTTTCGTTTTTATTTAAGATATTCAAGGCAACGCCTTTTTCTATGAGTTCTGTAATGGAATGTAAGTATTTGTCAGTGGGATCTCCATGTAGGATTTGGTAGTAATTTGAGTCTCCCAAAATTCTATCTGCTTTTTTAATGTAATCAACTAGGGTTGCACCGATACCATTTTTTTAAGACCGAGTACAAGTACCGATACTTGTTTTCAAATACTTGCTGATACCAATTACCGATACTTTCTTTTTTTTAATGTCATGTGACAGTTAACCAAGCAAAATACAGACTAATTATTTAAGATTCCTTCTTTATAATTATGAAGGACTGTAACTTAAAAGACATTATGAAATAATAAAATGGTTTTATTTGTCATAAAGTTCACAGAACATGTTTATAAATAAAAATATTACAATAAAATATATTAATAATAACAACAAATAACAAATATAAAATCCCAACCAACCAAAAGTGCAATACAGTAAAAAATAGAAAAATAGTAAAAATAGAACAGTGCACTGGGGAACAACACTATGGGCTAAATTACATTTGACTGGTAAGTTTTACCAATGCTATGCTGAAGTCTATGGAGTTGGACATGTGAACAAAGCACTGATAAAGCTTACCAATAAAATGTAATCTAAATCTAGTCCTATAATTGCAGGATGAGAGTTCATTGGAATTAACTTAATTTTTGCCATGAGTACTCTTCCTGCAATTATATAAGCTAACCTATGGATGTTCCTCAGAGTACAGTATGTTTTGAACATCATTATGCAAGATGAGAACTAGCAGTAAAAAAAGGCAATTTAGCAATTAGAATAATTTTTCAAAAGTTAGTGGCAAGTTCTTTTTAAGGAACAGAACAGAAGCCTCTCTGCATGTTCAGCTATAAGTCTGTTTTTGCTATCAGTAAGGAGGTTTGACTCTAAGTTGATCAGTCTTTCACTTTCCACACTACTGTATGGGGCAGAAAGATATTTTTGGACCATTTTAGCCAGAGCTGGAAATCTCAGTTTATTAACTGCCCAGTACTTCAGGGGTTTGTCTGAACGAGGTACGGTGATCTCTCCTACAATAATACAAATAACAGCAATTTGTATTGGCGTCTCCACTTCTGCTAAAAATGAAATGGGAACATGCAGTTTGAAAAAACGCCACAAGATAGCATATGGGTAGGAAGTGGAGGTATCGGTATAAGTATCGGTGCATTTGCACGAGTACAAGTACTCATGCAAATACTTGGTATCGGTATCGGTGCAACCCTATAATCAATCAAATCTTGAATCACTATTCCGTCGCCTTTGTCGGCGTCGCAAATAATAATATTGGGGTTGTTCTTGAGACTACAGATGGCTTTTTGATGGCTCGGATGGCAGTAATTTCTCTTTTTCTTTTTTGATTTCAATAAGTTATCAAAATCTTCCAGAACCATGTTTTGGTATAACTCTATATATTCCTTCCCTACATTAGTGGGGTTGAAATTAGATTTGTTTTTTACATCAGTGTGTATAAAAACCCATCAAATAGGTGGGTAGTGAGATCATTAGTTTCTGAATATAGACAAACTAGATTTTTATTGGATGGCATGGGATCAGTCAAAATTAATTGTGTTTGAGAAGACTCAATTTGGTTAATTTTTAATCTTTTGTTCGCAAAATACATCTGTAGAGTTAGTTTGCGTGTAAAATTATTTAAATCGACGAAAATGTCGAACATTTTTGGCGTGTTTTGTGGACAAAAAGATAGCCCTCGTTTTAACACTCTTTTTTCGGGAATGGATAATTTATGTGTGGAAAGATTGAAAATCCCTTGATCTAGTCTGGATAGTTCCTTTTCCTTGGCGGCAAGGGCTCTGCCTCTGGAGCCTCGTTTTCTAGAGTATGAGGTATTTTGCCTGTTCTTATATGTTGACTCTCCATTCTCATTGGAGGGGGTACCCCTAAAAAAGGTGAGGGGCTATGGCTGGTGCTTGGACTCTCTGAATCCGAAAAGGGCCCTCTGTGTTCAGTGGATAATGCTCTGAATCTATTGGGATGTTCGAATGTATCAAGTTGTGGTTTGTGGTGTACAGTATTCTGATGTGAATTGTATTCATTGGTCCTGGGTCCCAATGTAGATTCTTTAGACATATGTATATTTGGTGGAACATAATCTAAATGTTGGTGATGGTGGCTATTATTGTTTGGTCTTCCATAATGGAAATCTTTGTTGTTGAATGATGTTCCTCCCAATTGTTGTGTATACTGTGATTGAAATAATTTGTTGTAATTGTGTTGTTGTGCCTGATTGTGTTGGTATGAATGCTGAACTGGTTTTAATTGATTGTAATGTTTATTATAATTGGTTCTGTAATGGTACTGGTTCCTTTGGAATCCATCATTGTAATTATGGTGCGTATGATATTGTGATCTGTTATGAATTGTGTTGGGTGTATTGGGCGTTTTGTTATGCTGCCAAGTATTCGTGATATGTGATTGGTTGGCTTGTGTATATGTATGGTTAGTGTTAGTTTGAATGGGTGATGCCTTCTGTTTTTTGTTTCCCCTATGTCGGACTTTTGTCCATTCATTCTGATTGTTATTGTGGTTCACTATATTCTCTAGTGTATCGTTTCTACGATTGTATGTGTATACACAGTCATTGACATAGTCTTCGCGGTCTCTCTGTAATATCTTATTTTTATTGTTGACTAGATTTTCTTGATATCTGTCAGTTCTTTCATTGATATCTTTATTAATTTTGTTATATTCTGGGTTCTGTTGATATACCTTAAGGTCTGTTTGGATTTTTTCTATATTAATACTGCTCTGATTATATAGTTGTCTCCTATGGTCTATTAGAATCTTGATTAAGTTGAAAGAACATTCATCCAAGGCTTCATACCATCTTTTGATGGTTTCTGCATCATCCTTGAATGAACAGTGTTTCAATAATCTTAGACCCCTGGGTATGTGTTTGATTTCTAAATATTTCTCCAAAGTGGTAAGGTCCCACCAGTGCCTATTTTCTTTATTAATTTCTTCTTCTAATAAATAGAAGAGGTCTCTCATGGGTTTGATATCATGAGTTTCCGATAATATTTCTACAATAGAGATCTCTTTTGATAGATTAAAACCCATACGCTTGGAATTCCTTTCTTCCTTAGATTGCATATTGGAATGTTTTCTAAATAATCTAAAAACATTGAAATGTTTTCAAAATAATCTAAAAACACTGGTATATATATTAAAAATAAATGTCTCTAAAAAGATATTATTGTGATTATGATACTGAAAATATGAGGTTGTATAATATATATCAACCTCCGGAATATTATATGTGTCTGTTGTCTAGCTTAAAATAATGATCGTGAAAATCGTTAAAAAAATTATAATGATCGTGAAAAAAAGGGTGTTGGATCTGGTAATGGCAAAATAGACACTGGGTGAAGTTCACTAACTTGTGAATATATAATCCAAAAAAAAATCCTATTTAGGAATTTTGGACGTGAAAAAAAATGTGTATAAAATCCGATAATGTCCAATAGTGAACTAAGTGAGACGTGTTAACTTAATAGTAGTAATAATCCTTTTTTTTATTATATATTCACAAGTTAGTGAACTTCACCCAGTGTCTATTTCGCCATTACCAGATCAAACACCCTTTTTTTCACGATCATTATATTTTTTTTCACGATTTTCACAATCATTATTTTAAGCTAGACAACAGACACATATAATATTCCGGAGGTTGATATATATTATACAACCTCATATTTTCAGTATCATAATCACAATAATATCTTTTTAGAGACATTTATTTTTAATATATATACCAGTGTTTTTAGATTATTTTGAAAACATTTCAGTGTTTTTAGATTATTTAGAAAACATTTCAATATGCAATCTAAGGAAGAAAGGAATTCCAAGCGTATGGGTTTTAATCTATCAAAAGAGATCTCTATTGTAGAAATATTATCGGAAACTCATGATATTAAACCCATGAGAGACCTCTTCTATTTATTAGAAGAAGAAATTAATAAAGAAAATAGGCACTGGTGGGACCTTACCACTTTGGAGAAATATTTAGAAATCAAACACATACCCAGGGGTCTAAGATTGTTGAAACACTGTTCATTCAAGGATGATGCATAAACCATCAAAAGATGGTATGAAGCCTTGGATGAATGTTCTTTCAACTTAATCAAGATTCTAATAGACCATAGGAGACAATTATATAATCAGAGCAGTATTAACATAGAAAAAATCCAAACAGACCTTAAGGTATATCAACAGAACCCAGAATATAACAAAATTAATAAAGATATCAATGAAAGAACTGACAGATATCAAGAAAATCTAGTCAACAATAAAAAAAAGAAATTACAGAGAGACCACAAAGACTATGTCAATGACTGTGTATACACATACAATCGTAGAAACGATACACTAGAGAATATAGTGAGCCACAATAACAATCGGAATGAATGGATAAAAGTCCGACATAGTGGAAACAAAAAACAGAAGGCATCACCCATTCAAACCAACACTAACACTAACCATACATATACACAAGCCAACCAATCACATATCATGAATACTTGGCAGCATAACAAAACACCCAATACACCCAATACAATTCATAACAGATCACAATATCATACACACCATAATTACAATGATGGATTCCAAAGGAACCAGTACCATTACAGAACCAATTATAATAAACATTACAATCAATCAACACCAGTTCAGCATTCATACCAACACAATCAGGCACAACAACACAATTACAACAAATCATTTCAATCACAGCATACGCAACAATTGGGAGGAACATCATTCAACAACAAAGATTTCCATTATGGAAGAACAAACAATAATAGCCACCATCACCAACATTTAGATTATGTTCCACCAAATATACATATGTCTAAAGAATCTACATTGGGACCCAGGACCAATGAATGCAATTCACATCAGAATACTGTACACCACAAACCACAACTTGATACATTCGAACATCCCAATAGATTCAGAGCATTATCCACTGAACACAGAGGGCCCTTTTCGGATTCAGAGAGTCCAAGCACCAGCCATAGCCCCTCACCTTTTTTAGGGGTACCCCCTCCAATGAGAATAAAGAGTCAACATATAAGAACAGGCAAAAGACCTCATACTCTAGAAAACGAGGCTCCAGAGGCAGAGCCCTTGCCGCTAAGGAAAAGGAACTATCCAGACTAGATCAAGGGATTTTCAATCTTTCCACACATAAATTATCCATTCCCGAAAAAAGAGTGTTAAAACGAGGGCTATCTTTTTGTCCACAAAACACGCCAAAAATGTTCGACATTTTCGTCGATTTAAATAATTTTACATGCAAACTAACTCTACAGAAGTATTTTGCGAACAAAAGATTAAAAATTAACCAAATTGAATCTTCTCAAACACAATTAATTTTGACTGATCCCATGCCATCCAATAAAAATCTAGTTTGTCTATATTCAGAAACTAATGATCTCACTACCCACCTATTTGATGGTTTTATACACACTGATGTAAAAAACAAATCTAATTTCAGCCCCACTAATGTAGGGAAGGAATATATAGAGTTATACCAAAACATGGTTCTGGAAGATTTTGATAACTTATTGAAATCAAAAAAGAAAGAGAGAAATTACTGCCATCTGAGCCATCAAAAGGCCATCTGTAGTTTCAAGAACAACCCCAATATTTTTATTTGCGACGCCGACAAAGGCGGCGGAATAGTGATTCAAGATTTGGTTGATTACATTAGAGAAGCAGATAGAATTTTGGAAGACTCAAATTACTACCAAATCCTACATGGAGATCCCACTGACAAATACTTACATTCCTATACAGAACTCATATAAAAAGGCGTTGCCTTGAATATCTTAAATAAAAACGAAAAAGATTTTTTAAAAATACAAAATCCTGGTATTGCCCACTACTATCGTTTACCCAAAATCCATAAAAATAAAACGAATCCCCCTGGACGTCCAATCATTGCCGGGATCGGCAACCTTACATACAATTTGTCATGTTTCATAGAGTGACATTACCATCATACATTAAGGACAGTACTCATTTATTACAACACTTAAAGAAAATCAATATTAATAACAGAAATCTCATTTGGATTACTTGCGACGTCAGTTCCTTATACTCGAATATTTCACATGATTTAGGTTTACTAGCAATTTCTCACTTTCTGAAAAAGGATATTTATTTGCAGAGTACACAATGTGATTTTATTTCAGAAAGTATCCTTTTTTATTTTACAGCATAATTACTTTATCTATCAAGATAGACCAAAGGAACGGCCATGGGGACCAGGTTTGCCCCAAGTTTTGCTAACCTATTTATGGGTTTTTTTGAAGAAAAATATATCTACACAGCGGACTTTGGGGCAAACCTGGTCTTCTATGGCCGTTACATAGATGATTTGATTTTTTATGGGAAGGAGACCAAACCCTGGCAAATAATTTCATAGAACACCTAAACTGTAACAATATGGGCATTGAATTTACAGTAAACATTCAAATACAAAACATTGAATATCTAGATCTTATTTTAAGCTTGGATGAACACAACATCACTTCCAAAACTTATTTTAAAGATGTTGATAGCAATAGCTTCCTAAACTATTATAGCAATCACCATAGGAATTGGATACATAATGTACCGTACAGCCAATTCCGAAGGATGAGACAAAACTGTAGCGATTATAATACCTTCTTAGAACAGAGTCAAACACTATACAACAGGTTTATAGAAAAAAACATAATTTATGTAAGAACTTACCTGATAAATTCATTTCTTTCATATTAGCAAGAGTCCATGAGCTAGTGACGTATGGGATATACATTCCTACCAGGAGGGGCAAAGTTTCCCAAACCTTAAAATGCCTATAAATACACCCCTCACCACACCCACAATTCAGTTTAATGAATAGCCAAGAAGTGGGGTGATAAGAAAGGAGCGAAAGCATAAAAAATAAGGAATTGGAATAATTGTGCTTTATACAAAAAATCATAACCACCACAAAAAGGGTGGGCCTCATGGATTCTTGCTAATATGAAAGAAATGAATTTATCAGGTAAGTTCTTACATAAATTATGTTTTCTTTCATGTAATTAGCAAGAGTCCATGAGCTAGTGACGTATGGGATAGTAAATACCCAAGATGTGGAACTTCCACGCAAGAGTCACTAGAGAGGGAGGGAAAAAATAAAGACAGCCAATTCCGCTGAAAAATAAATCCACTACCCAAATCAAAAAGTTTCAATTTTTATAATGAAAAAAACTGAAATTATAAGCAGAAGAAACAAACTGAAACACCTGCCTAAAGTACCATTCTACCAAAACTGCTTCTAAAGAAGAGAAAACATCAAAATGGTAGAATTTAGTAAAAATATGCAAAGAAGACCAAGTCATTGCTTTGCAAATCTGATCAACAAAAGCTTCATTCAAAAAATCCAGGAAGTAGAAACTGACCTAGTAGAATGAGCCGTAATCCACTGAGGCGGGAATCAACCCGACTCCAAATAAGCATGATGAATCAAAAGTTTAACCAAGATGCCAAAGAAATGGCAGAAGCCTTTTGACCTTCCTAAAACCAGAAAAGATAATAAATAGACTAGAAGTCTGTGTGAAATCTGAATAGCTTCAACATAGGATTTCAAAACTCTTACCATATCCAAAGAATGTGAGAATCTTACCAAAGAAGCCTTAGGAAAAGACAATAATTCCTCCCTAATGTTGATAGAAATCACAACTTAAGGTAAGAATTGAAATGAGGATAGCAAAAACCACCTTATCCTGATGAAAAAAATCAGAAAAAGGAGACTCACAAGAAAGAACAGATAATTCAAAAACTGTTCTAGCTGAAGAGATGTCTAAAAAGAACAATACTTTCCATGAAAGTAAATAATGTCTAGAGAAAGCATATGCTCAAATAGAAGAGCCTGTAAAGCCTTCAGAAATTGGCTTAATGACAGGTTTGATAAGAACCAAAGCCTGAACAAAATAATGAATAACAGAAAGGAACACTGCCTTATCCTGATGAAAAAATCAGAAAAGGAGATCCACAAGAAAGAGCAGAAAACTCAGAAACTCTTCTAGCAGAAGAGATAGTCAAAAGGAACAAGAAAGTAATTTTAATGTCCAGAGAACGCAAAGGTTCAAACGGAGGAACCTGTAAAGCCCTCAGTACCAAATTGAGACTCCAAGGAGGAGAGATTGACTTAATGACATGCTTGATACAAACCAAAGCCTGTACAAAACAATGAATATCAGAATGAATAGCAATCTTTCTGTGAAAATGAACAGAAAGAGTAGAGATTTGTCCTTTCAAAAAATTTGCAGACAAAACCTTATCTAAACCAATCTGAAAAATTGTAAAAATTCTAGGAATTCTAAAAGAATGCCAAAAGAATTTATGAGAAGAACACCAAGAAATGTAAGTTTACAAACCTGTAACATAGTATTAATCACTGAGTCAGAGAAACCTCTATGACTAAGAATCAAACGTTCAATCTCCATACCTTCAAATTTAATGATTTGAGATCCTGATGGAAAAAAATGGGCCTTGAGATAGAAGGTCTGGTCTTAACGGAAGTGTCCAAGGTTGGCAACTGGCCATCCAAATGAGATCCGCATACCAAAACCTGTGAGGCCATGCTGGAACCACCAACAGTCCATTAGAATTTTGGAAGAACTAGAGGCGGAAAATATAGCCAGAATGATAATTCCAAGGAAGTATCAATGCATACGCTACTTCCACCTGAGGATCCCCGGACCTGAAATAGGCCCCTGGGAAGTTGCTTGTTAAGACGAGATGGCAACAGATCTATTTCTGGAAGCCCTCACATCTGAAAAATTGAAAAACATATCTGGGTAAGAGACCATTCTCCTGGATGTAAAGCTTGATTAACAGAGATAATCAGCTTCCCAAAGCAAATATCCGAGAAATTTTTGTCACAGTCTAAGGACTGATAGTCCCACCCTGATGATTGACATACACCACAGATGTGATATTGTCTGAAAAAAACAATAAATGTCTCTTCTTCAAAAGAAAACCAACTGAAGAACTCTGGGAATGCACAGAGTTCCAAAATATCAAATGGTAATCTCGCCTCCTGAGATTTCCAAACCCCTTGTGCTGACAGAGAACCTCAGACAGCCTCCCATCCTAAAAGACTTGCATCCGTAGAGATCATGGTCCAGGTTGAAAGAATCGAAGAGACCTGTAGAACTAAATGATGGTGATCTTAAACACTGAATCAAAGATAGATAAACATAGAATTCTAAGATTTAAAAAGTGAAATCCTAGAATCCCTGCACCATTATTCAGCATAAAAAACTGGAAAGGTTTTCTATGAAAATGAGCAAAGGGAATTGAATCCAATGCTGCAGCAATAAGACCTAGATTTCCATGCGTATATAGCAACTGAAAGAAATAATGAAGACTGAAGATACCGACAGACGGAACCCAATAAAAATGTCACTTGTCTGTTAGAGAAAAAGACAGTGACACAATCTATCTGGAAACCTAAAAAAGGCCCTTGTGTGAGGAATCAAGAGCTTTTGATAAAAAGATCCTCTAACCATGTCTTGAAAAAACAAAGTTGAATCAAATGAGATTCCGTAGTCTTAGAAAATAAAAATAATCTGAATGAAAACAGAAAATGAAGATATGCATCTATTGTATCTAATGAAAACAAATAATGCTATCACTGACCAAAAAAAGGCAGACTAGATCATATAAATACCAATCTAAAAGAAGGTACATTTATATAATAAAAAGATTTTCTATCTTTGGAACAATGAATAGTTTTGAATAAAACCCCAAAACGCAGTTCCTAAAAATGGAACTGGAATAAATACCCCAGAAGATTCCAGAGCTGAGCAGCGCTTGAGCCCCAACAGGTGATCAGCCGCACTTCAACATTACCCAAAATATATAGGACTGAAACACATTAAGGAAAGTGTTAGCCTTACTGGAATAGCTGGAATATAATAGAGAGAAAAAACTTCCAATTAAAAACATGTTACTTGGGTAAGAATTTAGAATTTTGTTCCTTAGTAAGAACAACCAAACTAAAATAAGCTGAAAGTTTTGGTCTTAGAACTCAATCTTGAAGCCCCAAGTAACAGTTAAGAATTGAATCCAATATGAACCAAATAATTGATTATCTTGGAAAAAAAGAAATAAGGATTTTAGAAATCACAAAATTCTTCTAGCTAAAAAAGCTAAAGACATAGATTAAACCTCATTTGTGAAAATATTCAATAAAATGAAGATACAAATGAAATTATTAGCATGTTAATCCAGTTAAAGGACCAGTCAACACACCGGACTTGCATAAACAAATGCAAGACAAATGCAACAGCACCCAGTCTGAACCTCAAATGAGCAGTAGAATTTGTCCCTTAAAGGGACACTGTACCCAAAATATTTATTTCGTGATTCAGATTGAGCATTAAATTTTAAGCAACTTTCTAATTTACTCCTATTATCAAATTGTCTTCATTCTCTTGGTATCTTTATTTGAAATGCAAGAATGTAAGTTGAGATGCCGGCCCATTTTTGGTGAACAACCTGGGTTGTCCTTGCTGATTGGTGGATAAATTCATCCATCAATAAAAAAGTGCTGTCCAGAGTACTGAAACCAAAAAAAAAGCTTAGATGCCTTCTTTTTCATATAATGATAGCAAGAGAACGAAGAAAAATTGATAATAGGAGTAAATTAGAAAGTTGCTTAAAATTGCATGCTCTTTCTGAATTACAAACGAAAAATTTTGGGTACAGTGTCCCTTTAACAATGCTAAATAAAACATAATCTGATACTTGATCTTAAAGTAAACAAAAAAAATGAAGCAAATGCAACATCATCCAAATAAATCACAGGTCCAAGAAAAGTACCTGAAAATAAATAATTTTCCTTAAATAAGATACAACCATCTAAAAGGAAAATAAATACTATTTTGCTATAGAAACAATAGCATATTTTAGCAGGCGTAGATATAGCCCCATTAAATTGGAGAACCCTCAAAATTGAAATTAACTGCCGGCAAAGAATATAATTTAAAACCTTTGAAGAAGGAAGAAAATTCTCAGCCTATTCCATTTCCTAGTATGAAGAACTGGAAAAAAACCTCTGAAAACACAGAAGATAAAATAAGCAGAAATAAAATGTTAGCTAGTCTTGAAAAAGAACTAGTTACCTCAATATCCAAAATAATCAACACCTTTTCAACAAAAAACAAATGTACTCTAATAAAAAATAAAAAAACAGAATTTATGTTTACCTGATAAATTACTTTCTCCAACGGTGTGTCCGGTCCACGGCGTCATCCTTACTTGTGGGATATTCTCTTCCCCAACAGGAAATGGCAAAGAGCCCAGCAAAGCTGGTCACATGATCCCTCCTAGGCTCCGCCTACCCCAGTCATTCGACCGACGTTAAGGAGGAATATTTGCATAGGAGAAACCATATGATACCGTGGTGACTGTAGTTAAAGAAAATAAATTATCAGACCTGATTAAAAAACCAGGGCGGGCCGTGGACCGGACACACCGTTGGAGAAAGTAATTTATCAGGTAAACATAAATTCTGTTTTCTCCAACATAGGTGTGTCCGGTCCACGGCGTCATCCTTACTTGTGGGAACCAATACCAAAGCTTTAGGACACGGATGATGGGAGGGAGCAAATCAGGTCACCTAGATGGAAGGCACCACGGCTTGCAAAACCTTTCTCCCAAAAATAGCCTCAGAAGAAGCAAAAGTATCAAACTTGCAAAATTTGGTAAAAGTGTGCAGTGAAGACCAAGTCGCTGCCCTACATATCTGATCAACAGAAGCCTCGTTCTTGAAGGCCCATGTGGAAGCCACAGCCCTAGTGGAATGAGCTGTGATTCTTTCGGGAGGCTGCCGTCCGGCAGTCTCGTAAGCCAATCTGATGATGCTTTTAATCCAAAAAGAGAGAGAGGTAGAAGTTGCTTTTTGACCTCTCCTTTTACCGGAATAAACAACAAACAAGGAAGATGTTTGTCTAAAATCCTTTGTAGCATCTAAATAGAATTTTAGAGCGCGAACAACATCCAAATTGTGCAACAAACGTTCCTTCTTCGAAACTGGTTTCGGACACAGAGAAGGTACGATAATCTCCTGGTTAATGTTTTTGTTAGAAACAACTTTTGGAAGAAAACCAGGTTTAGTACGTAAAACCACCTTATCTGCATGGAACACCAGATAAGGAGGAGAACACTGCAGAGCAGATAATTCTGAAACTCTTCTAGCAGAAGAAATTGCAACCAAAAACAAAACTTTCCAAGATAACAACTTAATATCAACGGAATGTAAGGGTTCAAACGGAACCCCCTGAAGAACTGAAAGAACTAAGTTGAGACTCCAAGGAGGAGTCAAAGGTTTGTAAACAGGCTTGATTCTAACCAGAGCCTGAACAAAGGCTTGAACATCTGGCACAGCTGCCAGCTTTTTGTGAAGTAACACAGACAAGGCAGAAATCTGTCCCTTCAGGGAACTTGCAGATAATCCTTTTTCCAATCCTTCTTGAAGGAAGGATAGAATCTTAGGAATCTTAACCTTGTCCCAAGGGAATCCTTTAGATTCACACCAACAGATATATTTTATCCAAATTTTGTGGTAAATCTTTCTAGTTACAGGCTTTCTGGCCTGAACAAGAGTATCGATAACAGAATCTGAGAACCCTCGCTTCGATAAGATCAAGCGTTCAATCTCCAAGCAGTCAGCTGGAGTGAGACCAGATTCGGATGTTCGAACGGACCTTGAACAAGAAGGTCTCGTCTCAAAGGTAGCTTCCATGGTGGAGCCGATGACATATTCACCAGATCTGCATACCAAGTCCTGCGTGGCCACGCAGGAGCTATCAAGATCACCGACGCCCTTTCCTGATTGATCCTGGCTACCAGCCTGGGGATGAGAGGAAACGGCGGGAATACATAAGCTAGTTTGAAGGTCCAAGGTGCTACTAGTGCATCCACTAGAGCCGCCTTGGGATCCCTGGATCTGGACCCGTAGCAAGGAACTTTGAAGTTCTGACGAGAGGCCATCAGATCCATGTCTGGAATGCCCCACAGTTGAGTGACTTGGGCAAAGATTTCCGGATGGAGTTCCCACTCCCCCGGATGCAATGTCTGACGACTCAGAAAATCCGCTTCCCAATTTTCCACTCCTGGGATGTGGATAGCAGACAGGTGGCAGGAGTGAGACTCCGCCCATAGAATGATTTTGGTCACTTCTTCCATCGCCAGGGAACTCCTTGTTCCCCCCTGATGGTTGATGTACGCAACAGTTGTCATGTTGTCTGATTGAAACCGTATGAACTTGGCCCTCGCTAGCTGAGGCCAAGCCTTGAGAGCATTGAATATCGCTCTCAGTTCCAGAATATTTATCGGTAGAAGAGATTCTTCCCGAGACCAAAGACCCTGAGCTTTCAGGGATCCCCAGACCGCGCCCCAGCCCATCAGACTGGCGTCGGTCGTGACAATGACCCACTCTGGTCTGCGGAAGGTCATCCCTTGTGACAGGTTGTCCAGGGACAGCCACCAACGGAGTGAGTCTCTGGTCCTCTGATTTACTTGTATCCTCGGAGACAAGTTTGTATAGTCCCCATTCCACTGGCTGAGCATGCACAGTTGTAATGGTCTTAGATGAATGCGCGCAAAAGGAACTATGTCCATTGCCGCTACCATCAAACCTATCACTTCCATGCACTGCGCTATGGAAGGAAGAGGAACGGAATGAAGTATCCGACAAGAGTCTAGAAGTTTTGTTTTTCTGGCCTCTGTCAGAAAAATCCTCATTTCTAAGGAGTCTATTATTGTTCCCAAGAAGGGAACCCTTGTTGACGGAGATAGAGAACTCTTTTCCACGTTCACTTTCCATCCGTGAGATCTGAGAAAGGCCAGGACGATGTCCGTGTGAGCCTTTGCTTGAGGAAGGGACGACGCTTGAATCAGAATGTCGTCCAAGTAAGGTACTACAGCAATGCCCCTTGGTCTTAGCACAGCTAGAAGGGACCCTAGTACCTTTGTGAAAATCCTTGGAGCAGTGGCTAATCCGAAAGGAAGCGCCACGAACTGGTAATGCTTGTCCAGGAATGCGAACCTTAGGAACCGATGATGTTCCTTGTGGATAGGAATATGTAGATACGCATCCTTTAAATCCACCGTGGTCATGAATTGACCTTCCTGGATGGAAGGAAGAATTGTTCGAATGGTTTCCATTTTGAACGATGGAACCTTGAGAAACTTGTTTAAGATCTTGAGATCTAAGATTGGTCTGAACGTTCCCTCTTTTTTGGGAACTATGAACAGATTGGAGTAGAACCCCATCCCTTGTTCTCCTAATGGAACAGGATGAATCACTCCCATTTTTAACAGGTCTTCTACACAACGTAAGAATGCCTGTCTTTTTATGTGGTCTGAAGACAACTGAGACCTGTGGAACCTCCCCCTTGGGGGAAGCCCCTTGAATTCCAGAAGATAACCTTGGGAGACTATTTCTAGCGCCCAAGGATCCAGAACATCTCTTGCCCAAGCCTGAGCGAAGAGAGAGAGTCTGCCCCCCACCAGATCCGGTCCCGGATCGGGGGCCAACATTTCATGCTGTCTTGGTAGCAGTGGCAGGTTTCTTGGCCTGCTTTCCCTTGTTCCAGCCTTGCATTGGTCTCCAAGCTGGCTTGGCTTGAGAAGTATTACCCTCTTGCTTAGAGGACGTAGCACTTTGGGCTGGTCCGTTTCTACGAAAGGGACGAAAATTAGGTTTATTTTTGGCCTTGAAAGGCCGATCCTGAGGAAGGGCGTGGCCCTTACCCCCAGTGATATCAGAGATAATCTCTTTCAAGTCAGGGCCAAACAGCGTTTTCCCCTTGAAAGGAATGTTAAGTAGCTTGTTCTTGGAAGACGCATCAGCTGACCAAGATTTCAACCAAAGCACTCTGCGCGCCACAATAGCAAACCCAGAATTCTTAGCCGCTAACCTAGCCAATTGCAAAGTGGCGTCTAGGGTGAAAGAATTAGCCAATTTGAGAGCATTGATTCTGTCCATAATCTCCTCATAAGGAGGAGAATCACTATCGACCGCCTTTACCAGCTCATCGAACCAGAAACACGCGGCTGTAGCGACAGGGACAATGCATGAAATTGGTTGTAGAAGGTAACCCTGCTGAACAAACATCTTTTTAAGTAAACCTTCTAATTTTTTATCCATAGGATCTTTGAAAGCACAACTATCTTCTATGGGTATAGTGGTGCGTTTGTTTAAAGTGGAAACCGCTCCCTCGACCTTGGGGACTGTCTGCCATAAGTCCTTTCTGGGGTCGACCATAGGAAACAATTTTTTAAATATGGGGGGAGGGACGAAAGGAATACCGGGCCTTTCCCATTCTTTATTTACAATGTCCGCCACCCGCTTGGGTATAGGAAAAGCTTCTGGGAGCCCCGGGACCTCTAGGAACTTGTCCATTTTACATAGTTTCTCTGGGATGACCAACTTGTCACAATCATCCAGAGTGGATAATACCTCCTTAAGCAGAATGCGGAGATGTTCCAACTTAAATTTAAACGTAATCACATCAGGTTCAGCTTGTTGAGAAATGTTCCCTGAATCAGTAATTTCTCCCTCAGACAAAACCTCCCTGGCCCCATCAGACTGGTTTAGGGGCCCTTCAGAACCATTATTATCAGCGTCGTCATGCTCTTCAGTATCTAAAACAGAGCAGTCGCGCTTACGCTGATAAGTGTGCATTTTGGCTAAAATGTTTTTGACAGAATTATCCATTACAGCCGTTAATTGTTGCATAGTAAGGAGTATTGGCGCGCTAGATGTACTAGGGGCCTCCTGAGTGGGCAAGACTCGTGTAGACGAAGGAGGGAATGATGCAGTACCATGCTTACTCCCCTCACTTGAGGAATCATCTTGGGCATCATTGTCATTGTCACATAAATCACATTTATTTAAATGAGAAGGAACTCTGGCTTCCCCACATTCAGAACACAGTCTATCTGGTAGTTCAGACATGTTAAACAGGCATAAACTTGATAACAAAGTACAAAAAACGTTTTAAAATAAAACCGTTACTGTCACTTTAAATTTTAAACTGAACACACTTTATTACTGCAATTGCGAAAAAATATGAAGGAATTGTTCAAAATTCACCAAAATTTCACCACAGTGTCTTAAAGCCTTAAAAGTATTGCACACCAAATTTGGAAGCTTTAACCCTTAAAATAACGGAACCGGAGCCGTTTTTAACTTTAACCCCTTTACAGTCCCTGGTATCTGCTTTGCTGAGACCCAACCAAGCCCAAAGGGGAATACGATACCAAATGACGCCTTCAGAAAGTCTTTTCTATGTATCAGAGCTCCTCACACATGCGACTGCATGTCATGCCTCTCAAAAACAAGTGCGCAACACCGGCGCGAAAATGAGGCTCTGCCTATGATTTGGGAAAGCCCCTAAGAATAAGGTGTCTAAAACAGTGCCTGCCGATATAATCCTATCAAAATACCCAGATTAAATGATTCCTCAAGGCTAAATATGTGTTAATAATGAATCGATTTAGCCCAGAAAAAGACTACAGTCTTAATAAGCCCTTGTGAAGCCCTTATTTACTATCTTAATAAACATGGCTTACCGGATCCCATAGGGAAAATGACAGCTTCCAGCATTACATCGTCTTGTTAGAATGTGTCATACCTCAAGCAGCAAGAGACTGCTCACTGTTCCCCCAACTGAAGTTAATTCCTCTCAACAGTCCTGTGTGGAACAGCCATGGATTTTAGTAACGGTTGCTAAAATCATTTTCCTCATACAAACAGAAATCTTCATCTCTTTTCTGTTTCTGAGTAAATAGTACATACCAGCACTATTTTAAAATAACAAACTCTTGATTGAATAATAAAAACTACAGTTAAACACTAAAAAACTCTAAGCCATCTCCGTGGAGATGTTGCCTGTACAACGGCAAAGAGAATGACTGGGGTAGGCGGAGCCTAGGAGGGATCATGTGACCAGCTTTGCTGGGCTCTTTGCCATTTCCTGTTGGGGAAGAGAATATCCCACAAGTAAGGATGACGCCGTGGACCGGACACACCTATGTTGGAGAAAAGTAGATTTGTTAGCGTCAATATCTGATGAAGAAAATTCTGAATGAGAAAAAACATCATCAGAGAAGGATAATTCAGTATGTTGTTGGTCATTTGAAACTTCATCAATTAAAAAAGAAGTTTGAAAAAGACTTAAAAATTTTAATAGAAGGCGCAAAGTCAGACAAAGCCTTTAACATAGAATCAGAAAAATATTCTTATAAATTTTCTAAGTATATCTTGTACATAAGATGTAAAAAGAATAGCAATACATAAAGCATAAATACTAATGGATTCTGCATGAGAAAGTTTATCATGATAACTTATTACAAACCATAGCTAAAGATAAACATTCATAACATTTAATATAAATGAACTTAGCTTTGGTAGGACTTATCTCAGTCAACAGGAATCGCTCAGTATGTTCTGATCCAGGAATAGTTTATGGAAAATCTTGCAATATGTAATAGAAAAAAACAACATATAAAGCAAAATTATCAAATTCCTTAAATGACAGTTTCAGGAATGGGAAAAAATGCAAAACAAACAAGCCTCTAGCAACCAGAAGCAACAAAAAAGTGAGACTTAAATAATGTGAGAAAAAGTGGAACAAGAATGACGCCTACATTTTTGGCGCCAAGTATGAAGCCCACATTATTGACGCCAAGTACAACGCCCATATTTTTTGGCGCCAAGTATGACACCACATCCTCTGACGCCGAAAACCATGCCCACATTTTTTGGCGCAAAAAAACGTCTGAACACACATGCGTCAAAAAATGACGTAACAACGAACAACTTCCGGCGACAACTACGGCGCCGGAAATTACAAAATTTTGCGCCAAAAAAGTTTGTGCCAAGAATGGCGCAATAAATTGAAGCATTTTCTGCCCCCGCGAGCCTAACAGCCCGCAGGGAAAAAAGTCAATTGAAAATTTTCAAGGTAAGAAAAAACCAGAATTTATGCTTAACCGGATAAATTTCTTTCTCCAACGGTGTGTCCGGTCCACGGCGTCATCCTTACTTGTGGGAATATTCTCTTCCCCAACAGGAAATGGCAAAGAGTACAGCAAAAGCTGCCCATATAGCCCCCCTCTGGCTCCGCCCCCCAGTCATTCGACCGACGGTTAGGAGAAAAAAGGAGAAACTATAGGGTGCCATGGTGACTGTAGTGTATAGAGAAAGAAATTTTTCAAACCTGATTAAAAAACCAGGGCGGGCCGTGGACCGGACACACCGTTGGAGAAAGAAATTTATCAGGTAAGCATAAATTCTGTTTTCTCCAACATTGGTGTGTCCGGTCCACGGCGTCATCCTTACTTGTGGGAACCAATACCAAAGCTTTAGGACACGGATGAAGGGAGGGAGCAAATCAGGTTACCTAAACGGAAGGCACCACGGCTTGCAAAACCTCTCTCCCAAAAATAGCCTCCGAAGAAGCATAAGTATCGAATTTGTAAAATTTGGCAAAAGTGTGCAGAGAAGACCAAGTCGCTGCCTTACATATCTGATCAACAGAAGCCTCGTTCTTGAAGGCCCATGTGGAAGCCACAGCCCTAGTAGAGTGAGCTGTGATTCGTTCAGGAGGCTGATGTCCCGCAGTCTCATAAGCCAATCGGATGATGCTTTTCAGCCAGAAAGAAAGAGAGAGGTAGCAGTAGCTTTTTGTCCTCTCCTCTTACCAGAGTAAACGACAAACAAAGATGAAGTTTGTCTGAAATCCTTTGTTGCGTCTAAATAGAACTTTAAAGCACGGACGACATCTAAATTATGTAACAAACGTTCCTTCTTTGAAACTGGATTCGGACACAGAGAAGGAACAACTATTTCCTGGTTAATATTCTTGTTGGAAACTACTTTTGGAAGAAAACCAGGCTTGGTACGCAAAACGACCTTATCTGCATGGAACACCAGATAGGGTGGATCACACTGCAAAGCAGATAATTCAGAAACTCTTCTAGCAGAAGAAATAGCAACCAAAAACAGAACTTTCCAAGATAGTAACTTAATATCTATGGAATGTAAAGGTTCAAACGGAACCCCTTGAAGAACTGAAAGAACTAAATTTAGACTCCAAGGAGGAGTCATGGGTCTGTAAACAGACTTGATTCTGACCAAAGCCTGTACAAAAGCTTGTACATCTGGCACAGCTGCCAGGCGTTTGTGTAACAAAACAGATAAAGCAGAAATCTGTCCTTTAAGAGAACTTGCTGACAACCCTTTATCCAAACCCTCTTGGAGAAAGGAAAGAATCTTAGGAATTTTAATTTTACTCCAGGAGAATCCCTTGGATTCACACCAACAGATATATTTTTTCCATATTTTATGGTAAATCTTTCTAGTCACAGGTTTTCTGGCTTGGACCAGAGTATCTATCACTGAATTTGAAAACCCACGCTTGGATAAAATCAAGCGTTCAATTTCCAAGCAGTCAGCTGCAGAGAAACTAGATTTGGATGTTCGAATGGACCTTGTACTAGAAGATCCTGTCTCAAAGGTAGCTTCCATGGTGGAGCCGATGACATATTCACCAGGTCTGCATACCAAGTCCTGCGTGGCCACGCAGGAGCTATCAGAATCACCGAGGCCTTCTCCTGTTTGATCCTGGCTACGAGCCTGGGAAGGAGAGGAAACGGTGGAAACACATAAGCTAGGTTGAACGACCAAGGCGCCACTAATGCATCCACTAGAGTCGCCTTGGGATCCCTGGATCTGGACCCGTAGCAAGGAACCTTGAAGTTCTGACGAGACGCCATCAGATCCATGTCTGGAATGCCCCATAATTGAGTTAACTGGGCAAAGACCTCCGGGTGAAGTTCCCACTCCCCTGGATGGAAAGTCTGACGACTCAAATAATCCGCCTCCCAGTTGTCTACTCCTGGGATGTGAATTGCAGATAGATGGCAGGAGTGATCCTCCGCCCAATTGATGATCTTGGATACCTCTCTCATCACCAAGGAACTCTTTGTTCCTCCCTGATGGTTGATGTAAGCTACAGTCGTCATGTTGTCCGACTGGAATCTTATGAATCCGGCCTTCGCTAGTTGAGGCCAAGCCCGGAGCGCATTGAATATCGCTCTCAGTTCCAGGATGTTTATCGGGAGAAGAGACTCTTCCCGAGACCATAGACCCTGAGCTTTCAGGGAGTCCCAGACCGCCCCCCAGCCTAATAGACTGGCGTCGGTCGTGACAATGACCCACTCTGGTCTGCGGAAACTCATTCCCTGAGACAGGTGATCCTGTGTCAACCACCAACGGAGTGAGTCTCTGGTTAACTGGTCTACTTGCAATGGTCTTGGATGAATTCGAGCAAAAGGGACCACGTCCATTGCTGCAACCACATATAAATATCAAATAAATCAATCGATTTTGCCCACCATAGTGTCAACCAGTATATAGCCCATTAATAAGCCTTCATTCTGTTATGAGTCTAAGAAAATGGCTTACCAATCCCAAAGAGGGAAAATGACAGTCTTCTAGCATTACTAAGTCTTGTTAGAAAATGGACTAGTCATACCTTGAGCAGAAAAGTCTGAAAACTGTTCCCCCCAACTGAAGTTCTCTGGGCTCAACAGTCCTGCGTGGGAACAGCAATTGATTTTAGTTACTGCTGCTAAAATCATACTCCTCTTTTAAACAGAACTCTTCATCCTTTTCTGTTTTAGAGTAAATAGTACAAACCGGCACTATTTTAAAACAAACTCTTGATAGAAGAATAAAAAACAACAACTAACACCACATACTCTTCACCATCTCCGTGGAGATGCTACTTGTTCAGAGCGGCAAAGAGAATGACTGGGGGGCGGAGCCAGAGGGGGGGCTATATGGGCAGCTTTTGCTGTGCTCTTTGCCATTTCCTGTTGGGGAAGAGAATATTCCCACAAGTAAGGATGACGCCGTGGACCGGACACACCAATGTTGGAGAAAATATTTATTCATATGCATTATCCCAAATAATGAAACTGACAGTCTGAATGAAGGAATACTGATTATCCTGAATCATGGCAAATATAAGTTTAAAGACATATATTTAGAACTTTACATATAAAGTGCCCAACCATAGCTTAGAGTGTCACAAAAAATAAGACTTACTTACCCCAGGACACTCATCTACATATAGTAGATAGCCAAACCAGTACTGAAACGAGAATCAGTAGAGGTAATGGTATATAAGAGTATATCGTCGATCTGAAAAGGGAGGTAAGAGATGAATCTCTACGACCGATAACAGAGAACCTATGAAATAGATCCCGTAGAAGGAGACCATTGAATTTAAATAGGCAATACTCTCTTCACATCCCTCTGACATTCACTGCACTCTGAGAGGAAAACCGGGCTCCAGCCTGCTGCGAAGCGCATATCAACGTAGAATCTAGCACAAACTTACTTCACCACCTCCCTGGGAGGCAAAGTTTGTAAAACTGAATTGTGGGTGTGGTGAGGGGTGTATTTATAGGCATTTTAAGGTTTGGGAAACTTTGCCCCTCCTGGTAGGAATGTATATCCCATACGTCACTAGCTCATGGACTCTTGCTAATTACATGAAAGAAACATAATTTATGTAAGAACTTACCTGATAAATTCATTTCTTTCATATTAGCAAGAGTCCATAAGCTAGTGACGTATGGAATATACATTCCTACCAGGAGGGGCAAAGTTTCCCAAACCTCAAAATGCCTATAAATACACCCCTCACCACACCCACAATTCAGTTTAACGAATAGCCAAGAAGTGGGGTGATAAGAAAGGAGCGAAAGCATCAAAAAATAAGGAATTGGAATAATTGTGCTTTATACAAAAAATCATAACCACCACAAAAAGGGTGGGCCTCATGGACTCTTGCTAATATGAAAGAAATGAATTTATCAGGTAAGTTCTTACATAAATTATGTTTTCTTTCATGTAATTAGCAAGAGTCCATGAGCTAGTGACGTATGGGATAATAAATACCCAAGATGTGGAACTTCCACACAAGAGTCACCAGAGAGGGAGGGATAAAAATAAAGACTGCCAATTCCGCTGAAAAATAATCCACAACCCAAAACAAAAGTTTTAATCTTAATAATGAAAAAAACTGAAATTATAAGCAGAAGAATCAAACTGAAACAGCTGCCTGAAGTACTTTTCTACCAAAAACTGCTTCAGAAGAAGAGAAAACATCAAAATGGTAGAATTTAGTAAAAGTATGCAAAGAAAACCAAGTTGCTGCTTTGCAAATCTGGGGGTCGATCCGATATAAATCGTCGCCCGCAAAAGCCGGCGACGCCAATATTTGCGCGGATTTGGTATCACATATACGGCGTAACCTAGAAGTTACGCGCGTATATTTCTGCCGTCGCCCGCAGTTTTTTGGGCCATAGGCAGGTATACCAAACCCGCGCAGTTTGGTATCCAATATGCAGCGTAAGGACTTACGTGGCGAAAATGGAGAAAACTTACTCCATTTTCACCTCGCCACAAAAAGCAGCCGTAAGAAGCCTTACGCTGACTATTGGAGCCCCGTAACTCCCTAAACTAACTAGAAAATAAACCTAACACCTAACGCATGCGCAATGTCTATCTCCCTGTCAACCGCGATCTGCTAAAATAAACCAAACACCTAACGCATGCGCAATGTCTATCTACCTGTCAACCGCGATCCCCCCCCCCCCCCGAAATCCCTAATAAAGTTATTACCCCCTAAACCGCCGCTCCCGGACCCCGCCGCCATCTACATAAACTAACCCCCTACTGTGAGCCTCTAAAACCGCCGCCATCTACCTTATCTATCCCCTAATCTGACCCCTTACACCGCCGCCACCTATATAAAAATTATTAACCCCTAATGTAAGCCCCTTACACCGCCGCCATCTCTATTAAAATGATTAACCCCTAATTTAATCTACCTACCCCGCCGCCAGCTATATTATCTATATTAACCCTAAGTATATTATAGTTAATATAGGTATTACATTATATATATTAACTATATTAACCCTAATTATATTAGGGTTAATATAGTTACTATAGTATTTATATTAACTATATTAACTCTATCTAACCCTAACTAAATTTATATTAAATTAATCTAATTCATTTATAAACTAAAATATTCCTATTTAAATCTAAATACTTACCTATAAAATAAACCCTAAGATAGCTACAATATAATTAATAATTACATTGTAGCTATGTTAGGGTTAATATTTATTTTACAGGTAAATAGTTAATTATTTTAACTAGGTATAATAGATATTAAATAGTTATTAACTATTTAATATCTACCTAGTTAAAATAATTACCCAATTACCTGTAAAATAAATCCTAACCTAAGTTACAAATACACCTACACTATCAATAAATTTAATAAACTACTAACATCTATCTAAAAATACAATTAAATTAACTAAACTAAATTACAAAAAATAAAAAAAAGATTACAAGATATTTAAGCTAATTACACCTATTCTAAGCCCCCTAATAAAATAATAAACCCCCAAAATAAAAAAATTTCCCTGCCCTATTCTAAATTCAACAAATTTCAAAGCTCTTTACCTTACCAGCCCTTAAAAGGGCCTTTTGTGGGGCATGCCCCAAAGAATTCAGCTCTTTTGCATACAAGAAATACAATACCCCCCCCATTACAACCCACCACCCACATACCCCTATTCTAAACCCACCCAAACCCCCCTTAAAAAAGCCTAACACTACCCCCCTGAAGATCTCCCTACCTTGTCTTCACCACACCGGGCCGAACTCCTGATCCGATCCGGGCGATGTCTTCCTCCAAGCGGCAAAGAAGAATTCTTCCTCCGGCGATGTCATCCTCCAAGCGGCAAAGAAGAATTCTTCCTCCGGCGACGTCTTCCTCCAAGCGGCAGCAAAGTCTTCATTCTTCCGGCGGCATCTTCAATCTTCTTTCTTCGGAACAGCCAATAGAATGCGAGCTCAATCTGATTGGCTGATTGGATCAGCCAATCGGATTGAACTTGAATCTGATTGGCTGATTCAATCAGCCAATCAGATTTTTTTAACTTAATTCCGATTGGCTGATAGAATCCTATCAGCCAATCGGAATTCGGCGGACGCCATCTTGGATGACGTCATTTAAAGGTACCTCATTCCAAGTTCAGCAGTCAGCCGGGATGGATGCTCCGCGGCGGCGGAGCGAAGAAAGAAGATTGAAGATGCCGCCGGAAGAATGAAGACTTTGCTGCCGCTTGGAGGAAGACGTCGCCGGAGGAAGAATTCTTCTTTGCCGCTTGGAGGACGACATCGCCCGGATCGGATCAGGAGTTCGGCCCGGTGTGGTGAAGACAAGGTAGGGAGATCTTCAGGGGGGTAGTGTTAGGCTTTTTTAAGGGGGGTTTGGGTGGGTTTAGAATAGGGGTATGTGGGTGGTGGGTTGTAATGGGGGGGGGGGATTGTATTTGTTGAATGCAAAAGAGCTGAATTCTTTGGGGCATGCCCCACAAAAGGCCCTTTTAAGGGCTGGTAAGGTAAAGAGCTTTGAAATTTGTTTAATTTAGAATAGGGCAGGGAATTTTTTTATTTTGGGGGTTTATTATTTTATTAGGGGGCTTAGAATAGGTGTAATTAGCTTAAAAATCTTGTAATCTTTTTTTTATTTTTTGTAATTTAGTGTTTGTATTTTTTTGTAATTTAGTTTAGTTAATTTAATTGTATTTTTAGATAGATGTTTGTAGTTTATTACATTTATTGATAGTGTAGGTGTATTTGTAACTTAGGTTAGGATTTATTTTACAGGTAATTGGGTAATTATTTTAACTAGGTAGATATTAAATAGTTAATAACTATTTAATATCTATTATACCTAGTTAAAATAATTAACTATTTACCTGTAAAATAAATATTAACCCTAACATAGCTACAATGTAATTATTAATTATATTGTAGCTATCTTAGGGTTTATTTTATAGGTAAGTATTTAGATTTAAATAGGAATATTTTAGTTTATAAATGAATTAGATTAATTTAATTAGGGTTAGATAGAGTTAATATAGTTAATATAAATACTATAGTAACTATATTAACTATATTAACCCTAATATAATTAGGGTTAATATAGTTAATATATATAATGTAATACCTATATTAACTATAATATACTTAGGGTTAATATAGATAATATAGCTGGCGGCGGGGTAGGTAGATTAAATTAGGGGTTAATCATTTTAATAGAGATGGCGGCGGTGTAAGGGGCTTACATTAGGGGTTAATAATTTTAATATAGGTGGCGGCGGTGTTAAGGGCTCACTTTAGGGGGTTATAGATATAATATAGCTGGCGGCGGGGTACGGGAGCGGCGGTTTAGGGGTTAATAACTTTATTAGGTTGCGGCGGGGTAAAGGAGCGGCGGTTTAGGGGTTAATAGCTTTTTTATTGTTAGGATAGTGAGGGGGGATAGCGGATAGAGGGTTAGACAGTGCGGGCTATGTTAGGGAGGCGTGTTAGACAGTGCGGGCTATGTTAGGGAGGCGTGTTAGACAGTGCGGGTGTTTTAGACTTTAGTCAGGTTTTATATGCGCCGGCAGATTCTAACGTGGCGCAAGTCACTGGCGACGCTAGAAATTTGTACTTGCGCAGATTTCTGGACATCGCTGGTTTGTGAGACTTACGGCACGTTAGCATCTGACGGCGACCTATATGGGATGGCTCGAGTTGCGAGCTGAAACTGCGGGCGACGCCGGTCTTCTCGCTTGCGCCGCAAACTGCGATCGATATCGGATCGCGCCCCTGATCAACAGAAGCTTCATTACTAAAAGCCCAGGAAGTAGAAACTGACCTAGTAAATGAGCTGTAATCCTTTGAGGCGGGGATTTACCCGACTCTACATAAGCATGATGAATCAAAGACTTTAACCAAGACGCCAAAGAAATGGCGGAGGCCTTCTGACCTTTCCTGGAACCAGAAAAGATAACAAATAGACTAGAAGTCTTTCTAAAATCTTTAGTAGCTTTTTCAGCTCCCGCGAGCCTAACAGCCCACAGGGAAAAAAAGTCAATTGAAACAATTCTTAAGGTAAGAAAAAATTATCATTTATATGCATTATCCCAAATAATGAAACTGACTGTCTGAAATAAGGAATACTGATCATCTTGAATCATGGCAAATATAAGTTTAAAGACATATATTTAGAACTTTAAGCTATGGTTGGGCACTTTATACATAGAGTGTCACAAAAAATAAGACTTACTTACCCCAGGACACTCATCTACATATAGTAGATAGCCAAACCAGTACTGAAACGAGAATCAGTAGAGGTAATGGTATATAAGAGTATATCGTCGATCTGAAAAGGGAGGTAAGAGATGAATCTCTACGACCGATAACAGAGAACCTATGAAATAGATCCCGTAGAAGGAGACCATTGAATTCAAATAGGCAACACTCTCTTCACATCCCTCTGACATTCACTGCACTCTGAGAGGAAAACCGGGCTCCAGCCTGCTGCGAAGGGCATATCAACGTAGAATCTAGCACAAACTTACTTCACCACCTCCACGGGAGGCAAAGTTTGTAAAACTGAATTGTGGGTGTGGTGAGGGGTGTATTTATAGGCATTTTGAGGTTTGGGAAACTTTGCCACTCCTGGTAGGAATGTATATCCCATACGTCACTAGCTCATGGACTCTTGCTAATTACACGAAAGAAAGAATATCCCCCATGCCTACTTGACAGGGCCTTAGAGAGAGCAAAAAAACTAAATAGAGAAGATATTCTAATAGATAACAAAACCACTAATACAGAAATCCCTTTTGGAGAAAAAGAAACTATTTTTATAACACAATACAATTCTGACTTTCACAAAATACAACACATAATACAAAAACATTGGCATATAATACAAAGAGATCCAATTCTAAAACGCCTAGTAAAAGATACACCGAGAATTATTTACAGAAGAGCACCAACACTTAGAAACCAGCTAGCTCCCAGTAAGAAAGTGAAACACAAATCAATCAAAAAAACATCACAGAATACAATCCGATATAAAGGGTTATTTGGCATACTTGGGATCTACAAATGTGGAAAAACAGGATGCGGATCATGCAAAATTATAAAATTAGGCACTAAAAATTTCAGATCTACAGTCACAGGGGAGATCTTTCAGATTCCAATTTTCTTCAATTGCAATTCATCTTTCACAGTTTATCTTATGGAGTGTATATGTGGCCTCCAATATGTAGGCCGCACCTCCAGAAAATTGAGGAACAGATGGGGTGAACACCACCGCAACTGCAAAAATTCCAAAAAAAAACAAAATTAAACATAGTATACCTAACCATTGTCTAACCAAACACAATGGAAACCCATACATATTCAATTATGTTCCAATTGACTTTGTTCCTAAAAGTTCAGCTTACAATAGGCTTAATAGACTCAAACAATGCGAGACATACTGGATCTATCGATTGAAGACGCTACATCCTTTTGGGCTCAATGCAAATTTGGATTTGGCAGCCTTTAATTGATAGATCCCCACACATTAACATACCTTTTTATGATCAAATATCCAAAATCTTCACTAAACACTTAAATCTCCAACAGTCTTACCAACACTTGATATGTGTTCATACATAATAAATACACATACACAATCACACAAATATGACATATATTCATGTGCACAGAGCATGATTATATGGATGCTAGACACAGAGACCAACCATGAACATTTTATATTTATATTTTAATTTTATATATATTTCTACATATACACTTAGTATTATCTCCACCAATAATTGAAGATATACAGTTGTGAGTTCCATTTATTGTTCCGTTTACGTCATGTTTTTGATACATGGAGGTTTTTTCCCATTTTATTAAACCTTTTTCAGATTAAATATTGTGATCAACAACAAGATCCAAATAGTATTACAGACAATTGACAAAATTATTGTTAATGACATATCCATTCTGGCACTAACACACATTATAGAAGGATTTTATTATGTTCTGTTTACATCATATGATGTTTGTAATCCTAGTTGTGTGCACTTGGCACAAATAGGAGAATCTTAGATAATATTACAGAAGAACGCATATAACATTTTGAGCAAGAAATTATTTATTTTCCTTTTCAACATTCGAGCAGATGGCTTTATATATACATAAATATTTCACCATCAGGTAAAAATACCTTAATCAGTTTATATACTGACACATCATCCTAAACAATATCCAGGGCAAAATGTTATCATCCAACTTCAATTGTTTCAAGCAGTTTCATATGCATATAGGCACAGAGAACATAATTGTATTCACAATAGACAATTATAGATGGTATATACAACCATTAAATTTGTTGCAATATTACAACTAACTGAATCAATTGTCAGTTAGAGACAAATGATATAGGAACACCGTACAGACCAACACGCAAGAATATTCTATAAAATTTTAAAGGGAAAAATTCCCATTTGTTCTGATCTAATCATTTTACAATAGTCTTTCAAGGTTATAGGCATATAGGGCACTATTGCACTATCGACAGTACACGAGATGCAACCATTAGATTATAGACCCATCACATTGCCACATTACAACCAATACAATAACATGTCAGTCAGAGACTAATTAAACAAGAATGTTATTATTAGTAGAACTACGGATTATGATTATAGACCACTGAGTAATATTTCACAAACAACACAAGTTAAACAAAGAATCATTTGACACATACTGTCTATATTTTTTTCAGATACATTACAAAAACCAGACAAGCTCTTACTTTTTTTTATAGAATTAATAAGACCAAGTGGATAACTGGTTTGTTTCAGGGGTTTATAGAATATGATGTATTATAAATACTTTTTATACAAGAGACTCCATTTTTTACTTCTATATATATGTTTTGTAACCATTAATGTTTTTAATTTGTAACAGCTGGGAGCCAGAACCGGCTTTTTCAGTTGATACACGCAAATGTATTCCTATTGGACAAATATCCTATGACAACTTCCTTTTTGAGACATACAATGTGTATAAATTGCTAACCGTTGTAAATCATTGCATTCGCTTTTTTATCTGAAGAAACGACCCAGTTGGGGTTGAGAAACGCGTCATAAGAATAAAGCAGTTTTATTTTGAGAAGTTGTCCGTGTTGCGTTACTCTAGTATCAACATAACAACACGCAAAGTTTTTGTTCAATTGAAACCAAGTCACCAGGAGGTGTACACCAAGTGAGAATCAGGAGAAGATCCCAAAGAACACACTTTCCACAGTGTACTAGCCACTTTCTCCGTTCAATACTGGTATTGTTCCTTGTCACCCTTTTGAATTGGGAAGTCGGTAGTGCTCTCTTTAGGCTTGGAGAGTGGCAGCTTGAGGCATATAGAAGAGAGTTCCTGTCTGTGGGCTTGCTGAAGAGGGTTGTGATTAACCCTTTGAGTGCTAAGCACTTTCCCACCTGGGTGCTAAGCTGATTTAAGTTTTTTTTTTTAATTTCTATTTTTTGAAAAAAAAAGTTTTTAACTTTTGTAAAAACGTTTCAGATCCCCAGATTGTTAGGCAATTACCTTTACAACAGTGGGTCTTGGGGGTCTGTAGCTGCTTAGATGCCTGAGATACAGGCTTCTAAGCAGCATGCCCCCTTTCCCTATACTTTGTATTGTAAATTGTATTAAGATTACTGCAGCTTTTACTATATCTTTGCACTAACCTTGTCTCATAATTATATGTTAGAAGTGCTGCAGCTTTAAGCTCAGCTCACTACACCCTCTGGGTGTGTCTGGGTCTCTGTGACATCATCAGAAGCCATGTTAGTTTTACTGATGAACCTGCTAATGAATAAGCCATGTGGTTGTAGCTAAATAAAAGTTATCTAAAGTTCCTGCTGCAGAGTCTTCATGATATGTGCAAGAGACATCAGACACAAGGTAACAGCACACAACTGAATGTTCTAATCCTGACTACACAGAGAACATAAAAATATTGTTAATAAAGTTGCACAGTGTTGTCATCACATCATTGCACATGATGTCACAGCGCAAATCGTGAAGCCCCGGCAATATTCCGGAGGTTGATATATAATATACAACCTCATATTTTTAGTATCATAATGACAATATCTTTTTAGAGATATTTATTTTTAATATATATACACCAGTGTTTTTAGATTATTTTGAAAACATTTCAGTGTTTTTAGATTATTTTGAAAACATTCCAATATGCAATCTAAGGAAGAAAGGAATTCCAAGTGTATGGGTTTTAATCTATCAAAAGAGATCTCTATTGTAGAAATATTATCAGAAACTCATGATATCAAACCCATGAGAGACCTCTTCTATTTATTAGAAGAAGAAATTAATAAAGAAAATAGGCACTGGTGGGACCTTACCACTTTGGAGAAATATTTAGAAATCAAACACATACCCAGGGGTCTAAGATTGTTGAAACACTGTTCATTCAAGGATGATGCAGAAACCATCAAAAGATGGTATGAAGCCTTGGATGAATGTTCTTTCAACTTAATCAAGATTCTAATAGACCATAGGAGACAACTATATAATCAGAGCAGTATTAACATAGAAAAAATCCAAACAGACCTTAAGGTATATCAACAGAACCCAGAATATAACAAAATTAATAAAGATATCAATGAAAGAACTGACAGATATCAAGAAAATCTAGTCAACAATAAAAATAAGACATTACAGAGAGATCACGAAGACTATGTCAATGACTGTGTATACACATACAATCGTAGAAACGATACACTAGAGAATATAGTGAACCACAATAACAATCAGAATGAATGGATAAAAGTCCGACATAGTGGAAACAAAAAACAGAAGGCATCACCCATTCAAACCAACACTAACACTAACCATACATATACACAAGCCAACCAATCACATATCACGAATACTTGGCAGCATAACAAAACACCCAATACACCAAACACAATTCATAACAGATCACAATATCATACACACCATAATTACAATGATGGATTCCAAAGGAACCAGTACCATTACAGAACCAATTATAATAAACATTACAATCAATCAACACCAGTTCAGCATTCATACCAACACAATCAGGCACAACAACACAATTACAACAAATCATTTCAATCACAGCATACACAACAATTGGGAGGAACATCATTCAACAAAAAAGATTTCCATTATGGAAGACCAAACAATAATAGCCACCATCACCAATATTTAGATTATGTTCCACCAAATATACATATGTCTAAAGAATCTACATTGGGACCCAGGACCAATGAATACAATTCACATCAGAATACTGTACACCACAAACTACAACTTGAGACATTCGAACATCCCAATAGATTCAGAGCATTATCCACTGAACACAGAGGGCACTTTTCGGATTCAGAGAGTCCAAGCACCAGCCATAGCCCCTCACCTTTTTTAGGGGTACCCCCTCCAATGAGAATGGAGAGTCAACATATAAGAACAGGCAAAAGACCTCATACTCTAGAAAACGAGGCTCCAGAGGCAGAGCCCTTGCCGCTAAGGAAAAGGAACTATCCAGACTAGATCAAGGGATTTTCAATCTTTCCACACAAATTATCCATTCCCGAAAAAAGAGTGTTAAAACGAGGGCTATCTTTTTGTCCACAAAACACGCCAAAAATGTTCGACATTTTCGTCAATTTAAATAATTTTACACGCAAACTAACTCTACAGATGTATTTTGCGAACAAAAGATTAAAAATTAACCAAATTGAATCTTCTCAAACACAATTAATTTTGACTGATCCCATGCCATCCAATAAAAATCTAGTTTGTCTATATTCAGAAACTAAATGATCTCACTACCCACCTATTTGATGGTTTTATACACACTGATGTAAAAAACAAATCTAATTTCAACCCCACTAATGTAGGGAAGGAATATATAGAGTTATACCAAAACATGGTTCTGGAAGATTTTGATAACTTATTGAAATAAAAAAAGAAAAAGAGAAATTACTGCCATCTGAGCCATCAAAAGGCCATCTGTAGTTTCAAGAACAACCCCAATATTTTTATTTGCGACGCCGACAAAGGCGGTGGAATAGTGATTCAAGATTTGGTTGATTACATTAGAGAAGCACATAGAATTTTGGGAGACTCAAATTACTACCAAATCCTACATGGAGATCCCACTGACAAATACTTACATTCCTATACAGAACTCATAGAAAAAGGCATTGCCTTGAATATCTTAAATAAAAACTAAAAAGATTTTTTAAAAATACAAAATCCTGGTATTGCCCACTACTATCATTTACCCAAAATCCATAAAAATAAAACGACTCCCCCTGGACGTCCAATCATTGCCGGGATCGGCAACCTTACATACAATTTGTCATATTTCATAGACCAATATTTGCAAAAATATGTAGTGACATTATCATACATTAAGGACAGTACTCATTTATTACAACACTTAAAGAAAATCAATATTAAAACAGAAATCTCATTTGTATTACTTGCAACGTCAGTTCCTTATACTCGAATATTTCACATGATTTAGGTTTACTAGCAATTTCTCACTTTCTGAAAAAGGATATTTATTTGCAGAGTACACAATGTGATTTTATTTTAGAAAGTATCCTTTTTATTTTACAGCATAATTACTTTATCTATCAAGATAGATTTTATTTACAGACCAAAGGAACGGCCATGGGGACCAGGTTCGCCCCAAGCTTTGCTAACCTATTTATGGGGTTTTTTGAAGAAAAATATATCTACACAGCGGACTTTGGGGTGAACCTGGTCTTCTATGGCCGTTACATAGATGATTTGATTTTTTATGGGAAGGAGACCAAACCCTGGCAAATAATTTCATAGAACACCTAAACTGTAACGATATGGGCATAGAATTTACAGCAAACATTCAAATACAAAACATTGAATATCTAGATCTTATTTTAAGCTTGGATGAACACAACATCACTTCCAAAACTTATTTTAAAGATGCTGATAGCAATAGCTTCCTAAACTATTATAGCAATCACCATAGGAATTGGATACATAATGTACCGTACAGAAAATTCCGAAGGATGAGACGAAACTGTAGCGATTATAATACCTTCTTAGCAGCATGCCCCCTTTCCCTATACTTTGTATTGTAAATTGTGTTAAGATTACTGCAGCTTTTACTGTATCTTTGCACTAACCTTGTCTCATAATTATATGTTAGAAGTGCTGCAGCTTTAAGCTCAGCTCACCACACCCTCTGGGTGTGTCTGGGTCTCTGTGACATCATCAGAAGCCATGTTAGTTTTACTGATGAACCTGATAATGAATACGTCATGTGGTTGTAGCTAAATAAAAGGTATCTAAAGTTCCTGCTGCAGAGTCTTCATATGTGCAAGAGACATCAGACACAAGGTAACAGCACACAACTGAATGTTCTAATCCTGACAACACAGAGAACATAAAAATATTGTTAATAAAGTTGCACAGTGACGTCATCACATCATTGCACATGACGTCACAGCGCAAAACGTGAAGCCCCGGCAATGCCTGTCACTATGCAGGCCCGATTGCTGGGGTAGGAGCGGGTGGGAGCCCCCAGATCTCCCTCAAGGTGGGAGAGTGCTAGCGACGGCTCTGAGCTGTCGTTAGCACTCAAGGGGTTAATGTTTCACCCTGTCTCATGATTCTTATGTCTAAGAAATCCACTGATTCTCTGTTGTAAGTCATCTTGAATTTCACAGTGGGGTGGACACCATTTAATTCCTCAACCCACTGTAGTAAACCTTCTTGGTGTCCACCCCACCGTGAAATTCAAGAGGACTTACGACAGAGAATCGGTGGATTTCTTAGACATAAGAATCATAAGAAGTGCCAGAAAGTAGGCAGTATGTGGGAGTTAGCTGGGACATTCCAGGGGAGTGTAGGTTAGGCATGACGTAGGTGTAGGCAGTGCAGGGGGAGTGTAGGTTAGCTCTGACATAGGTGTGGGAGATAGGGGGAGACCTTGTCGTGGTCCTGGGCTTGATCCTTTGGTGCTAAATATAACGGACTTGCCCCAGTTTTGATTTTAAACATTACTGTGAATCTGCTGGCGAGTGCCAGGTTTTCTGTGTGTTGTGTTGATAATGTTTGTAATGCTTCCCTGTGGGCCTGTCACCTAGGCTGCTCTGGGGTTAACTGCCTGGGTTGCTGTGAATTTTGCAGCTGTCTGTCAGTGTTCAGGGCTGTGGAGTTTGCTGTGGCTTAGGATGTGTACCCAGTCCACATCCTAAGGGGGTGCCAATCAAGCAGGATGCAGGGGGATCCAGCGTTTATATACATATCATTTAAACATTGGCCCCTTAACTGCCATAACCTAAAATTAACTGTAGAAGCTAAGGCCCTACACATTGTTGTGTTTATTATAAGAATATCAAATAAAATACTTTCTTGCTTATGGCTGATTAAAAATCAGCCAATAGGGATGAAGTGGTACCCCTGTTTAAAAGGTGTTTCAAGCATCCTGAAAATCAGTGTGAAGCAGCGACCACATGAAGAGGAGGGCTCTAGGAAGAAAGCTGAAGACTTGAAAATAGAAGACGCGGAGAGGCCAACGATATTCTGCCTTCGTGAAAATGGGCCCCCGGGTGCCTGGACCCTGTATGAAGAGGGCCCAATGTGGAGCGGAGGTGGCAGAAGTGGCCGCTGAAGACCACCTCCACCACCGCGAAGATGTCTGATCAAGAGGAGCCGGATTTTCGCATGGCGATTTTAAAATTTAGGTTTAGTTAGGGATTTTTTGGGATGGTTTTTTTAATTTAAAGAATAGGATTTTTTTTATTTTTATTTTTAGGATAGGCTTTGTAGTTAGACTTTATTATTTTGGAGTTTACTAGTATTGTAGAGGGGAAATGGTATTTTTTTTTAATGTAAGAGAGCTGCATTGACTTTAGGGCAATGCCCTACAAAAGGCCCTTTTAAGGGCTATTGTAATTTATATTTAGTGTTAGGGGTTAGGTTTTTTTTGTTTTGTTTTTTAACTTAGGGGGTTTAGTTCAGAGGGAGCGCTTGGTTTTAAATAGAGTAGGGTTAGTTTGGGTTGGGGGTTGTGGCAGATTAGGGGTTAATAGTGTAGGGTAGTTGCGGTAGGTATGTGTCGGTATAGGGGTTAATTGTTTAGATGCATACTTTTGTTGTGATATAGATACTTGCGGTGGGTATGTGGTGGTTGACGGGTTAATAGAGTAGATGGGTACTTCCGGTGGGTATTTGGTGGTTTAGATATTTATTAGTGTAATGTTAGTTTGCGATCGTGGGGTACTTGAGTTTAGAGACATTAGGATTAGTGGTTAGGCACAGCATTTATATTCCAAGGGATGCTGGGGATTATCTATCACCAGCAACGCTGACCAATGGCATGTACCGTATATTAAACGCCTCTCTGCGATGCTGCCTGTTAGTATCTATGTCAGGAGCTTGGAATATTTTGACAGGATCGATCGACATAGCAGCGGATCCCTTGGAATATCTCACCACGTAGCACTTTCGATCATCGGGGCCAGAGACTGAGGTCAATTGGAGTTGAAAACACTAGGATATCTTAAGACAAGTTTTTATCACTTTTATGTTAGAGGGTGAACAAAGATGACAGACATGTCATGTTTGGTATCAAAATAATCCTCCTGCTTTTAAAGGGACAGTCTACAATAGAATTGTTATTGTTTTAAAAGATAGATAATCCCTTTATTACCCATTCCCCAGTTTTGCATAACCAACACAGTTATATTAATACACTTTTTACCTCTGTGATTACCTTGTATCTAGGAACCTTCTTCCAGCCCCCTGATCACATGACTGTGACTGTTTATTATCTATTGTCTTAAATTTAGCATTGTTTTGTGTTAAATCTTAAATAACCCCCTGTGCCTGAACACAGTGTTATCTGTAGGGGCCACGTGTACTTTCTGTCTCTTTGTGTTGAAAAGAGATTTAAAAAGCATGTGATAAAAGGCAGCCCTCAAAGGTTTAGAAATTAGCATAAGAGCCTACCTATGTTTAGTTTAAACTAACAATATCAAGAGAATAAAGCAAATTTGATGATAAAAGTAAATTGGAAAGTTGATTAAAATGAAAAGTCCTATCTGAATAATGAAAATTTAATTTATACTAAACTGTCCCTTTAAGGATGTGTGCGCTGTATTTACATAACTAAAAAATAAATATATTTCAAAAGAGGGACTTGCACTCACACCTACATAGTAATCTGCCAGGGTGTCAGGAAATAAAAAGTATTATACATGAGATAAAGAATCTGCACTCACTGGATTTTCATTAGTGATGAATATTTAGTCTAGGTGACTTTTGGAGCAAACATGCCCCTTCCTCAGACCAACAGGAAAAAGTGCAAGTCCAAACAATTTAAAGGCTCAACCCAGTCCCCATCAATAAAAAGTGCCAAAATTGTTGTCAAGAGACAAACCTTATAAACAGAATCTGGTGAATATAATATGAAAAGTGTGCGATCAAACATTATTATAAAATGCATCATATACAAGCAAATATAGTGTACATACATAGTCATCATCATGTAGATATAGTTTGTATATATATATATATATATATATATATATAATCCAATAATCATAAATAGCAATCAAAACAAATATATATATATTTTTATTATCTCACAAAAGTGAGTACACCCCTCACATTTTTGTAAATATTTTATAATATCTTTTCGTTTAACAATACTGAAGAAATGACACTTTGCTACAATGTAAAGTAGTGAGTGTATAGCCTGTATAACAGTGTAAATTTGCTCTCCCCTCAAAATAACTCAACACACAGCCATTAATGTCTAAACTGTTGTCAACAAAAGAGAGTACACCTCTAAGTGGAAATGTCCAAATTGGGCCCAATTAGCCATTTTCCCTCCACGGTGTCATGTGACTCATTAGTGTTACAAGGTCTCAGGTGTGAATGGGGACCAGGTATGTTAAATTTGGTGTTATCACTGTCACACTCTTTCATACTGGTCACTGGAAGTTCAACATGGCACCTCATGGCAAAGAACTCTTAGGATCTGAAAAAAATAATTGTTGCTCTACATAAAGATGGCCTAGGCTATAAGAAGATTGCCAAGACCCTGAAACTGAGCTACAGCACGGTGGCCAAAACCCTACAGTGGTTTCACAGGACAGGTTCCACTCAGAACAGACCTCACCATGGTCGACCAAAAGAAGTTGAGTGCACATGCTCAGCTTCATATCCAGAGGTTGTCTTTGGGAAATAGACGTATGAGTGCTGCCAGCATTGCTGCAGAGTTTGAAGGGGTGGGGGGTCAGCCTGTCAGTGCTTAGACCATATTCCACACACTGCATCAAATTGGTCTGCATGGCTGTCGTCCAAGAAGGAAGCCTCTTATAAAGATGATGCACAAGAAATCCCGCAAACAGTTTGCTGAAGAAAAGCAGATTAAGGACATGGATTACTGGAACCATATCCTGTAGTCCGATGAGACCAAGTTAAAGTTATTTGGTTCAGATGGTGTCATGTGTGTGTGGCAGCAACCAGGTGAGGAGTACAAACACAAGTGTGTCTTGCCAACAGTCAAGCATGGTAGTGGGAGTGTCATGGTCTGGGCCTGCATGAGTGCTGCCAGCACTGGGGAGCTACAGTTAATTGAAGGAACCAAGAATGCCAACATGTACTGTGACATACTGAAGCAGAGCATGACC
The DNA here is from genome assembly GCF_027579735.1 of Bombina bombina. Lineage (NCBI taxonomy): Eukaryota > Metazoa > Chordata > Amphibia > Anura > Bombinatoridae > Bombina > Bombina bombina. The sequence goes on from NC_069504.1 coordinate 681,818,367, forward strand.
CAATCCCTTCGGAGAATGGGCCGCAGGGCAGTATTCCAACATGATAACAACCCCAAACACACCTCCAAGACGAGCACTGCCTTGCTAAAAAAAGCTGAGGGTAAAGGTTATGGACTGGCCAAGCATATCTCCAGACCTAAACCCTATTGAACATCTGTGGGGCATCCTCAAACGGAATGTGGGGGAGCGCAAGGTCTCTAACATCCACCAGCTCTGTGATCTCATGGAGGAGTGGAAGAGGACTCCAGTGGCAACCTGTGAAGCTCTGGTGAACTCCATGCCCAAGAGGGTTAAGGCAGTGCTGGAAAATAATGGTGGCCACACAAAATATTTACATTTTGGACCCCCACTTAGAGGTGTACTCACTTTTGTTGCCAACGGTTTAGACATTAATGGCTGTGTGTTGAGTTATTTTGAAGGGAGAGCAAATTTACACTGTTATACAGGCTGTACACTCACTACTTTACATTGTAGCAAAGTGTAATTTCTTCAGTGTTGTCACATGAAACGATGTAATAAAATATTTACAAAAATGTGAGGGGTGTATTCAATTGTGTGTGATATATATATATATATATATATATATATATATATTTGAAAAACATACCCATAGTTATTACTGAAGAGTTTCCGTATTCTCCTAGGAGTAGCTTTTATCAGTGCCGTGAGTTGTACACACTGGGTCACATGCTTTTATTGAATGAAAGGAAAAAGTGCAGTTACTCATTGATTATTGATTGATATAATGTATTCAGTAACTTTGAGAAAAGCAAGGGGACAAAGTTATTTACAGTGCTTGACATGTTTTGCAGCACCCTCTTGTGAAAAAAACAATAAAATTACAAATATTATCTAATGAGATGGCACCCCCACAAAAAAAGTTTTTTTATTATATATATATATATATATATATATATATATATATATATATATATATATATATATATATATATATATATATATATATATATATATATATATATATATATACACACACACACACACACTATATATGTGGTGATTTAACCACTTGATTGACAGTAAAAAAAAATCCAGTAACAAACTCGGCAATGAATTAACACCTTCTTTGTCTATTTATCTTGATCCGGTATTCCACTCCTGTTATCTACAAACAAAATTGGAATAAACATGGGTAGATTTCAGTTTTGAATAGAAGTGTTTTTGCAATATACATATATTAGCAAAAATGCTTCTATTAAAAGCTATAGCTGTTTCAAAAGTGTATTTAAGTATGCTCCATGCACCAGCACTTTAAACACAGCATTTGGTGTATCATCTGGTAATGACTCACTTTGTTAAAGGGACAGTCTACTACAGAATTGTTTAAAAAGATAGATAATCAGTTTATTACCTATTTCCCAGTTTTGCATAACCAACATAGTTACATTAATACACTTTTTACCTCTGTGATTATCTTGTATGTAAGTTTCTACAGACTGCCCCCTTTCCAGTTCTTTTGACAGACTTGCATTTTAGCCAATCAGTGCATAAATAACTCTATGGGAGTGAGCACAATGTTATCTATATGGCACACATGAACTAGCACTGTCTAGTTTTGGAAAAATGCACAACGATAAGAAATAGGCTTCAAGGGCTTAGAAATTAGCATATGAGCCTACCTAGGTTTAGCTTTGAACAAAGATTACCATGGTAACAATGCAAATTTTATGATAAAAGTAAATTGAAAAGTTTTGTTTTTTTTAAATTTCATGCCCTATCTGACTCATGAAACTTTAACTAGAATGTCACTTTAAGAATAACATAACTATATCAGGATAATAATAGGTTGTGTGTCATCAGGAAATAGACACTGAGCTATTAGCCATGTTGCACTAAACTAGAGGTTAGGAGAATAGTTTGTTTAAACGTATTGATAGTGAATGAGGATTTTCAAACCAGGAAGCATATACCAATCACCCATGGGGAAGAAGAGAAGAAAAAATAAAGTTTTTCTCTTAGTTAATAGAAACAATGAAAGGAAAAGAAAAAGAAAAATGATGCTAAAGAACCCAACAGGGTCTAAGAATCATGTATTTCCACTAAGGACAAAAAGGGTCTAATAATCAAATGTCAAGCCAAGGAGCCCAGGAGTTATACAGAGGTCTTATTTATTCTGAACTTGAAAACCAAACTATTCCATAAGTATAATGTGATCCATAATTGTATCAACCTGAGAAAAAGGTAGGTGATCTAGGTTGTTTCTGAGTATTTTGGGTATATTATTTAAAGGGACAGTCAACACCAACTTTGTTGTTTTAAAAGAAAGATAATCCCTTAATTACCCATTCCCCAGTTTTGTATAATCAACAGTTATAATAATACACGTTTTACCTCTGTAATTACTGCCTCCTTATTTCAGTTCTTTTGACAGACTTGCATTTTAGCCAATCAGTGGTCACTCCTCAGTAAATTCACATGCATGAGCTCAATGTTATCTATATGAAACACATGAACTAACGCCCTCTAGTGGTGAAAAACTGTCAAAATGCATTTAGATTAGGAGGCAGCCTTCAAGGTCTAAGAAATTAGCATATGAACCTCCTAGGTTTACCTTTCAACTAAGAATACCAAGAGAACAAAGCTAAACTGGTGATAAAAGTAAATTGGAAAGTTGTTTAAAATTACATGCCCTATCTGAATCATGAACTTTTTTTTTGGACTTGAATGTTTCTTTAAATTTATGCTACTTAATTTGTTAATCTGAAGTTTAAATATAACAAAATAAATAAATAAGGGGTCGATTTATCAAAGGCTTCGCAAGCCTTTCGACCCAATACGGCTGCAGGTTCTCACAAGAGAACCTGCACACCGTATTTAACAAGCAACAGTCATCAGACCACTGCTTCCCTAATTTTTTCGCCACCTCTAAATTGGCGAAATTCAATCTCCATGGTCTAGTCCGACCGGGGAGATGGACAGCTCCTGCCCGCACGTAATTGGCTGTACGTGGGCAGGAGGCGTGATTGTGCGCAAGCGCAAAATAGCGCTAGTGTGCAATGCTGAATTCCGCCAGGGGAATTCAGCCTGCCAGCGGCGAGCTGTGGCGGACATGGGCGCATATGTGCGCCCATGTCCGCCTCAGCTTGATAAATCACCCTCCTAGTCTGTTTACCATATGTGTAAGAAAATTACAACTTCTATGTCTAAAAACCTTTTTACAAAATTCTCGTCTAAGGTTTTTATTTGGTAATGATAATAATAATAATAATAATAATATTTAAATTCTATGATAAACTTTTCCTTTTGGCATTTTCCATTAGTTTCTTACACAAATCCCAAAACACAGATAAACTATTGTGTAGTGGAAAAACAACAAAATAGCAGAGATTTATAAGTAGAGAAATGGACTAGAAAGAACTGAACACAAAGTATGCACCATACCACACCCTCCTTCCAAGCACAATATATTCACAGATACATCTACACAACAGAAACATTTATATTTACACCCTCACTAAACTAATAAACTTGTTGATGGAAATGTACAAGATTGAGAAACAGAAAAAAAAAACAACAACAAACATAAGCAATAAGACTATATGTGGAAAAAGCTTCCTTACTGTGCAGTGACTCCTCGCTGTCTACTCACTAGCTGCACCTGTGCTTAGCTGTTGATTACAGCAATGAGCCTGTAAGATTGTCAGGTTTGCTTCAACATCTAATGATAAACAGAAACAAAATCTCTCTTTTTTTTTGGACAGCACTCATTCCTTAGTGATGCTTAAAATTAATGTATTACTAGTAGTGCCTTTAATACATAAATATTATTGCATTAAATACATAAGTAATATTGTAAAAATCATTTTAACACTTTCACTGCTGAGACTGTGCTGAGGTAGTTTATATAAATATTTGTTTTTTTTAGCTATATTTAAATATTATGTTCAAAGACCTTGTACATCCAGTATGGTAAAAAAATTTTATTTGTGTCATTTATAGTCTATATGGTAAACACCATAGCACAAAGTATCATTTTTCACATGAGCTAAATGGGATTTGCTATTTTCATTATAACTTAAAGGGACATAAACCCAAAAGTTTTCTTTCATGATTCAGATAGAGAATATATTTTTAAACAACATTCCAATTTACTTCTATTATGTTATTTGCTTCCTTCTCTTGTTATCCTTTGCTGAAAAGTTTATCTAGGTAAGATCAGGAGCAGCACCTAGGTTCTAGCTGCTGATTGGTGGCTGCATAAATATACCGATTGTCATTGGCTCACCCATTTTCTAGAAACCAGTAGTGCATTGCTGCTCCTTCAACAAATAATACCAAGAGAATTAAACAAATTAGGTAATAGAAGTAAATCAGAAAGTTGTTTAAAATGGTATTCTCTATCTTAATCATGAAGGAATTTTTTTGGGTTTCAAGTCCCTTTAATGTGATTTATTAGGAAATCCTAAATTTGTATTTTCTGCCAGAATCAAGAAAATATGAGTTAAAACAACAATACAATTTAATGTGCCAAGCAGTTACCGAGAGACAATCATTATAACACTGATGCTTTGTTCCCTTGGTATGCTTTGCTGAAAACTAAACCTTACCTAGGTAGGCTCATATGCTAATTTCTAAGCCCATGAAGGCTGCCTCTTATCTCAGTGCATTTCGACAGTTTTTCACAGTTAGATATCGCTTATGCGTTTATTTGTGCCATATAGATAACTTTAGATAACATTGTGCTCACTCCAGTGGAGTTATTTATGAGTCAGCACTGACTGGCTTAAATGCAAGTCTGTAAAAAGTACTAAAAGGAGGAGGCAGTCTGTAGTGACTTAGATACAAGATAATAACAGAGTTAAAAAGTAGGAGGGGGCTGCAAAATATATCATGCACTCATACCTCCAAACATTTCAAAATGCAAGAGGGACCCCCTCACTGAGCAAAAGTGTTATATGTGGTAGGCAGGAGCAGGTTTGGGGTCTGGGGAGTAGGCTTAACAAGTTGCAGAACATAACACACATTACATTTTTTTTTAAAAAAGTATAAGCACTCTGATAAGTGACTTTTGTTATTAGGGGTACACTTTCTGGTTGCCTAGGTAACCACACCAAGCCTCCTCCTGCTTGACGCAAAATATTTAACTGACAGCAGAAGGAATATTCCTAACAAATTAAAGCTGCTACTTTTTTTACAGTGTTTTTCTTGTGTTTGTACATGATACTCCTGAGGTTTAGCAGGTATTAAAGGGACAGTCAAGTCCAAAAAAACGTTCATGATTTAAATAGAGAATGTAATTTTAAACAACTTTCCAATTTACTTTTATCACCAATTTTGCTTTGTTCTTTTGGTATTCTTAGTTGAAAGCTAAAACTAGGAGGTTCATATGCTAATTTCTTAGACCTTGAAGACTTCCTCTAATCTGAATGTATTTTGACCACTAGAGGGCATTAGTTCATGAGTTTCATATAGATAACATTGAGCTCATGCAGGTGAAGTTACCCAGGAGTGAGCACTGATTGGCTAAAATGGATGTCTGTCAAAAGAACTGAAATAAGGGGGCAGTTTGCAGAGGCTTAGATACAAGGTAATCACAGAGGTAAAAAGTGTATTTCTATCACAGTGTTGGTTATGCAAAACTGGGGAATGAGTAATAAAGGGATTATCTTTCTTTTTAAACAACAAAAATGGTATTGACTGTCCTTTTAAGTGCTCTGTGGAAAAACAAAAGGCATTTGGAGCAGTATATAAATCCCACAAAAACGTTAGCCCTGTATACAACTTTCAAATAATTTACTTATGCTGCCGAACGGTTCAGAGACCACTACAGATCACTCTGCAAAAAATTAAGCTATTCAGCTAAGCAGAGACAGCAGACACATTGCCCTGGCTGCGGCTGCTGCGCCGGCACCCTCCCCACCCCTGCACCACCGCCGCTGCCCCCCCTCCCCCCGCTACACACAGTGCTCTGACTTTTTTCTACTTTTAGTTGCAGCAACGGTTTGATATCAGCCTGCCCCTTGTCCCCTCACCCTCCTGCCTGGGTAGTAAGACTGCCTCTCTAGCATGCAGGATTAGAAGCAATACCTGCTTTATGTGACATAATAATGGAGATGGGGTGCGTTCACTCCTCACACTGCAGGGATAGGGCTAGGAGTATGTTGCACAACCCATCGTACAACTGTAAAGCAAAAAATTGTGTATAAACAGCCTGGGATTAGGGGAGATACATCTCTAGTGATGCTAATGATCCGACTCTGAGTCTGAACTTCTCTCAGATCTTACCCATGGCCAGAGTAGTACTGACTGCCGTCGTCAGAGACTCACAGCACACTGCCACACTCCACTAGTAAGAAGATACAGTGAGGCTCCTGATGTGACCAATCAGAACTTCCAAGTTAGATCTCAAGACAACATGCAGTCACATGCACCAAAAACCACTGACTGTGTATAGTTAGCATGTGGTCACGTGATGACCATGTATGGGCCCAATAGAATTAAAAAAAATAAAATTTAAATAAAAAATGCATGGGGCAATGCGGGACAGATGTCAATAATCCTGGGACAGACCCCTAAAATCGGGCCTGGCCCACAAAAATCTGGACAGTTGGGGGGTATTTAACTTTGTCCCTCTGCTTTTCTCAAAGTTACTGAGTGAGCACAATATATCAATCAATAATCAATGAGTACAGACACTTTTTTTATAAACTGTATTGGGCTCAGTGGTGGACCTCATAAACAGGGTCCTGGTGCAATAATTTTTTCTGGACCTCCTAATTAAAATAAAAGCAAATAATAATGATAATTATAAAAATCTACTGATATTAAACTATATTCCTTACCTTATATTAGATAGTAACCTCCCAAAAAACATGGTAATATACTGTATTATGTACATAGCCACAGAGTAAAACTATATTGTGTGCTGTGTTGCTTATCTGAACAAGGGAGACGGTCTGGTTTATGCTCTGAACATATTGTAAAGTGACTGCACAGCTTACTATCCACTTATCTGCTATCATTTAAAATATTATAGTGTTCATGAAGAACCTTGGGAAAACACAAGCACACAAAAATACAAACATACACACTATTGTAGAGTACATGAAGGACCCTGGAAAACAGTAATCACAAACACACACATATATACATGTATAAACATGCACGCACACATACACACACCCATAAATACATACATGCACACACAGATACATACGCAGGCAAACAGAAAAAGACACACCATACATAAATATATACAAACACAAATGCACACGCATATACACAGTACATACGTACATAAATATATACACACTCATACATAAATACATACACACATACACACACTTAAATGCATAAACACACTTACATACATGTAAGCACACACTCATATACACACACATACAAATACACACACACGTATATACAAGGAAATAAATTAGCCCCCCCCCCCAAAAAAAAAATAAAAAATCTGAAAACATGTAATTAGGGTCATAAAATACTGGAAGTGGGCAGCATAGTGGCAAGGAACAGACTACTGATGTGATTGCTGTGAGACTGTAAGTCTCCCTCCTGCTGCTACGACTCACATGTTTGTGCTGGAGCTGAACTCTGACTCTTCTTTATCCCCTAAAGGACTGGGAATTTCAGACAAAAACTTACCCAAAAGACCATTGTAATTTTAGCATTTTTGCTATCACTCCATATAACCAGAAAAAAAAACTTGTTTTTTTTGTCTTTTTTATTTACCTATAAAAACTAAATTATTTTTTTTCCCAGTAGACAACCCAAGGTATTGATCTAGGCCCATTTTGGTATATTTCATGCCACCTTTTTTTCTGCCAAATGCAATCAAATTAAAAAAAAATTGTTAACTTTTTCACAAACTTTGGGTTTCTCATTTAAATTATTTACATATCGTGCATGCAGTCATAACACAAATGGTTGTAAAAGTTTCTCTGGGATTCCCTTTGTTTAGAAATAGCAGACATACATGGCTTTGCCATTGCCTTTCGGTAATTAGAAGGCCGCTAATTGCAGCTGCGCATCACATTTCTGAAATTCCTGGCAGTGAAGAGATTAATTAGGGAGTTAGTAAAGTTACGTTTAGCTATAGTGTAGAGATTACCCTCCTACCTGATACTTCCTAAACAGCTCTCTTACCTCCCTCACCCCCTACTGGTCACCACCACCTTAGGTACTGACAGACAGTTTGCCAATGTGAAGTTTTAGGGCATTTTTTTAAAATTATTTTTATTTTCTGCAGTGTAGGAGCATGCAGAAATATCGCTATCACGCCACTGTCAGCAAGATTGCCACATAAAGAGCCCAGAACTGGTCCTTAAAGGGACAGTCTAGTCAAAATTAAACTTTTAGCATTCCAATAGGGTATGACATTTTAAACAACTTTCCAATTTACTTTTATCATCAAATTTGCTTTGTTCTCTTGGTATTCTTTGTTGAAAGCTAAACCTAGGTAGGCTCATATGCTAATTTCTAAGCCTTTTAAGGCTGCCTCTTATCTTAGTGCATTTTCATCATTTTCCACAGCTAGACAGTGCTAGTTCACGTGTGCCATATAGATAACATTGTGCTCACCCCATGGAGTTATTTATGCACTGATTGGTTAAAAAATGCAAGTCTGTCAAAATAACTGAAAAAGGGGGCAGTCTGCAGAGGCTTAGAAACCAGGTATTTACAGAAGTAAAAAGTATATTAAAATAGCTGGTTTGTTTATGCAAAACTGGGGAATGGGTAATAAAGGGATTTCCTATCATTTTAATCAATAAAAATTCTGGAGTAGCAGACGTCCCATCATGTAAATACTCATTTCAGGGAGGTACAGTAAGTGAGTTATGAGCTCCCAGGTGTTTACAGGATTGCCAACTGCAGGGCAAATGCAGGCATGCATAGCGTAGTACGGCTCTTAACATGTGTGAGATCAAAGAGCATGAAAAGCAGCAGCTAAAATGTATGGGAGTCTGCAAAACTTACCTATATCAGGTCTGCTTTGTCTCAAGGCAACTCACCAGCACCAGTAAGTGTACTTACTTTAGCTTCTCTCTAGCACTGCCACCACTCTCTAGCGCAGTGCTTTCCAAACTGTGTGTCGGGACACACTAGTGTGTTGGCAGCAGTGTGTAGGTGTGTCCCTGCTTCAGCACAAATTTTTTTTATTTCATTTTTAAAATTTTTTTTTTGGTTTCTGACTTTCTGCCTGCCTGCTACGCATATCACATGGTTGACACGTGAATGATACCTAGGGGGTCACAGATCATCTTAACCTATTGGCGCAGCTCAGTGGGAACTGAAACTATTCCCATTGGCGGCTTTGGCGGCACATTGGCTCCTGACTGCACATGTAGTCTCCTTAATTGCCTAGTGACTGCATGTGTAGTCAGTGAGTGGGACAGCAGTGTGTCTGCAGCGCGGGCAGTAGTCAATCGGACTCACCGAGCTCTGAGGGCGGCAGCTTAAACGGTGAGCTGAAGTCAGAAGTCAGTGGTTTTTTTTTCTGCAGCTAGCTCCCAGTAGTGCATTGCTGCTCCTGCTCTTGATATATGGATAGGAAGGGGAAGCTTAAAAATGCTTGATGATGAAATGCGAGTGTCTTTATCTAATATTCCACCAAATATTCAGAAATTGTGTTCATCCCATCAACCTCATACATCCCATTAAAATAGTAAGTAGCTATTGGTGTTATTAAACTTTTTTTTTTAATTCTTGCACATACATACATACTGTTACTTGTAAATACATTTCATTATATCATTTATGTATGTGTCCGTATCTCTTAAAACAAGTTAGTTTAACCTCCTGTTTGCCAGTACAACTGTGTCGTGAAATGATGAAGGTCTAAAAAGTGCGTCGCCAACATGAAAAGTTTGGAAAGCTCTGCTCTAGCGCCTCTCTCTAGCACAGCTCTTAGTTCAGACTGTCCTCTGTACTCTCCTCCTCCCTTTACCTCCCTGTGTGTGCCCCACTTGCTCCTGGCTTACATATCATTGACATTGTGGGTGACATTCGCTTTGTATCCCTGCACAACTGAGTTTCTGGGATATTGTGTTTAGTTTCTAATTTGATCCTAATAGAGAGAGGCAGGGAGGATGGTATCTTGAAAAAAAGTGAATATGACTTTTTATGGGTGATGGAGCCAAAATTGGCAGTATTTTACCATCTCCCCAAAATACATAAGGGATTGGAAAATCCACCAGGGAGACCCATCATTTCGGGGATTGGCTCCCTCACCACTAAGTTGTCTGAATATGTGGACCATCTCCTTAAACCAATGGTCCCTTGCCTACAATCCTATGTTAGGGACACTCCATATGAATTGAAAGAACTAAAAACCTTAAAATTGGAGAATGATTACACATGGATTACCATGGATGTGACATCCTTATATATATGTATCCCGCACGATCTAGGGATCAGTGCGGTTGAATACTTTTTCCAAAGATATAATTATATAAATCTTGAACAAAGAAAATTTATTAAAGACTCTATGAGATTTATATTGGAAAGGAACTACTTTCTCTTTCAGGACAAATATTACCTTCAGACCACGGGAACTGCGATGGGGACAAAATTTGCCCTCAATTTCACAAATCTATACATGGGGTGGTGGGAGGATTTGTATGTGTTCTCAAAGAATGAATTCTCAGGAAATATCGTCAAATGGCTAAGTTTCATTGAAGATATTCTAATTGTATGGAGGGGAGATGAAGAAAGTATTGGAAAATTGGTTAAGTATGCTAATATGAACTTTCTAAATCTTAGGTTCACTGAGTGTCATAATAGAGATACTATTCAATTCCTGGATCTTGAACTTGGCCATGGGGATGGAAAGGTTATTTCAAAACTTTTTAGAAAAACTTCATGCCCATAGTTGTCATAAAAAAAGAATGGATTGTGAACATCCCCTATGGCCAATATCAAAGAATCCGGAGGAATTGCACTGATCTAAATGATTTTGATCAGGAGTCAGAAATAGTCACTAATAGACTGAGAGCTAAAGGCTACTCAGAGTCACTAATAGACTGAGAGCTAAAGGCTACTCAGAGTCACTAATAGACTGAGAGCTAAAGGCTACTCAGAGTCACTAATAGACTGAGAGCTAAAGGCTACTCAGAGGATCTTTTAAAGGATAAGCTACAGAAAGTGAGGTCTATGGATAGGGAATTACTCTTTAATAAAAAGTCCAGAAAGAGGATAACAATCTAAAGAATGGTCCACCAATGTTCATCACAAAATATAATACAGCACATAAACAAATTGAAAGGGCAATTAATAAACATTGGCCCATTTTGAGATAAGATCCCTTGTTAAAGGACATCCTATCGGAGAAAGGGAAAGTTATCTTTCGCAGAAATAGGAATTTAAAAATTATGTTGGCTGAGGGCTCCTAGCCGTTTGAAGAGGGAGAATAATACTTCCATACTGAATGGGAATTTTTTAAAAACCAAAGTCTATAAATCTATAAGTGTGGAAGGAAAAACTGTACCACTTGTGCACATGCCGATAGGGATAATAAATCATTCTCTGGGAATAGAGATGATAGGGTGTATGAAATTAACCAGTTTTTAAACTGCAAATCAAGACATGTAGTTTATTATTTGTCCTGTTCGTGCAACCTTATTTATATAGGTCGCACTAAACAGTGTCTGAAAACAAGATTTTTAGAGCATTTTCGTAATATTGAACAGGGAAATATGAATCATGGGGTTTCAGCACATTTTGCACTGACCCATGATAGGGATCCTAGCTGCCTGAGAGTGAAAGCCATTGATTGGATTAAAAAACATTTAAGAGGAGGTGACAGGGTTCTCACTTTCAGACAGCGAGAAACCTTTTGGATCTATTCCTTGGACTCCCTTGAGCCAAAGGGAATGAATAGGGATATAGACTTGGTTGCTTTTATCTTGAATCAATAAATATGTGTTGGTATATATTTCCCTGTATCTTTTTATTTTAGGGTTCAACCCTGTGACATTTTTGTGCTTGTCAATATGTTATGTTCAAAATAGATATGATGATATAATGAATTTAGCATGTCTTTTGTTCTTAGCTTTTAAGAATGATTAGTTTTTTTATTTGAGGTCAGTTAAACTAATATGGTAATTGGTGCTGTGCTGACTTGGTCACATGTAATTATTTGTGTTATTTATTTAAATTTATTAATTATTCATCAACTAATTTATAGATATATTCTGTGATGTTGAATGGTTTTATGATTGTATTTTAAATGTTCCTATAAGATATCTTTATTTTTCTATGTATATATATATATATATATGTGTGTGCGTCTTAGAGAAACAGACGGCTAGATTACGAGTTTTGCGTTAGGCTGAAAAAGCAGCGTTAACAGGTCCTAACTCTGCTTTTTCACTACCGCTGCTATTACGAGTCTTGCCGGTTTAGGGGCACCGCACACTTGTTTGGCCTTACCGCAAAACGACTTACGTAAACTTCATAAAGTCTTTTTTCTATGGGACTTCCATAGCACTGATATTACGAGTCTGTCCTGGGAGGCCAAAAAGTGAGCGGTACACCCTCTACCTTCAAGATCCGTAACGCATTTTAAAGTCAGTAGTTAAGAGTTTTATGGTACAACGCTGTAGCATAAAACTCATAACTAAAGTGATAAAAAGTACACTAACACCCATAAACTACCTATTAACCCCTAAACCGAGGCCCTCCCGCATCGCAAACACTAAAATAACATTTTTAACCCCTAATCTGCCGCTCTGGACATCGCCGCCACTATAATAAACATATTAACCCCTAAACCGCCGCACTCCCGCCTTGCAAACACTAGTTAAATATTATTAACCCCTAATCTGCTGCCCCTAACATCACCGCCACCTACATTATACTTATTAACCCCTAATCTGCTGCCCCCAAAATCGCCGACACCTACATTATTTTTATTAACCCCTAATCTACCGCCCCCAATGTCGCTGCAACCCACCTACACTTATTAACCCCTAGTCTGCCGCCCCCAACGTCGCTGCCACTATTCTACATTTATTAACCCCTAAACCTAAGTCTAACCCTAACCCTAACACCCCCTAACTTAAATATAATTTAAATAAATCTAAATAAAATTACTATCATTAACTAAATTATTCCTATTTAAAACTAAATACTTACTTATAAAATAAACCCTAAGCTAGCTACAATATAACTAATAGTTACATTGTATCTAGTTTAAGGTTTATTTTTATTTTACAGGCAAGTTTGTATTTATTTTAACTAGGTAGAATAGTTATTAAATAGTTATTAACTATTTAATAACTACCTAGCTAAAATAAATACAAAAGTACATGTAAAATAAAACCTGTTACACTAACACCTAACACTACACTACAATTAAATAAATTAACTAAATTAAATACTAGTGATGTCGCGAATAGTTCGCCGGCGAATAGCTCCCGGCGAACATAGCTTGTTCGCGTTCGCCGCGGCAGGCGAGCATATGCGATGTTCGATACGCCCCCTATTCGTCATCATTGAGTAATACTTTGACCCTGTACCTCACAGTCAGCAGACACATTCCAGCCAATCAGCAGCAGACCCTCCCTCCCAGACCCTCCTACCTCCTGGACAGCATCCATTTTTGATTCATTTGGAAGCTGCATTTTTAGAGAGAGGAGGGACAGTGTAGCTGCTGCTGATTTAATAGGGAAATCGATAGCTAGGCTAGTGTATTCAGTGTCCCCTACAGTCCTGAAGGACTCATCTGATCTCTGCTGTAAGGACAGCACCCCAAAAAGCCCTTTTTAGGGCTAGAACATGAGTCTGCTTTTTTTTTTCCTGTGAATCTAATTGCAGTTGCCTGCCTGCCTGCCTGCCTGCCTGCCAGAGTCTGTGTCAGGCTCACAGCATATACTGTGCCCACTTGCCCAGTGCCACCACTCATATCTGGTGTAACAGTAGTGTACATTTAAAAAAAACAACACTTTTTTGACTGTGTTAAATAATAGCAGTCAGTTTCCTTCACACGTGTGCGTTTCAGTGCCTGCCTGCCAGCGCACAGTGTCACCCCAGTGCAACTCATATCTGGTGTAACAGTAGTGTAGATTTAAAAAAAAACAACACTTTTTTGACTGTGTTATCTAATAACAGTCAGTTTCCTTCACACATGTGCGTTTCAGTGCCTGCCTGCCAGGGCACAGTGTCACCCCAGTGCAACTCATATCTGGTGTAACAGTAGTGTAGATTGAAAAACAGCAACACTTTTTTGACTGTGTTAAATAATAGCAGTCAGTTTCCTTCACACGTGTGCGTTTCAGGGCCTGCCTGCCAGGGCACAGTGTCACCCCAGTGCAACTCATATCTGGTGTAACAGTAGTGTAGATTTTAAAAAAACAACACTTTTTTGACTGTGTTAAATAATAGCAGTCAGTTTCCTTCACACGTATCCAATTCAGTGCCTGCCTGCCAGGGCACAGTGTCACCCCAGTGCAACTTATATCTGGTGTAACAGTAGTGTAGATTTAAAAAAAAACAACACTTTTTTGACTGTGTTAAATAATAGCAGTCAGTTTCCTTCACACGTGTGCGTTTCAGTGCCTGCCTGCCAGGGCACAGTGTCACCCCAGTGCAACTCATATCTGGTGTAACGTGTGCGTTTCAGTGCCTGCCTGCCAGGGCACAGTGTCACCCCAGTGCAACTCATATCTGGTGTAACAGTAGTGTACATTTAAAAAACACAACACTTTTTTGACTGTGAAATAATAGCAGTCAATTTCCTTCACATGTGTGCGTTTCAGTGCCTGCCAGGGCACAGTGTCACCCCAGTGCAACTCATATCTGGTGTAACAGTAGTGTACATTTAAAAAGACCAACACTTTTTTGACTGTGTTAAATAATAGCAGTCAGTTTCCTTCACACGTGTGCGTTTCAGTGCCTGCCTGCCAGCGCACAGTGTCACCCCAGTGCAACTTATATCTGGTGTAACAGTAGTGTAGATTTAAAAAAAAAAACACTTTTTTGACTGTGTTAAATAATAGCAGTCAGTTTCCTTCACACGTGTGCGTTTCAGTGCCTGCCTGCCAGGGCACAGTGTCACCCCAGTGCAACTCATATCTGGTGTAACGTGTGCGTTTCAGTGCCTGCCTGCCAGGGCACAGTGTCACCCCAGTGCAACTCATATCTGGTGTAACAGTAGTGTACATTTAAAAAACACAACACTTTTTTGACTGTGAAATAATAGCAGTCAATTTCCTTCACATGTGTGCGTTTCAGTGCCTGCCAGGGCACAGTGTCACCCCAGTGCAACTCATATCTGGTGTAACAGTAGTGTACATTTAAAAAGACCAACACTTTTCTTACTGTGTTAAATAATAGCAGTCAGTTTCCTTCACACGTGTGCGTTTCAGTGCCTGCCAGGGCACAGTGTCACACCAGTGCAACTCATATCTGGTGTAACAGTAGTGTACATTTAAAAAAAATAAAAATTTTTTGACTGTAATAGATTGAATAGCAGTTAGTTGTCTACAAGCGTGTGTGTCAGGCCTATAGCGTCTACTCTGCCAACTTCTGCCAGTGCACAGTGCCCCTCATATCTGTTGTCACAGTAGCTTGCACGCATAGTACCACTAATCGAAAAAAAAATGACAGGCAGAGGCAGGCCACCCTGCAGGGGCCGTCGTGTTCGTGGTGCTGTGATTCCATTTGGCCCTAGAATAATGCCCAGTGTTCAGAGGCCACGTACCCTGAACTCGAACAGTTCTGAGGACATAGTTGACTGGCTAACACAGGACAGCCAATCTTCTACAGCTTCCGCTCGGAACCTTGACGCACCATCCTCCTCCAGCTTAGCTTCGGCACCTCTCAAGTTACCACTCACCCGCCTGCCACCACCACCAACACTAGCACCACAGCCGCTTCACTTGATCTGTCAGAGGAGTTATTTACACATCAGTTGGAAGCAATGAGTGATAGTGATGTGCAACCATTTTTGCCAGAGGATGTAGATAACACGGATATGTCTCAGTCAGGTAGCATTACACACATGGACGTACGGTGTGATGATGAGGATGTTGTACCCGCTGCTGCTTCCTTTGTTGAGTTGTCAGATACAAGTGAAGCGGTTGATGATGACGATGCGTCCGTGGATGTCACGTGGGTGCCCGCTAGAAGAGAAGAAGAAGAGGGGGAAAGTTCAGATGGGGAGACAGAGAGGAGGAGGAGACGAGTTGGAAGGAGGGGGAGGTCGTCACAAGGAGCTAGTGGCACAGTCAGACAGCATGCATCGACACCCAGGGTTGGCCAGACAGCGCGCCAATCAACGCATGCTGTTGCCACCACCAGAATGCCTGTCATTGCAGAGCTCAGCAGTGTGGCATTTTTTTTGTGTGTCTGCCTCTGACAACAGCGATGCCATTTGCAACCTGTGCCAAAAGAAACTGAGTCGTGGGAAGTCCAACACCCACCTTGGTACAACTGCTTTGCGAAGGCACATGATCGCACATCACAAACGCCTATGGGATCAACACATGAATAAAAGCAGCACACAAACTCAAAGCCGCCATCCTCCTCCTGGTCCAGCATATTCAGCCATGTCAACCACTGCTGTACTCCTTGCCCCCTCTCAACCATCCGCCACTTGGTGTCTCGCCTTGAGCAGTTCCTGCTCATCTGCCCACAGTCAGGTGTCTGTCAAGGACATGTTTGAGCGTAAGAAGCCAATGTCACAAAGTTACCCCCTTGCCTGGCATCTGACAGCTGGCTTGACTGAACTCTTAGCCAGCCAGCTTTTACCATACAAGCTGGTGGAGTCTGAGGCGTTCCAAAAATTTGTAGCTATTGGGACACCGCAGTGGAATGTACCCGGCCGAAATTTCTTTGCACAAAAGGCAATCCCCAACCTGTACTCGATTGTGCAAAAGGAAGTAATGGCATGTCTGGCACACAGTGTTGGGGCAAGGGTCCATCTGACCACTGATAGCTGGTCTGCAAAGCATGGTCAGGGCAGGTATATCACCTACACTGCGCATTGGGTAAAACTGCTGACGGCTGCCAAGCATGGAATGCGTGGCTCTGCAGAGGAGTTGGTGACACCTCCACGACTTGCAGGCAGGCCTGCTGCCACCTCCTCTACTCCTCCTACTCCATCCTCTTCCATAACCTCCTCGGCTGAGTCCTCTTCTGCTGCTGCATCTTGCTCCACATTAACGGCACCCCCCAGCTCCCCAGGTACTATTCCACATCCCGGATACGGCAGTGTCACGCCGTCTTGGGGTTGACTTGCCTGAAAGCAGAGAGTCACACCGGACCAGCACTCCTGTCCGCCCTGAACGCACAGGTGGATCAGTGGCTGACTCCGCACCAACTGGAGATCGGCAAAGTGGTTAGTGACAACGGAAGAAATTTGGTGGCGGCATTGAATTTGGGCAAGTTGACACATGTGCCGTGCATGGCACATGTGTGTAATCTGATCGTACAACGGTTTGTGCATAAGTACCCAGGCTTACAGGACGCCCTGAAGCAGGCCAGGAAGGTGTGTGGCCATTTCAGGCATTCCTACACGGCCATGGCGCACATTTCAGATATCCAGCGGCGAAACAACATGCCAGTGAGACGCTTGATTTGCGACAGCCCGACACGTTGGAATTCAACACTCCTAATGTTCGACCGCCTGATCCAACAAGAAAAAGCCGTTAACGACTATTTGTATGACCGGGGTGCTAGGACAGCCTCAGCGGAGCTGGCAATTTTTTTGCCACGTTACTGGACGCTCATGCGTAATGCCTGTAGGCTCATGCGTCCTTTTGAGGGGGGGACATACCTAGTCAGTCGCACCGAAGGCACCAAGGAGCGTGAAGAGGAAGAGTTGTGGTCACCATCACCACCAGAAACAGCCTTATCAGCATCGCTGGCTGGACCTGCGGCAACGCTGGAAGAGGATTGTGAGGAAGAGGAGTCAGAGGAGGAATGTGGCTTTGAGGAGGAGGAGGAGGAAGACCAACCACAACAGGCATCCCAGGGTGCTCGTTGTCACCTATCTGGTACCCGTGGTGTTGTACGTGGCTGGGGGGAAGAACATACCTTCAGTGAGATCACTGAGGACGAGGAACGGGACATGAGTAGCTCGGCATCCAACCTTGTGCAAATGGGGTCTTTCATGCTGTTGTGCCTGTTGAGGGACCCTCGTATAAAAAGGCTGAAGGAGAACGACCTGTACTGGGTGTCCACTCTACTAGACCCCCGGTATAAGCATAAAGTGCCTGAAATGTTACCGAATTACCGCAAGTCGGAAAGGATGCAGCAGTTCCAAAATAAATTAAAAAGTATGCTTTACACAGCGTATAAGGGTGATGTCACAGCACAACGGGAATCTAACAGGGGAAGAGGTGAAAGTAATCCTCCTCCTCCCACCACCACGCCGGCAAGGACAGGACGCTTTACAGACGTGTTGTTGATGGAGGACATGCAGAGCTTTTTAAGTCCTACGCATCGCCACAGCCCTTCGGGGTCCACCCTCAGAGAACGACTCGACCAACAGGTAGCAGACTACCTCGCCTTAACTGCAGATATCGACACTCTGAGGAGCGATGAACCCCTTGACTACTGGGTGTGCAGGCTTGACCTGTGGCCTGAGCTATCCCAATTTGCGATAGAACTTCTGGCCTGCCCCCGCTTCAAGTGTCCTGTCAGAAAGGACCTTCAGTGCAGCAGGAGGTATTGTCACTGAGAAGAGAAGTCACCTAGGTCAAAAAAGTCTAGATTACCTCACCTTTATTAAGATGAATGAGGGATGGATCCTGAAGGGACTGACAGTGGGCAATACATTTGACTAAAAAACATAATTTATGTAAGAACTTACCTGATAAATTCATTTCTTTCATATTAACAAGAGTCCATGAGCTAGTGACGTATGGGATATACATTCCTACCAGGAGGGGCAAAGTTTCCCAAACCTTAAAATGCCTATAAATACACCCCTCACCACACCCACAAATCAGTTTAACGAATAGCCAAGAAGTGGGGTGATAAGAAAAAAAGTGCGAAGCATATAAAATAAGGAATTGGAATAATTGTGCTTTATACAAAAAAATCATAACCACCACAAAAAAGGGTGGGCCTCATGGACTCTTGTTAATATGAAAGAAATGAATTTATCAGGTAAGTTCTTACATAAATTATGTTTTCTTTCATGTAATTAACAAGAGTCCATGAGCTAGTGACGTATGGGATAATGACTACCCAAGATGTGGATCTTTCCACACAAGAGTCACTAGAGAGGGAGGGATAAAATAAAGACAGCCAATTCCTGCTGAAAATAATCCACACCCAAAATAAAGTTTAACGAAAAACATAAGCAGAAGATTCAAACTGAAACCGCTGCCTGAAGAACTTTTCTACCAAAAACTGCTTCAGAAGAAGAAAATACATCAAAATGGTAGAATTTAGTAAAAGTATGCAAAGAGGACCAAGTTGCTGCTTTGCAGATCTGGTCAACCGAAGCTTCATTCCTAAACGCCCAGGAAGTAGATACTGACCTAGTAGAATGAGCTGTAATTCTCTGAGGCGGAATTTTACCCGACTCAACATAGGCAAGATGAATTAAAGATTTCAACCAAGATGCCAAAGAAATGGCAGAAGCTTTCTGGCCTTTCCTAGAACCGGAAAAGATAACAAATAGACTAGAAGTCTTACGGAAAGATTTCGTAGCTTCAACATAATATTTCAAAGCTCTAACAACATCCAAAGAATGCAACGATTTCTCCTTAGAATTCTTAGGATTAGGACATAATGAAGGAACCACAATTTCTCTACTAATGTTGTTGGAATTCACAACTTTAGGTAAAAATTCAAAAGAAGTTCGCAACACCGCCTTATCCTGATGAAAAATCAGAAAAGGAGACTCACAAGAAAGAGCAGATAATTCAGAAACTCTTCTAGCAGAAGAGATGGCCAAAAGGAACAAAACTTTCCAAGAAAGTAATTTAATGTCCAATGAATGCATAGGTTCAAACGGAGGAGCTTGAAGAGCTCCCAGAACCAAATTCAAACTCCAAGGAGGAGAAATTGACTTAATGACAGGTTTTATACGAACCAAAGCTTGTACAAAACAATGAATATCAGGAAGAATAGCAATCTTTCTGTGAAAAAGAACAGAAAGAGCGGAGATTTGTCCTTTCAAAGAACTTGCGGACAAACCCTTATCTAAACCATCCTGAAGAAACTGTAAAATTCTCGGTATTCTAAAAGAATGCCAAGAAAAATGATGAGAAAGACACCAAGAAATATAAGTCTTCCAGACTCTATAATATATCTCTCGAGATACAGATTTACGAGCCTGTAACATAGTATTAATCACGGAGTCAGAGAAACCTCTTTGACCAAGAATCAAGCGTTCAATCTCCATACCTTTAAATTTAAGGATTTCAGATCCGGATGGAAAAAAGGACCTTGCGACAGAAGGTCTGGTCTTAACGGAAGAGTCCATGGTTGGCAAGATGCCATCCGGACAAGATCCGCATACCAAAACCTGTGAGGCCATGCCGGAGCTAATAGCAGAACAAACGAGCATTCCCTCAGAATCTTGGAGATTACTCTTGGAAGAAGAACTAGAGGCGGAAAGATATAGGCAGGATGATACTTCCAAGGAAGTGATAATGCATCCACTGCCTCCGCCTGAGGATCCCGGGATCTGGACAGATACCTGGGAAGTTTCTTGTTTAGATGAGAGGCCATCAGATCTATCTCTGGGAGCCCCCACATTTGAACAATCTGAAGAAATACCTCTGGGTGAAGAGACCATTCGCCCGGATGCAACGTTTGGCGACTGAGATAATCCGCTTCCCAATTGTCTACACCTGGGATATGAACCGCAGAGATTAGACAGGAGCTGGATTCCGCCCAAACCAAAATTCGAGATACTTCTTTCATAGCCAGAGGACTGTGAGTCCCTCCTTGATGATTGATGTATGCCACAGTTGTGACATTGTCTGTCTGAAAACAAATGAACGATTCTCTCTTCAGAAGAGGCCAAAACTGAAGAGCTCTGAAAATTGCACGGAGTTCCAAAATATTGATCGGTAATCTCACCTCCTGAGATTCCCAAACTCCTTGTGCCGTCAGAGATCCCCACACAGCTCCCCAACCTGTGAGACTTGCATCTGTTGAAATTACAGTCCAGGTCGGAAGAACAAAAGAAGCCCCCTGAATTAAACGATGGTGATCTGTCCACCACGTTAGAGAGTGTCGAACAATCGGTTTTAAAGATATTAATTGATATATCTTCGTGTAATCCCTGCACCATTGGTTCAGCATACAGAGCTGAAGAGGTCGCATGTGAAAACGAGCAAAGGGGATCGCGTCCGATGCAGCAGTCATAAGACCTAGAATTTCCATGCATAAGGCTACCGAAGGGAATGATTGAGACTGAAGGTTTCGACAAGCTGTAATCAATTTTAGACGTCTCTTGTCTGTTAAAGACAGAGTCATGGACACTGAATCTATCTGGAAACCCAGAAAGGTTACCCTTGTTTGAGGAATCAAAGAACTTTTTGGTAAATTGATCCTCCAACCATGATCTTGAAGAAACAACACAAGTCGATTCGTATGAGACTCTGCTAAGTGTAAAGACTGAGCAAGTACCAAGATATCGTCCAAATAAGGAAATACCACAATACCCTGTTCTCTGATTACAGACAGAAGGGCACCGAGAATCTTTGTGAAAATTCTTGGAGCTGTAGCAAGGCCAAACGGTAGAGCCACAAATTGGTAATGCTTGTCTAGAAAAGAGAATCTCAGGAACTGATAATGATCTGGATGAATCGGAATATGCAGATATGTATCCTGTAAATCTATTGTGGACATATAATTCCCTTGCTGAACAAAAGGCAATATAGTCCTTACAGTTACCATCTTGAACGTTGGTATCCTTACATAACGATTCAATAATTTTAGATCCAGAACTGGTCTGAAGGAATTCTCCTTCTTTGGTACAATGAAGAGATTTGAATAAAACCCCATCCCCTGTTCCGGAACTGGAACTGGCATAATTACTCCAGCCAACTCTAGATCTGAAACACAATTCAGAAATGCTTGAGCTTTCACTGGATTTACTGGGACACGGGAAAGAAAAAATCTCTTTGCAGGAGGTCTCATCTTGAAACCAATTCTGTACCCTTCTGAAACAATGTTCTGAATCCAAAGATTGAGAACAGAATTGATCCAAATTTCTTTGAAAAGACGTAACCTGCCCCCTACCAGCTGAACTGGAATGAGGGCCGTACCTTCATGTGAACTTAGAAGCAGGCTTTGCCTTTCTAGCAGGCTTGGATTTATTCCAGACTGGAGATGGTTTCCAAACTGAAACTGCTCCTGAGGACGAAGGATCAGATTTTTGTTCTTTGTTGAAACGAAAGGAACGAAAACTATTGTTAGCCCTGTTTTTACCTTTAGATTTTTTATCCTGTGGTAAAAAAGTTCCTTTCCCACCAGTAACAGTTGAAATAATAGAATCCAACTGAGAACCAAATAATTTGTTTCCCTGGAAAGAAATGGAAAGTAGAGTTGATTTAGAAGCCATATCAGCATTCCAAGTCTTAAGCCATAAAGCTCTTCTGGCTAAGATAGCCAGAGACATAAACCTAACATCAACTCTAATAATATCAAAAATGGCATCACAGATAAAATTATTAGCATGCTGGAGAAGAATAATAATATCATGAGAATCACGATTTGTTACTTGTTGCGCTAGAGTTTCCAACCAAAAAGTTGAAGCTGCAGCAACATCAGCCAATGATATAGCAGGTCTAAGAAGATTACCTGAACACAGATAAGCTTTTCTTAGAAAAGATTCAATTTTTCTATCTAAAGGATCCTTAAACGAGGTACCATCTGACGTAGGAATGGTAGTACGTTTAGCAAGGGTAGAAATAGCCCCATCAACTTTAGGGATTTTGTCCCAAAATTCTAACCTGTCAGGCGGAACAGGATATAATTGCTTAAAACGTTTAGAAGGAGTAAATGAATTACCCAATTTATCCCATTCTTTGGAAATTACTGCAGAAATAGCATTAGGAACAGGAAAAACTTCTGGAATAACCGCAGGAGCTTTAAAAACCTTATCCAAACGTATAGAATTAGTATCAAGAGGACTAGAATCCTCTATTTCTAAAGCAATTAGTACTTCTTTAAGTAAAGAGCGAATAAATTCCATCTTAAATAAATATGAAGATTTATCAGCATCAATCTCTGAGATAGAATCCTCTGAACCAGAAGAGTCCAAAGAATCAGAATGATGGTGTTCATTTAAAAATTCATCTGTAGAGAGAGAAGATTTAAAAGACTTTTTACGTTTACTAGAAGGAGAAATAACAGACAAAGCCTTCTTTATGGATTCAGAAACAAAATCTCTTATGTTATCAGGAACATTCTGCACCTTAGATGTTGAGGGAACTGCAACAGGCAATGGTACATTACTAAAGGAAATATTATCTGCTTTAACAAGTTTGTCATGACAATTATTACAAACAACAGCTGGAGGAATAGCTACCAAAAGTTTACAGCAGATACACTTAGCTTTGGTAGATCCAGCAGGCAGTGATTTTCCTGTAGTATCTTCTGGCTCAGATGCAACGTGAGACATCTTGCAATATGTAAGAGAAAAAACAACATATAAAGCAAAATAGATCAAATTCCTTATAAGACAGTTTCAGGAATGGGAAAGAATGCCAAATATCAAGCTTCTAGCAACCAGAAGCAAATGAAAAATGAGACTGAAATAATGTGGAGACAAAAGCGACGCCCATATTTTTTAGCGCCAAATAAGACGCCCACATTATTTGGCGCCTAAATGCTTTTGGCGCCAAAAATGACGCCACATCCGGAACGCCGACATTTTTGGCGCAAAATAACGTCAAAAAATGACGCAACTTCCGGCGACACGTATGACGCCGGAAACGGAAAAGAATTTTTGCGCCAAAAAAGTCCGCGCCAAGAATGACGCAATAAAATGAAGCATTTTCAGCCCCCGCGAGCCTAACAGCCCACAGGGAAAAAAGTCAAATTTTTGAGGTAAGAAAAATATGATAATTCAATGCATAATCCCAAATATGAAACTGACTGTCTGAAAATAAGGAAAGTTGAACATTCTGAGTCAAGGCAAATAAATGTTTGAATACATATATTTAGAACTTTATAAATAAAGTGCCCAACCATAGCTTAGAGTGTCACAGAAAATAAGACTTACTTACCCCAGGACACTCATCTATCTCTACGACCGATAACAGAGAACCTTATGAAATAGACCCCGTAGAAGGAGATCACTGCATTCAATAGGCAATACTCTCTTCACATCCCTCTGACATTCACTGCACGCTGAGAGGAAAACCGGGCTCCAACTTGCTGCGGAGCGCATATCAACGTAGAATCTAGCACAAACTTACTTCACCACCTCCCTTGGAGGCAAAGTTTGTAAAAACTGATTTGTGGGTGTGGTGAGGGGTGTATTTATAGGCATTTTAAGGTTTGGGAAACTTTGCCCCTCCTGGTAGGAATGTATATCCCATACGTCACTAGCTCATGGACTCTTGTTAATTACATGAAAGAAAAGGCCTAATGAGATGAGCTGCCTTGGGCTAAAAACGGTCCACACGCTGCTGTATTTTATCTCTGAATGCCGGATGACTTGCGTGACTTATCCGCCACCAACTAGGGTTCAAGCCGCAATGTTAAGCCGCAATGTTTTAGGGCACTTTCTGCCTGGGAAACAAACATCAATTTTTCTGGCCGCTGCTACAGCAGCAGCTGCAACAATACCTAATTTTTCAGGCATGTGTACTTGCCTAATTTTTCTGGCCTCTGGTGCTGCACTGTGGCTTCAAAAACCAAACAAAAAAAAAGGCACATAACAGGGATTAAACTGATAGGAATAGTACTACTTAACACACCACTCCTATCTGGTGGCACATTAGATTGCACGCGCAGTGCCCCAAATTTAAGTAGGAGGTCCATCTCCTGGTTCCTAAAATCGATGCCATATACACGTCCCCTGATAGGGGATGTAACAGGGATTAAACTGATAGGAATAGTACTACTTAACACACCTTATAATAATGCAGAGAGAGCAATGCAGAGAGAGGAGTCTGAAGAAGAGGAGTCAGAGGTGGAAGGTGGCTTTGAGGAGGTGGAAGACCAAACACAGCAGGCGTCCCAGGGGGCTTGTTGTCACCTTTCGGGGACCCTTGGTGTTGTACATGGCTGGGTGGAGGAAGAGACCTTCAATGACATCAGTGGGGACAAGGAACAGGACATGGCTAGCTTGGTATCCAACCTTGTGCAAATGGGGAGTTTGCGGTTGTGCAAATGGACTGTTTGTGGTTGTTTGCGGTGCGTTAAAGGGACAGTCTAGGCCAAAATAAACTTTCATGATTCAGATAGAGCATGTCATTTTAAACAATTTTCCAATTTACTTTTATCACCAATTTTGCTTTGTTCTCTTGGTATTCTTAGTTGAAAGCTTAACCTAGGAGGTTCATATGCTAATTTCTTAGACCTTGAAGCCCACCTCTTTCAGATTGCATGTTAACAGTTTTTCACCACTAGAGGGTGTTAGTTCACGTATTTCATATAGATAACACTGTGCTCGTGCACGAGAAGTTATCTGGGAGCAGGCACTGATTGGCTAGACTGCAAGTCTGTAAAAAGAACTGAAAAAAGGGGCAGTTTGCAGAGGCTTAGATACAAGATCATCACAGAGGTTAAAAGTATATTATTATAAATGTGTTAGTTATGCAAAACTGGGAAATGGGTAATAAAGGGATTATCTATCTTTTAAAACAATAAAAATTCTGGTGTAGACTGTCCCTTTAAACGGTGAGTTTGGTCTGTCACTGTGAAGCGGGGTAACCCTTACACTACCTGATCGATACAACATCATACCTGATGTTTTAAAGCACGTTATTCCAAACAATTTAGGAATGTTAGGTGATTTATGCCCTTTATGGATTAAAACCAGACTCTGCATCAACTATGTAATTTTCCATGTTTTGCCATGGATCCCCCTCCGGCATGCCACAGTCCAGGTGTTAGTCCCCTTGAAACAGCTTTTCCATCACTATTGTGACCAGAAAAAGTCCCTGTGGGTTTTAAAATTTGCCTGCCTATTGAAGTCTATGGCGGTTCGCCCGGTTCGCCCGTTCACGAACAGTTGTTGAAGTTCACATTTGCCGTTCGCGAACCCAAATTTTTATGTTCGCGACATCACTATTAAACAAAATTAAATAAATTAAATACAATTAGCTAAAGTACAAAAGCAAACAAACACCAAATTACAGAAAATAAAAACAAATTACAGATCTTTAAACTAATTACACCTAATCTAATAGCACTATCAAAATAAAATAAAGCCCCCAAAAAATAAAAAAAAACCTAGCCTAAACTAAACTATCAATAGCCCTTAAAAGGGCCTTTTGTGGGGCATTGCCCCAAAGTAATCAGCTCTTTTACCTGTAACAGAAAAATACAAACACCCCCCCCCAACAGTAAAACCCACCACCCACACAACAAACCCCCCAAATAAAAAGCTAACTAAAAAAACCTAAGCTCCCCATTGCCCTGAAAAGGGCATTTGGATGGACATTGCCCTTAAAAGGACAGTTAGCTCTTTTGCAGCCCAAAGCCCTAAGCTAAAAATAAAACCCACCCAATACACCCTTAAAAAAACCAAAATTGATGCTTACCTGATAAATTTCTTTCTTTTGCGATGTACCGAGTCCACGGATTCATCCGTACTTGTGGGATATTATCCTTCCTAACAGGAAGTGGCAAAGAGAGCACCACAGCAGAGCTGTCTATATAGCTCCCCCCTTAACTCCACCCCCCAGTCATTCGACCGAAGGCCAAGGAAGAAAAATGAGAAACTATAAGGTGCAGAGGTGACTGAAGTTTTCAATTAAAAATACTATCTGTCTTGAATAGACAGGGCGGGCCGTGGACTCGGTACATCGCAAAAGAAAGAAATTTATCAGGTAAGCATAAATTTTGTTTTCTTTTGCATGATGTACCGAGTCCACGGATTCATCCTTACTTGAGGGATACCAATACCAAAGCTTTAGGACACGGATGAAGGGAGGGACAAGACAGGAATCTAAACAGAAGGCGCCACTGCTTGCAAAACCTTTCTCCCAAAAATAGCCTCCGAAGAAGCAAAAGTATCAAATTTGTAAAATTTTGAAAAGGTATGGAGCGAAGACCAAGTCGCAGCCTTACAAATCTATTCAACAGAAGCATAATTTTTAAAAGCCCATGTGGAAGCTACCGCTCTAGTAGAATGAGCTGTAATCCTTTCAGGAGGCTGCTGTCCAGCAGTCTCATAAGCCAAACGGATTATGCTTTTCAGCAAAAAGGAAAGAGAAGTCGCCGTAGCCTTTTGACCCCTATGCTTTCCACAATAGACAACAAACAAAGAAGATGTTTGACGAAAATCTTTGGTTGCCTGTAAATAAAATTTAAATGCACGAACCACGTCCAAGTTGTGCAACAGACGTTCCTTCTTACAAGAAGGATTAGGACACAGAGAAGGAACAACAATTTCCTGATTGATATTCCTGTTAGTAACAACCTTAGGTAGGAACCCAGGCTTGGTACGCAAAACCACCTTATCAGCATGGAACACAAGATAAGGTGAGTCACATTGTAATGCAGATAGTTCCGAAACTCTTCGAGTTAAAGAGATAGCAACTAGGAACAAAACTTTCCAAGATAAAAGCTTAATATCTATGGAATGCATGGGTTCAACCGGAACCCCTTGAAGAACTCTAAGAACTAAATTTAGACTCCAGGTTTAAACACAGGCTTAATTCTAGCTAAAGCCTGACAAAAAGCCTGAACGTCTGGAACATCTGCCAGACACTTGTGCAACAAAATAGACAGATGTAACAATCAAACCTGCTTAGTATGATTACAAGTGATTTAGGTATGTAGCACAATATCAATTGAGAGTACTATTACTTGGTAAACCCATATGGATATATGTGCAGTTATTATAAGATTAATGTTTCCCTACAAAAAATACACACTAAAGTATTATCTGCAAGATAGGAATCAATATCGAAAGCAATCTTGGAAATAAGCAGGCTTGTGTAATACAAGAGGATTTGGAATAGGTGAAACTTTCTAATGAATAAGTAAGGAGTAGTTATAATAGAATGCGTAACATGAGATATTAAATACACAGCAAGTAAGTCTTATCCAATGTAATATTGATAGTTTCATATAATGGAGAACTTCTGCAGATAAAGTTATAAATGCAAACGTGGTAATGTACCTTGAAAACTGTGAGTGAGGTAAGTAAGGACAAACACTTCCGGGTTCTGTACGCTGCGAGTGCAGCAGGAGTTGAGACACGCTGAAGCCGGCTAACTGTCAGCGTGTGACGTCACGATTCTCCGGTGCAGCAGAAAACAACATAAAGTTAATGTAACAGAACAAATAAGTTTAACAGTTTAGAGCTTCAATAACCGGTTATTCTTTATGGGTGCCACAGACTTGTTTGGAAAATAATATGAGCTGATAAGATGAAACAGGTAACGTAACTCCACAAATAAAAGACAGTCTTGAATAAATGAAAGTACTTGCCAAAGTAAGATTTCCAATAATAAAGATGTTGCAACAGGCTGGAAATAAATATGAGATCCGTAGTAGGAAGATCTTGAATGAAATAACTTCAGTTGTTGATAAGTTTAAGATTCAATTATAACCTTCCAGAGATCTGAGAGGCTCAGTGTTACTCTGAGGAAAATAACAAAATACTAAGCAAGGTGTGTTTAGTGAACAGGTGTTTTATGGGAGTAAGTAAGATATGATTGGTTGAACTCTAATTAAGGAAACAGTACACCCAAAAGCCTGACATGACTCCCCCCTCAAACAAGCTGATCCTCAGCTTGAAGTCTGGGGCGATCTGGATATCTCCTGTAGAATTGGGAAACAAGTCGAGGTGCATTAAGATTAGATGCGGGTTCCCAGGAGTCATCTTCCTCTGAGTATCCCTTCCACCTAATTAAATATTCCAGAATTCCCTTGGAAAACCTTGAATCAAGTACTTCTTTCACCTCATAAACTTCTGAGTCTTGGATGGAACTGGTCGGCAGTAATTGGGGTGTGTTATTTCTAGTAGGAACGTATGGTTTGAGGAGGGAAACATGGAAAGTCGGATGTATTCTCATAGATGATGGTAAATCCAGAGTGACTGCATTCTGATTTATTACCCTAGTAATGGGGAAAGGTCCACAGAATTTTTGTGTCATTTTCCTACTAGGAAGATGTAGCTTTAGGTTTTTCGTTGACAACCATACCTGGTCTCCAATTTGATATGAAGGTGGTTGTCTGTGTCTCAAATCATAATAGTGCTTTTGGGAGTTCTGAGCTTTTGAAATGTTTTCCTTGATAACCCGAAAATTGTCTAGAAGTGCATTATTCCATTCATCAACCAGAGGAGAATTGGAAGGGGTAGTACTAACTGAAGTGATGGTTGGATGGTACCCATAATTTGCGAAGAACGGAGATAATTTTGTGGATGAATTGGTTAGATTATTGTAGGAAAATTCAGCGAAGGGTAAGTATGTTATCCAATTGTCTTGCTGGTAGGAACAAAAA
This sequence comes from Bombina bombina, assembly GCF_027579735.1. Lineage (NCBI taxonomy): Eukaryota > Metazoa > Chordata > Amphibia > Anura > Bombinatoridae > Bombina > Bombina bombina. The sequence goes on from NC_069504.1 coordinate 681,847,944, forward strand.
CATCGTAAGTACTCATCTAACCATTGATTGATTCTTTCAACCTGTCCGTTTGCTTGTGGATGAAATGCAGTTGTGTATTGATGGGTTATGTTAAGAGATTGACAGAGACTTTTCCAGAATTTAGATGTGAACTGGGATCCCCTGTCAGATATCAAAACTGTTGGTACTCCATGAAGCCGAATCACATGTTGTATAAATAAGTTAGCTGTTTCTGCTGAAGTGGGAAGCTTATGAAATGGAATAAAATGCGACATTTTGGTGAAACTGTCAACAACTACCATGATAGTGGTATAATTCTTTGATGGAGGTAGATCCACAATGAAGTCAACTCCTACTTGTTTCCAGGGTCTGTCAGATGTTGGAATTGATATTAAAAGCCCATAAGGTAATTTCCGCTCAGTTTTGCATACTTGACAAGTAACACAACTCTTTATATAACTTGAAACAGTTTCCTTCAAATGAGGCCACCAATATGTCCGTGTTATAAGTTTGATGGTGCGTGATTCCCCTGGATGTCCAGCTAAGGGTGAATCATGGTGATGTTGTAGGATTTGTTGTCTCAAATCTTTAGGAATATAGATCATATTCTTGTAGTAGTATAATCCGTCTTTCAATTCCAAAGGAACCTTAGTGTCAGTAGGTGAGTTTTTTGAAGAGTTCTTTATATCAGTTAGAAAGTCTGAAGTTAATCCGATGAAGCGTTCAGAAGGAATTATAGCAGTAGGATTTTCGTTAGGAATAGGTTCGGATAGTTGTCGAGAGAGTGCATCCGCTTTTCCATTTTTGTTTGCTGGGCGGTATAGGATTTGAAAGTCGAATCTTGCAAAGTAAAGACTCCACCGTACCTGTCTAGCTGATAGAGTCTTGTTATTTTGCAGGTATTGGAGGTTTTTGTGGTCCGTGTAAATTATGAAGGGCATTTTTGCACCTTCTAGTAGGTGTCTCCAAAATTCTAAGGATTTGCGGATGGCGAGTAATTCTTTGTCTCCTATTGCGTAATTCCTCTCTGCTGATGTCATACTTTTTGAAAAGTAGGAGATTGGATGTAGAGGATCTTTGGGTGTTTTCTGTTGTGAAAGTACTGCGCCAATCGCAAAGTCTGAGGAATCAACTTCCAATACATATTGTAAATCAACATTCGGAAATTTGAGTATGGGTGCTTCTGTGAAAGTTTGTTTCAAGAAGTCAAATACTTTGGAATGACTTTGATTCCAATGGAATTGTTGGGTTGAACCAGTAAGTTGTGTGAGTGGTCTCACTATTGATGAGAAATTCTTTATAAATTTTCTGTAATAATTGGCAAACCCCAAAAACCTTTGGAGAGACTTCTTATCTTTAGGAGTTGGCCAATTTTTCACTGAATCAACCTTCTCGGTTTGCATTTGGATACCATCAGGAGATATAGTATAGCCTAAGAATGAGATAGTGGTATTGTGGAATGAACACTTTTCTAATTTGGCATATAGTTTATGTGTTTGTAACCGAGCTAATACCCAACGGACATGTTTTATATGTTCTGACAAATTGTTGGAGTAAATTAAGATGTCGTCTAAGTATACTACTAGACATATGTCTAATAAATCCCGGAAAATATCATTAATAAAGTGTTGGAACGTTGCGGGGGCATTACAGAGACCGAATGGCATCACTAGGTACTCATAGAGTCCATACCGAGTTCTGAATGCTGTGAGCCATTCGTCTCCTTCCCTTATACGTATGAGATTGTATGCCCCACGCAAGTCCAACTTAGTAAAGATGGTAGCATTACTTAATCTTTCAATTAATTCCGGTATGAGAGGTAACGGATATCGGTTTTTTACCGTCCGTTTATTAAGCTCTCGATAATCTATTATCGGCCTGAGGGAAGTGTCTTTGTTGGTTACAAAGAACATTCCAGCTGCTGTGGGTGAAGATGAGGGTCTGATAAAACCCTTCCGAAGGTTATCTTGTAGGTATTGTTTTAGATGTAACAACTCAGGGTGACTCAATGGATACAAATGACCAACCGGTAATGTTGCACCTGGAATTAATTCAATTGGGCAATCATAAACCCGATGGGGTGGAAGAGTTTCTGCCTCAACTTTGCTAAAGACCTCTATGAAGTCCTGGTATGGTTCCGGTATTTGAATCTGTTCTAATTCTGTGTGTAGTATTTTATGATGTGGGAAGCATGTGTTTTCACAGAATTTTGATTGGAAGGCAACAGTTAAAGTAGACCAATCAATATAGGGATTGTGTGTCTGAAGCCAGTATAACCCCAATACTATAGGAAAATGAGGTGATGGAATTACATCGAATGTTATATATTCGGTGTGACCATCTTCAGTAATAACTAATATAGGTATTGTGTTGTGTGTTATAGGACTATTTGCAATCACAGAGCCATCAATAACTTTGATTGAGACTGGTGTTTTCTTTAATACAATAGGTATTTTATTTTCCAATACAGTAGATTTGTCTATAAAGTTTCCAAAGGCTCCAGAGTCAACGATGGCAGAAGTAGACAATCTGTTAAGGTCCCACTGCAAAAGGAGAGATAGTTTGCAATAAGAAATTTGTTTATCTAGACTTTGAGTATTGTTGATATGAACAAACTTACTCTTTTTATTTTTTTGTAATGTTGGACAGTTCATAACTGTATGACTGGGATTTGCACAATACATACAGAGGTGATTGGTTCTTCTTCTTATCCTTTCTTCAGGAGTTAATGGTCCACGTATAACTCCTATTTCCATGGGGGTGACATGCTCCGTTGGAGGTGATTTTATATGTGCAGAGGTGGACATAGTGGCTTTAAATGTTGGATCTGAATAACCACGTTCAGCTTTGCGTTCCCTGAGCCTCCGGTCGATTTGGGTTGAGACTTTTATTAATGCATCCAGGGTACTTGGAAGCTCTATACGTGCTAGCTCATCCTTGACAGGATCAGACAGTCCCAATCTAAATTGGTTTCTGAGAGAAACCAAACTCCATGCAGAGTCTGATGCGTACAGCTTAAATTCAGTGGTATATTCCTCCACTGTCTTTTTTCCTTGTTTTAAGCTCCTCATCTTTTGTTCAGCCGTTAGTTGAATGTCAGTATCTCTATATAGCTCATCCATAGCTTGGAAAAAATTTGTTAGTGAATCTAGTAGGGGGTCATTTGTTTCACACAAATGATCTGCCCAAATTCTGGGTTCAGATCTTAGAAAAGATATTGTGGACAAAACCCTTACCCTGTCAGTGGGGTAAGTTTTTGGTTTTAAATTGAAGAGCAGGTAGCAAGCATTTTTAAACTGCCTATAGGTTTTCCTATTACCATTATATAATTCTGGCAAGCTTATCTGTGGTTCAGAACTGGGGGTTTGTTGTTCTTTTACCTCCTTTATAAGCTCTCTGAGAACCTGATTTTCTAGCTGTAAGTCCAGGATAGCCTGTCCCATTTTGTCTACCTTTTGACTCAGGTTATAGACTACTTGGGGAATTTCAGCAGGTTCCATTTTCTTTTAAGGCTTAGTATTTTGTAACAATCAAACCTGCTTAGTATGATTACAAGTGATTTAGGTATGCAGCACAATATCAATTGAGAGTACTATTACTTGGTAAACCCATATGGATATATGTGCAGTTATTATAAGATTAATGTTTCCCTACAAAAAATACACACTAAAGTATTATCTGCAAGATAGGAATCAATATCGAAAGCAATCTTGGAAATAAGCAGGCTTGTGTAATACAAGAAGATTTGGAATAGGTGAAACTTTCTAATGAATAAGTAAGGAGTAGTTATAATAGAATGCGTAACATGAGATATTAAATACACAGCAAGTAAGTCTTATCCAATGTAATATTGATAGTTTCATATAATGGAGAACTTCTGCAGATAAAGTTATAAATGCAAACGTGGTAATGTACCTTGAAAACTGTGAGTGAGGTAAGTAAGGACAAACACTTCCGGGTTCTGTACGCTGCGAGTGCAGCAGGAGTTGAGACACGCTGAAGCCGGCTAACTGTCAGCGTGTGACGTCACGATTCTCCGGTGCAGCAGAAAACAACATAAAGTTAATGTAACAGAACAAATAAGTTTAACAGTTTAGAGCTTCAATAACCGGTTATTCTTTATGGGTGCCACAGACTTGTTTGGAAAATAATATGAGCTGATAAGATGAAACAGGTAACGTAACTCCACAAATAAAAGACAGTCTTGAATAAATGAAAGTACTTGCCAAAGTAAGATTTCCAATAATAAAGATGTTGCAACAGGCTGGAAATAAATATGAGATCCGTAGTAGGAAGATCTTGAATGAAATAACTTCAGTTGTTGATAAGTTTAAGATTCAATTATAACCTTCCAGAGATCTGAGAGGCTCAGTGTTACTCTGAGGAAAATAACAAAATACTAAGCAAGGTGTGTTTAGTGAACAGGTGTTTTATGGGAGTAAGTAAGATATGATTGGTTGAACTCTAATTAAGGAAACAGTACACCCAAAAGCCTGACAACAGAGCAGATATCTGTCCTTTTAGGGAACTAGCTGACAATCCTTTCTCCAATCCCTCTTGGAGAAAAGACAAAATCCTAGGAATTCTGATTTTACTCCAGGAGAAACCTTTGGATTCATACTAAAACAAATATTTATGCCATATCTTATGATAGATTTTCCTAGTAACAGGCTTTCGAGCCTGAATCAGTTGCAGAGAAATTAGATTTGGATGCTTGAATGGACCTTGAATCAGAAGGTCCTGTCCCAGTGGCAGAGACCATGGTGGAAGAGATGACATGTCCACCAGGTCTGCATACCAAGTCCTGCGTGGCCACGCAGGCACTATCAAAATCACCGATGCTCTCTCCTGTTTGGTTCTGGCAATCAGACGTGGAAGGAGAGGGAAAGGTGGAAACACATAAGCCAGGTTGAACGACCAGGGTACTGCTAGAGCATCTATCAGTACAGCCTGAGGATCCCTTGACCTGGAGCCGTAACGAGGAAGTTTGGCGTTCTGACGAGACGCCATCAGATCCAATTCTGGTGTGCCCCATAGCCGAACCAGTTGAGCAACCACCTCCGGATGGAGTTCCCACTCCCCCGGATGAAAAGTCTGACGACTTAGAAAATCTGCCTCCCAGTTCTCTACACCTGGGATATAGATCGCTGACAGATGGCAAGAGTGAGCCTCTGCCCATCGGATTATCCTTGAGACCTCTATCATCGCTAAGGAACTCTTTGTTCCGCCCCGATGATTGATATAAGCCACAGTCGTGATGTTGTCCGACTGAAACCTGATGAATCTGGCCGAAGCCAGCTGAGGCCATGCCTGGAGAGCATTGAATATCGCTCTCAATTCCAGAATATTTATCGGTAGGAGAGCCTCCTCCCGAGTCCACAAACCCTGTGCTTTCAGGGAATTCCAGACTGCACCCCAGCCCAGAAGGCTGGTGTCTGTCATCACTATAACCCATTCTGGCCTGCGGAAACACATTCCCTGGGACAGATGATCCTGTGACAACCACCAAAGAAGAGAGTCTCTGGTCTCCTGATCCAGATTTATCTGAGGAGATAATTCTGCATAATCCCCATTCCACTGATTGAGCATGCAAAGTTGCAGTGGTCTGAGATGCAAGCGAGCAAATGGAACTATGTCCATTGCCGCTACCATTAGACCGATTACCTCCATACACTGAGCCACTGATGGCCAAGGAATGAAGTAAAGAGCTCGGCAGGTGGACAAAATCTTTCATTTCCTGACCTCCGTCAGAAAATTTTTCATGTCCACCGAGTCCCTAGAAATGAAACTCTTGTGAGGGGGGAAAGAGAACACTTTTTTACGTTCACCTTCCACCCGTGAGATCTTAGGAAGGCCAGCACTAAGTTCATGTGAGACTTGGCTAGTTGTAAAGTCGACGCTTGAATTAGAATGTCATCTAGATAAGGCGCTACTGCAATGCCCCGCGGCCTTAGAACCACCAGAAGGGACCGTAGCACCTTCGTGAAGATTTGTGGCGCAGTGGCCAACCTGAAAGGAAGAGCCACAAACTGATAACGCTTGTCCAGAAAGGCGAACCTGAGGAACTGGTGATGATCTTTGTGGATAGGAATGTGTAGATACGCATCCTTTAAGTCCACGGTGGTCATATATTGACCCTCCTGGATCAATGGTAAGATAGTCTGAATGGTCTCCATCTTGAAAGATGGGACTCTTAGGAATTGGTCTAGGATCTTAAGATCCAGAATTGGTCTGAAGGTTTCCTCTTTTTTGGGAACTATAAACAGATTGGAGTAGAACCTCTGCCCCTGCTCTGCTTTTGGAACTGGGAAGATCACGCCCATGGTAAAAAGGTCTTCTACACAGCGTAAGAATGCCTCTCTTTTTGTCGGGTTTACAGACAATTGAGAAAGATGGAACCTCCCCCTTGGAGGGGAATCCTTGAAATCTAGAAGGTATCCCTGGGTTACAATTTCTACTGCCCAGGAATCCTGAACATCTCTTGCCCAGGCCTGAGCAAAGAGAGAGAGTCTGCCCCCTAATAGATCCGGTCCCGGATCGGGGGCTACCCCTTCATGCTGACTTAGTGGCAGCAGTAGGCTTTTTGGCCTGCTTACCCTTGTTCCAAGCCAGATTAGGTCTCCAGTTTGGCTTGGATTGAGCAAAGTTCCCCTCTTGCTTTTCAGCAGAGGAAGAGGAAGTGGGACCACTCTTGAAGTTTCGAAAGGAACGAAAATTATTTTGTTTGGTCCTTGTCTTATTTGACTTATCCTGAGGGAGGGTATAACCCTTCCCTCCAGTAAAGTCTGAAATGATCTCTTTCAGTGCAGGTCTGAATAGGGTCTTACCTTTGAAAGGGATGGACAAAAGCTAAGATTTAGATGACACATCAGCTGACCAGGACTTAAGCCATAACGCTCTACGCGCTAAAATGGCAAAACCTGAATTCTTTGCTGCTAACTTAGCAAGATGAAAAGCGGCGTCTGTAATAAAAGAATTAGCCAACTTAAGAGCCTTAATTTTGTCCAAAATATCATCTAGTGGGGACTCCATCTGAAGAGCCTCTTCTGGAGCCTCACACCAAAAGGCAGTTTCAGTGGTTACAGGAACAATGCACGCTATAGGTTGAAGAAGAAAACCTTGATGAACAAAAATTTTCTTTAGGAGACCCTCTAACTTTTATCCATTGGATCAATGAAAGCACAACTGTCTTCAATAGGTATAGTTGTACGCTTATCCAGAGTAGAAATAGCTCCCACCACCTTAGGGACCGTCTGCCATGAGTCCTTTATGGTGTCAGAAATGGGAAACATTTTCTTAAAAACAGGAGGGGGAGCGAACGGAATACCTGGTCTATCCCACTCCTTAGTAACAATGTCCGAAATCCTCTTAGGGACCGGAAAAACATCAGTCTAAACAGGAACCTCTAAATATTTGTCCATTTTACACAATTTCTCTGGAACTACAATAGGGTCACGATCATCCAGAGTAGCAATAAGCGGAGGTGCTCTAGCTTAAATTTAAATGCCGTCATATCTTTCCTGAATCAGAAATCTCTCCCTCAGACAAATCCCTCAGCCCTACCTCAGAACATTGTGAGGGAATATCGGATACGGCTACTAAAGCGTCAGAAGGCTCAGCATTTGTTCTAAACCCAGAGCTACTGCGCTTCCCTTGCAATCCTGGCAGTTTAGATAAAACCTCTGTGAGGGTAGTATTCATAACTGAAGCCATATCTTGCAAGGTGAAAGAATTAGATGCACTAGAAGTACTTGGCGTCGCTTGTGTGGGCGTTACTGGTTATGACACTTGGGGAGAACTAGATGGCAAAATCTGATTTCCTTCTGTCTGAGAATCATTTAATGCCAAATTTTTATAAGTCAAAATATGCTGTTTGCAATTTATAGACATATCAGTACAAGTGGGACACATTCTAAGAGGGGGTTCCACAATGGCTTCTAAACATATTGAGCAAGGAGTTTCCTCAGTGTCAGACATGTTTAACAGGCTAGTAATGAAGCAAGCAAGCTTTGAAAACACTTTATTTAATGAAAAAAAACACAATTTGCAAAAACGGTACTGTGCCTTTAAGAGAAAATAAGGCATACACAAACTGCAAAACAGGTTAAAATTGCTTCAAATTTTCCGAAATTTTAACAGTGTACCCACTAAGCTTTAGAAGGATTGCATCACAAGTAAATAAGCAATAAACCCCCAAATGAAAAAAACGGATTGATAATTGTCTGAAACCGGTTAAAAACCCCTATAGCACATTGCCACAGCTCTGCTGTGGCCCTACCTGCCCTTAGGAAATGATAATATGGGGTTAAAGCTTCGATTAGGCCCTCAGAAGACTATCAGGACCTCAGGAGAAGTTGCTTGCTGCTTGTCTGAATAACTAAGTGCGCAACTGAGGCGCGAAAATATACCCCGCCCACCTCACTCGATGTTGCTGGGGCCTACACAAATCTAACAAACCTTGTCTGGATGCCATGTGGGTTATAACAACCCCAAAAAGCCAAATTAACCCTCAAGCAAATGTCCCATAAAAATGAAAAACGTTACTCCCAGAACACACAAACGTTTGTACCAATTTCTCATAAACAAACTGAGTGCCCAAAAAAATTAGCCCTTTATGCAAGCTAGTAAAGCCTCTTATAACACTAGGATTACTGCTTACCCTTCCCCTAATGGGGATACTGTCAGCCTTTCTGAGTTAACACAGTCTCTGCAGAAAATATGACTGAACATACCTCATTGCTGTATAGCAAGAAACCGTTCCTCACACTGAAGTTTTCCTGTACTCCTCAGCGTCTGTGGGAACAGCAGTGGACCTTAGTTACAAATGCTAAGATCATAATCCTCCAGGCAAAAATCTTCATCTATGTCCTGCCTGAGAGTAAATAGTACAACACCGGTACCATTTAAAAATAACAAACTCTTGATTGTAGATAAAATAAAACTAACAACTTAACACCTCTTTCACTTTACCCTTCCTGCTTAGAGCTGGCAAAGAGAATGACTGGGGGGTGGAGTTAAGGGGGGAGCTATATAGACAGCTCTGCTGTGGTGATCTCTTTGCCACTTCCTGTTAGGAAGGATGAATCCGTGGACTCGGTACATCATGCAAAAGAAACCTAACACTAACCCCCTTAAGATCGACTTACTGTTCTGAAGACCGGACATCCCATCCTCAAGGAAGCAGCAGAAGTCTTCATCCAAGCCGGGCGAAATGGTCCTCCAGACGGGCAGAAGTCTTCATCCAGACCGCATCTTCTATCTTCATCCATCCGACGCAGAGCGGCTCCATCTTCAAGACATCCGACACGGAGCATCCTCTTCATCCTGAGTTTTCTTACTGAATGACGGTTCCTTTAAGTGACGTCATCCAAGATGGCGTCCCTTAGATTCCTATTGGCTGATAGAATTCTATCAGCCAATCGGAATTAAGGTAGAAAAAATCCTATTGGATGATGCAATTAGCCAATAGGATTGAGCTCACATTCTATTGGCTGATTGGAACAGCCAATAGAATGTGAGCTCAATCATATTGGCTGATTGGATCAGCCAATAAGATTGAACTTTAATCCTATTGGCTGATTGCTTCAGCCAATAGGATTTTTTTCTACCTTAATTCCGATTGGCTGATAGTATTCTATCAGCCAATCGGAATTTAAGGGTTGCCATCTTGGATGACGTCACTTAAAGGTACCTTCATTCAGTAAGAAGACTCCAGATGAAGATGATGCTCCACGTCGGATGGATGAAGATAGAAGATGCCGTCTGGATGAAGACTTCTACCCGTCTGGAGGACCACTTCATCTGGCTTGGATGAAGACTTCTCCCGGCTTCGTTGAGGACTTCGGCCCGTTTGAATGAAGACTTCTTCCACTTCCTTGAGGATGGATGTCAGGTCTTCAGAACTGTAAGTCGATCTTCAGGGGGTTAGTGTTAGGTTTTTTTAAGGGTGTATTGGGTGGGTTTTATTTTTAGGTTAGGGTTTGGGCCTGCAATAGAGCTAACTGCCCTTTTAAGGGCAATGCCCATCCAAATGCCCTTTTCAGGGCAATGGGGAGCTTAGTTTTTTTTTAGTTAGTGTTTTATTTGGGGGTTGGTTGTGTGGGTGGTGGGTTTTACTGTTGGGGGGGTTGTTTGTATTTTTTTTTTTTACAGGCTAAAGAGCTGATTACTTTGGGGTAATGCCCCGCAAAAGGTTCTTTAAAGGGCTATTGATAGTTTAGTTTAGGCTAGGGTTTTTTTTTATTTTGGGGGAGCTTTTTTTTATTTTGATAGGGCTATTAGATTATGTGTAATTAGTTTAAAGATCTTGTAATTTGTTTATTATTTTCTGTAATTTAGTGTTGTTGTTTTGTTGTTGTACTTTAGCTAATTGTATGTAATTTATTTAATTGTATTTAATTTAGGTAAGTTATTTAATTGTAGTGTAGTGTTAGGTGTTAGTGTAACTTAGGTTAGGTTTTATTTTACAGGTACTTTTGTATTTATTTTAGCTAGGTAGTTATTAAATAGTTAATAACTATTTAGTAACTATTCTACCTAGTTAAAATAAATACAAACTTGCCTGTAAAATAAAAATTAACCCTAAGATAGCTACAATGTAACTATTAGTTATATTGTAGCTAGCTTAGGGTTTATTTTATAGGTAAGTATTTAGTTTTAAATAGGAATTATTTAGGTAATAATATTAATTTTTATTTAGATTTATTGTTATTATATTTAAGTTAGGGGGTGTTAGGGTTAGACTTAGGTTTAGGGGTTAATATATTTAGTATAGTGGCAGCGACGTTGGGGACGGCAGATTAGGGGTTAATAAATGTAGGTAGGTGGCAGCGATGTTAGAGACGGCAGATTAGGGGTTAATAATATTTAACTAATGTTTGCGAGGCGGGAGTGCGGCAGTTTAGGGGTTAATATGTTTATTATAGTGGTGGTGACGTTGGGGGTGGCAGATTAGGGGTTAATAAATGTAGTTAGGTTGCAGCAACATTGGGGGAGGGAGATTAGGGGTTAATAAATATAATGTAGGTGTCTACGATGTTGTGGGCAGCAGATTAGGGGTTCATAAGTATAATGTAGGTGACGGCGGTGTCCAGAGCAGCAGATTAGGGGTTAATAAATATAATGTAGGTGTCGGCGATGTTGGGGCAGCAGATTAGGGGTTAATAAATATAATGTAGGTGTCGTCGATGTTGGGGGCAGCAGATTAGGGGTTAATAAATATAATGTAGGTGGCGGCGATGTCCGGAGTGGCAGATTAGAGGTTAATACGTATAATGCAGGTGTCGGCGATGTTGGGGGCGGCAGATTAGGGGTTAATAAATGTAAGATTAGGGGTGTTTAGACTCGGGGTTCATGTTAGGGTGTTAGGTGTAAACATAATTTGAGTTTCCCCATAGGAATCAATGGGGCTGCGTTACTGAGATTTATGCTGCTTTTTGGCAGATGTTAGACTTTTTCTCAGCCGGCTCTCCCCTTTGATTCCTATGGGGAAATCGTGCACGAGCACGTACGACCAGCTCACCACTGACTTAAGCAGCGCTGGTATTGGAGTGCGGTAAAGAGCACAATTTTGCTCAACGCCCACTTCTTGCCTTTTAACGCCGGGTTTGTAAAAACCCGTACTACCAGCGCTGCAGGTAAGTGAGCGGTGAGAAAAAACTGCTCGTTAGCACCGCATAGCTTCTAACGCAAAACTCATAATCTGGCCGTAATTGTTTAATAGCAACTAATAAGACATGATCCCATTGTGGTTTACAATATGGACATTGACACTGATAAACCATTAGAAGACACCGTGGGCTCTCCTCCTTTTAAAGATAAAAAAAATTGTTTTTAAAGCAAACGATCTTAAATCAGCATATTTAATGAGATATTATTGAATCTCTTCCCTGGCTTTTGCAAAATCAACTAAACTTTGTGCAGATTTAGGGTCACGCTTGTGTAGAGCTTCAAGGGACTAGAGGGTGGAGTAGTATTAGAGTTTTGTTTATGCTGTTTAAGGGTATGCTTTATTATTTCTCCCAATATAAAAAAAAAATTATGCGTCCCAATTATTGGTGGGCATTAGAGTAAGTGTCTGGAAGATTATTAAAAGTTAAAAACGCCTTGGTCTTTTCAGTGATGGCATCTATTACTAACGGGTCTGCAAGTATTATGTCATTAAGTCTCTAGAAGGTTTGTAGGACCATTTAAATGTGCTTAGTACCATGCTATGATCTGACCAGGGGCGGGGTCTGGGATATTCTAGTGTCAACCAGGGCCGGTGCTACAATAGAGGCAGCTTAGGCGACCGCCTAATGGCGCCTCTGCAGGGGGGGCGCAAATTTGGTGCATTATTTATTTTTATTTTTAACAGACATATATTTATTCATTTTGCTGCCTAGCATTCATAGTATTTTAAAAGTTCATCCATCTCACCCCTGATAGACTATACCAAGTACAGGGGGTGTTCGGGATGGCCGGTATGTTCACTACAGTAAGTAATACTGCTAGCGATGACTAACATGTGCTCCCTATTTTACTTTTAAGTATCTGAGCTCCTTGTCACTCAGCCCCGCCCCCTCCACACTCCCCCAATTAGACCTGTATCCCCACAAGTGCAGCTCCCTGCTTCTTCCGGGCCCTTGCACCCACATAGTGTTCAGCATGGAGGAGGACTGGCCAACTCAGAGCTACCCGGGGAGTCTTCTGCAGGACTTGCAGCTACACGTAACTACATAAAGCAGCATAGTTAGTTGTGACGTGAGGAGGCGGAGGAAGAGCTGACTGAAGCGGTGCTTAAGCTCCTGGGAAGCAGATGAGTCAGAGGATCTTTGAGGGGTACTCACAGAGTGGGAGAGATTGGAGGTGAGACTATCTGACACTAATATAATGAGAAGGAGCTAAGGTCTGTTAATTAATGGCTAAAAACATGGTGTAAAAATGAGGGGTTTGACTTTTTAGAACACTGGGCTGATTTTTCACTAGGGTACAATTTGTACAGTAAGGATGGATTGCACCTGAATGACATGGGTGCAGGTGTGTTGGGGGAAAGGATGGTAGCACGTTTAGAGAACCTTTTAAACTAGGCAAAGGGGGGAGGGACAATTAGAACAAAATAGAACACAGAGATCAGTCTGTGAATATGTCACTCCCTTAATATCTCAAGGAAGGGATGACTTAAGAAATGTCACATTAGAAAGTATAGTGGAAAGCCCACCAAGTAGCAGCAGAAAGCACATGAAAATTAAATGTATGACAACAAATGCAAGAAGCATGACAGGTAAAATGGGGGAGCTGACGCTCTTAGTTGCAGAAGAGGACTATGATGTTATCAGTATAACTGAAACTTGGTGGGATGATTCACAGGACTGGGCAGTTAACTTAGAGGGGTATACATTATTTAGGAGGGACAGGAATAATAAAAGGGGTGGAGGAATCTGCATGTATAGTAAACCTAACCTTAAACCTACAATAATGGAAGATATTTATGATACAAGTGACAATGTAGAGACCCTGTGGGTTGAAATAAAGAGTGGGGGGAAAAATCCTAAAAAAATATTACTAGGAACATGCTACAAGCCTCCCAACATTAGTGACCCGGAGGAAACTCAACTACTTATCCAAATAGGTAAGGCTGCTAATAACAGTGCTGCAATTATGGGAGATTTTAACTACCCTGATATAAACTGGGCCAAAGAAACTAGTAATTCAGCTAAGGGGGATAGATTTTTAAATGTTCTCAGGGATAACTTCTTGTCACAATTAATAGAGGAGCCAACTAGGAGTAAAGCTATATTGGATTTAGTGCTATCAAACAATACAGATATAATATCAAACATAGATGTTAAAGAACATTTGGGTAACAGTGATCATAACATGGTCACATTTGAAATTTCTTTTCATATGCAGTGTTTTAAAGGCTTAACTAAGGCCTAGATTTAGAGTTTTGCGGCCAAAGGGGTGCGTTAGCTATGCGTGCTTTTTTCTGGCCGCACCTTTTAAATACAGCTGGTATTGAGAGTTCACAGAATGGCTGCGTTAGGCTCCAAAAAAGGAGCGTAGAGCATATTTAACGCAACTTCAACTCTCGATACCAGCGGTGCTTACGGATGCGGCCAGCTTCAAAAACGTGCTCGTGCACGATTCCCCCATAGAAAACAATGGGGCTGTTTGAGCTGAAAAAAAACCTAACACCTGCAAAAAAGCCGCGTTCAGCTCCTAACGCAGCCCCATTGTTTGCTATGGGGAAACACTTCCTACGTCTGCACCTAACACTCTAACATGTACCCCGAGTCTAAACACCCCTAACCTTACACTTATTAACCCCTATTCTGCCGCCCCTGCTATCGCTGACCCCTGCATATTATTATTAACCCCTAATCTGCCGCTCCGTAAACCGCCGCTACTTACATTATCCCTATGTACTCCTAATCTGCTGCCCCTAACACCGCCGACCCCTATATTATATTTATTAACCCCTAATCTGCCCCCCACAACGTCGCCTCCACCTGCCTACACTTATTAACCCCTAATCTGCCGAGCAGACCGCACCGCTATTATAATAAAGTTATTAACCCCTAATCCGCCTCACTAACCCTGTAATAAATAGTATTAACCCCTAATCTGCCCTCCCTAACATCACCGACACCTAACTTCAAACATTAACCCCTAATCTGCCGACTGGAGCTCACCGCTATTCTAATAAATGTATTAACCCCTAAAGCTAAGTCTAACCCTAACACTAACACCCCCCTAAATTAAATATAATTTAAATCTAACAAAATTAATTAACTCTTATTAAATAAATTATTCCTATTTAAAGCTAAATACTTACCTGTAAAATAAATCCTAATATAGCTACAATATAAATTATAATTATATTATAGCTATTTTAGGATTTATATTTATTTTACAGGTAACTTTGTATTTATTTTAACCAGGTACAATAGCTATTAAATAGTTAAGAACTATTTAATAGCTAAAATAGTTAAAATAATTACAAATTTACCTGTAAAATAAATCCTAACCTAAGTTACAATTAAACCTAACACTACACTATCAATAAATAAATTAAATAAAATACCTACAATTACCTACAATTAAACCTAACACTACACTATCAATAAATGAATTAAATACAATACCTACAAATAACTACAATTAAATAAACTAACTAAAGTACAAAAAATAAAAAAGAAGCTAAGTTACAAAAAATAAAAAAATATTTACAAACATTAGAAAAATATTACAACAATTTTAAACTAATTACACCTACTCTAAGCCCCCTAATAAAACAACAAAGCCCCCCAAAATAAAAAATGCCCTACCCTATTCTAAATTAAAAAAGTTCAAAGCTCTTTTACCTTACAGGGCCCTTTGCGGGGCATGCCCCAAGAAATTCAGCTCTTTTGCCTGTAAAAAAACACATACTATACCCCCCCCAACATTACAACCCACCACCCACATACCCCTAATCTAACCCAAACCCCCCTTAAATAAACCTAACACTAAGCCCCTGAAGATCTTCCTACCTTATCTTCACCTCACCGGGTATCACCGATCGGTCCTGGCTCCAAAATCTTCATCCAACCCAAGCGGGGGCTGGCGATCCATAATCCTGCGGCTGAAGAGGTCCAGAAGAGGCTCCAAAGTCTTCATCCTATCCGGGAAGAAGAGGCGATCCAGACCGGCAACCATCTTGATCCAAGCGGCATCTTCTATCTTCATCCGATGAGAAACGGCTCCATCGTGAAGACCTCCAGCGCGGACCAATCTTCTTCCGACGACGTCCAACTGAAGAATGACGGTTCCTTTAAGGGACGTCATCCAAGATGGCGTCCCTTGAATTCCGATTGGCTGATAGGATTCTATCAGCCAATCGGAATTAAGGTAGGAATATTCTGATTGGCTGATGGAATCAGCCAATCAGAATCAAGTTCAATCCGATTGGCCGATCCGATCAGCCAATCAGATTGAGCTCGCATTCTATTGGCTGATCGGAACAGCCAATAGAATGCAAGCTCAATCTGATTGGCTGATCGGATCAGCCAATCGGATTGAACTTGATTCTGATTGACTGATTCCATCAGCCAATCAGAATATTCCTACCTTAATTCCGATTGGCTGATAGAATCCTATCAGCCAATCGGAATTCGATGGACGCCATCTTGGATGACGTCATTTAAAGGAACCGTCATTCGGCGAGTAGGCGTCGGTTGAAGAGGATGTTCCGCGTCTGCTTGGAAGAAGATGGCTCCGCTCCGCTCCTGAAGAAAGAAGATTGAAGATGCGGCTTGATAGAAGACTTCATCCCGATGATGGACTTCCGACTTCAGCCCGATGATGGATTTCTTCAGCCGCCGCTTGGATCCAGACTTCAGCCCGAGGATGGACGTCACTCTTCAGCCCCCCGCTTGGGCTTGGATCAACACTTCCGAGGCTTGGATCAAGACTTCCGAGGACCGATCGGTGAACCTGGTATGGTGAAGATAAGGTAGGAAGATCTTCAGGGGCTTAGTGTTAGGTTTATTTAAGGGGGGTTTGGGTTAGATTAGGGGTATGTGGGTGGTGGGTTGTAATGTTGGGGGGGGTATTGTATGTGTTTTTTTTACAGGCAAAAGAGCTGAATTCTTTGGGGCATGCCCCGCAAAGGGCCCTGTTCAGGGCTGGTAAGGTAAAAGAGCTTTGAACTTTTTTTAATTTAGAATAGGGTAGGGCATTTTTTATTTTGGGGGTCTTTGTTATTTTATTAGGGGGCTTAGAGTAGGTGTAATTAGTTTAAAATTGTTGTAATATTTTTCTAATGTTTGTAAATATTTTTTTATTTTTTGTAACTTAGTTCTTTTTTATTTTTTGTACTTTAGTTAGTTTATTTAATTGTAGTTATTTGTAGGTATTGTATTTAATTAATTTATTGATAGTGTAGTGTTAGGTTTAATTGTAGATAATTGTAGATATTGTATTTAAATAATTTATTGATAGTGTAGTGTTAGGTTTAATTGTAACTTAGGTTAGGATTTATTTTACAGGTAATTTTGTAATTATTTTAACTATTTGAGCTATTAAATAGTTCTTAACTATTTAATAGCTATTGTACCTGGTTAAAATAAATACAAAGTTGCCTGTAAAATAAATATTAATCCTAAAATAGCTATAATATAATTATAATTTATATTGTAGCTATATTAGGGTTTATTTTACAGGTAAGTATTTAGATTTAAATAGGAATAATGTATTTAATAAGAGTTAATTTATTTCGTTAGAATAAAATTATATTTAACTTAGGGGGGTGTTAGGGTTAGGGTTAACATTAGCTTTAGGGGTTAAAAAATGTATTAGAGTAGCGGTGAGCTCCGATCGGCAGATTAGGGGTTAATACTTGAAGTTAGGTGTCGGCGATGTTAGGGAGGGCAGATTAGGGGTTAATACTATTTTTTATAGGGTTATTGAGGCAGGAGTGAGGTGGATTAGGGGTTAATAACTTTATTATAGTAGCGGTGAGATCCGCTCGGCAGATTAGGGGTTAATAAGTGTAGGCAGGTGGAGGCAACGTTGAGGGGGGCAGATTAGGGGTTAATAAATATAATATAGGGGTCGGCGGTATTAGGGGCAGCAGATTAGGGGTACATAGCTATAATGTAGGTGGCGGCGCTTTGCGGTCGGCAAATTAGGGGTTAATTATTGTAGGTAGCTGGCGGCGACGTTGTGGGGGGCAGGTTAGGGGTTAATAAATATGATATAGGGGTCGGCGGTGTTAGGGGCAGCAGATTAGCGGTACATAAGTATAACGTAGGTGGCGGTCGGCAGATTAGGGGTTAAAAAAATTTAATCGAGTGGCGGCGATGTGGGGGGACCTCGGTTTAGGGGTACATAGGTAGTTTATGGGTGTTAGTGTACTTTAGAGCACAGTAGTTAAGAGCTTTATAAACCGGCGTTAGCCCAGAAAGCTCTTAACTACTGACTTTTTTCTGCGGCTGGAGTTTTGTCGTTAGATTTCCAAAGCTCACTTCAGCCACGACTCTAAATACCGGAGTTAGAAAGATCCCATTGAAAAGATAGGATACGCAATTGACGTAAGGGGATCTGCGGTATGGAAAAGTCGCGACTGGAAAGTGAGCGTTAGACCCTTTCCTGACTGACTCCAAATACCGGCGGTAGCCTAAAACCAGCGTTAGGAGCCTCTAACGCTGGTTTTGACGGCTACCGCCAAACTCTAAATCTAGGCCTTAGACTTTTAATTTCAAGAAAGCAAAATTCAATGATTTAAGGAAATCATTAAATAATATAAATTGGGACAATGTATTTTCTAATAAAAATACAGAGGATAAATGGATAATATTTAAAAATGTGTTAAATAAATATACATATCAACACATACCATATGGTTATAAAAATAAAAATAAAAAAGCAAAGCCGTTATGGCTAAATAAAAATGTGTTAAGAGAAATTAGGAAAAAACGTAGGGCATTTAAATTATTAAAAGAAAATAGTACAGACTCAGCATACAATATTTATAAGGAATGTAACAAAGCATGCAAAAAAGCAATCAAATTAGCCAAAATTGAAAATGAAGAATTAATTGCCAAAGATTCTAAGTCTAACCCTAAAAGGTTCTTTAAGTACATAAATAGCAAAAAATCTAAGAAGGATAATATAGGTACATTAAAATGCGTGGAGGGTAGCATGATAAATAATGACAGGGAGAAGGCTGAGGTACTAAACCAGTTTTTTTCTTCAGTATACACAAGAGAGGAACCATTGAATGATACTTTGGAACAGAATAGAACATGCCAGTCCATACCACTAACTGCGTTTTGTTTAGAGGATATCAGGAAAAAACTGGAAAATATTAAGGTAAATAAAACTCCAGGCCCAGATGGAATACACCCAAGGGTGTTAAGGGAATTTAGCACTGTTATAGACAAACCTTTACTCTTAATTTTTCAAGACTCATTATCCTCAGGCATGGTACCCCAGGATTGGCTAAAGCTGATGTGGTGCCACTCTTCAAAAAGGGAAGCAGGGATGATCCAGGAAGCTATAGACCAGTTAGTCTGACATCAATAGTGGGGAAGATATTTGAAGGGATTATAAGGGATTATATTGATGAGCATATTTGTGTAAACAAGATTATGAGTTCTAATCAGCATGGCTTTAGGAGAAATAGATCATGTCAAACTAATCTAATTAGATTCTACGAGGAAGTAAGTAAAAATATAGATAAAGGGGAATCAGTTGATGTGATATACTTAGATTTTGCAAAGGCATTTGATACAGTGCCACATGAGAGATTAATGCACAAAATTAAGGGACAGGGAATATCTGAAAATGTTAGCTCATGGATAAATAACTGGATAAAAGATAGGGAGCAACGAGTAGTAGTAAATGGATCATACTCAGATTGGACAAAGGTAATCAGTGGCGTCCCCCAGGGATAAGTACTGGGCCCTGTTCTTTTTAATATTTTTATAAATGACTTGGAGCAAGGATTAAATAGCGACATCTCTATTTTTGCAGATGATACTAAGTTAAGTAAGGTCATTAGGTCAGAGCAGGACGAACTCTCTTTACAAAGGGATTTGCTAAAATTAGAACTATGGGCAAGTGAATGGAAAATGAGATTTAATACAGAAAAATGCAAGGTTCTACATTTTGGAAGTAAAAATAAGCAGGCTACGTATTTTTTAAATGGGACAAGACTTAACCAAACACAGGAGGAAAGGGATTTGGGAGTAGTAATAGATAACAAGCTAAAGATGAGTGCACAATGCAGGGCAGCGGCTTCAAAGGCTAATAAGATACTAGCATGTATTAAAAGAGGCATTGATTCAAGGGAGGAAAGCATAATTCTGTCATTATATAAAGCCCTGGTAAGACCTCACCTTGAGTATGGGGTGCAGTTCTGGGGACCGATTGCTAAAAAAAGATATTGCAGAACTAGAAAAAGTTCAGAGAAGGGCCACAAAGCTAATAAGGGGATTGAAGAAATTAACCTATGAGGAGAGGCTAGCCAAACTGGGTCTGTTCTCTTTAGAAAAAAGGCGCTTAAGAGGTGACATGATTACTTTATATAAATATATTCAAGTCCCATATACAGAGATGGCAGAAGCTCTGTTTATTCCAAGAAAATTGTTTCTGACAAGAGGTCATAATTTAAGGTTGGAGGAAAGGAGATTTAATCTCCTGCAACTGAAACGTTTTTTCACTGTAAGAGCAATAAAATTGTGGAACTCCTTACCAAAGGAGGTAGTGAATGCCAATACCATTGATACATTTAAAAATAGTCTGGATAAATTTCTGTATATAAACAAAATTCATGGATATGATTGCTAGTATTAAATGGGTCACATTTTAATGGGGTTATTTAAGCTTAACTTGAGCTTTTTGTAAGTATTTTAGATTTGTATAGGTTGAACTCGATGGACTTCAGTCTTTTTTCAACCTTATCTACTATGTTACTATGTTACTATGTTATCCATTGCACTGTGTACATGTTAATCCCAAAGTGGGCGTAATGCAGTCTTATTATACTGGTGCCTAATATTGGTGATTGGTATTTATTTGATGATAATGGTACAGTAAATTATAACACTGACATGTTTAAAAAGAGTTTAAAAGCAAACATTACATTCTCAAAGTTTATTTCAGGCTCCAAATCTATTATCTATATATTTTTTTGCTCCTTCTGTTACCCCTCTTTTGCTAATAATTAACCCATCAGTCCCATGACTATGTATTTGTGTGTGTGTATATACTGTGTGTGTATATATATATATACACACATATATATACTTGGGACGTAGGGAGCGATGGGCTCTTTCAAGTTGTATTGCATAGAGGTCTTCTGAGTTGGCTGCTGCCAGTGCTTGAAATACGTTTTGAAGGTACTCTCATAGGTTTTCCCCTGTCACTATCTCAGGGATCTCACGGATTCTAAGATTATTCTGGCAGGCACTGCTTTTAAGATTGTCTTTCTTGTCTCAAGGTCTCTAATTTAAAGGTCTCTGATTTAGGATTGTTGCTGAATAACCGTGTGAAATATCTCTGTCACTTTATTCACTAATTCTCCATGGACATCTTCTAAAGCTTCCACTCTGGACCCCAGTTCATTAATTTCTCTCTTTAGGTCAGCACACTCTTCTTTAATACAGGATTTAACATGATTGATTAAAGCTTCCATTAACTTGATAGTAATTGGGCTGTCATCTGGTGGAGCAGGAGAGGATGGTGAAGCTGGCTGAGATTAGATACCTTAAGAATCATAAATAATCTCATCTTCATACTCCACAGGAGAGGGTTCTCTAATTTTCTTTTCATCGGACAATTTAAAATAGATATTGACAGAGCATATACTTGTGTTATTTAGTTTTGTTGGTTTATCTCAGGAGGATTTTCTGAGCGCCATAGTAAATTTTCAACAGGACCAAATTTGTTGTTTGTGGATCAAGTGTTGGTTCAATTATAGCTAAAAGTTACATAAATATAAGTGTTTGCCAGCTTATAAGGAAATCAAATGGTTAAAACCTTCTAAAGTATTTCTTGTATTTCTTTGCTGATATGGGATAGGTTTCTTTAAAAAAAAATCTTACTCAAATTATCTGTGGCACAGTCTTCAAATAAACTGTAGTAGTTTCTTAGTGGGGAGATATGTCAGTTGGGATATGTTCTTGCTTCTTGTTGTGTATAGTATTTAATACAGTACAGGTAGGTCTAGTATGACTCGCTAGTTAGCTAGGAGAAACCAGTATGTTGCTCATTGAGGCTGGGGAGCAAGCTGAGATGGTATGGGAGACTATTTGTATGGCACCTGTTAGTGCATGGTCTTGAATCATGTGTTTTTGTGTATTAGTTAGGATGCAATTGAAGTTGTAGTTGGTTGTGTCCTGCTACAGCTGTTCTGCAGCAGAACTGTGGTGGTGCAGCATGGCCTTTTCTGCATAGTGAGCCGTATGTTCATTGTGGATGGTGTTGGCTGCTTGCTGTGTTTGGAGCTAGTGTGTGGCTATGTATTAGGCTGCTCTTTTGACCTCTTGCTCCTTTGTTATCACGCTGGTCTGAAGAAATCTCTGGATCTAACTCAAGTGATTGTTATTTGTATAGCAAGCACCTATTAATGAAAGAGAAATTAAATGACACATTGATAGTAGGGATGCTTCCAATCAAGAACATCCTTTCTGAATACTGGTACAGACAATCCCCATTGTGACAATGATCACCTGCAAATTAGAGGGGAATTGACATTAATGTATTATTTTGATTTATCTTTATAGCAGCATCATAAAGTAATATGATGTCAGTCTTCTGTCAGATCCTCATCCTCTGTTGGAGCAATTATGCAAAATGTGTTGCAACACATAAGTTCTGTTTATTTGGCTTCCTGATTCTAACCATCCCCCTATAGAGTATGCCATGGTTGGAATGAGACATGATATGCTCTGTCAAGAGTAAATAACAAAAATGAGTCAGAAGGAATGCACTGTATAAAAGCCAGTCTTGATATTTTTTTTAGTTACCCCAATGACAAGGTCCCAAGAAGTTTTTGAGCCCTCAATTAAAGAATGATGACTATTTACTTATTTGAATTTTTTTATTTCTGCTATAACAATTTACACAAATTTATGATTTTAAATATATTGCAGGCTTAAATGCCATGGATACACATACAGTATGTACATACTGTATTACCATACAAAATATTTTTTTTTATTATTTATTATATGTAAAATGTTACATTTGGTCTATTGTCTGCTTAACCTATCTTATGTTACTTCTACTTTCCAGTACCTGTCAATATTTTGCTATTCGAACATCAATGGTTATTTTATGTGGCACCATGAACTTATTGTATTTTGGCACATGATCATGAGGGCAAACCACAAGCATCACTGAGGTTAGACACAAGCTGTCTTCCTTATTCCTTATAGGATGCATAGGATCAGCACATCACCTCAATTATGGTACAATGTCTGTATGTATCAAGGTGCAACACCTTCCAGGCTCCCCTCAAACAGCCCAAAATGTAATCTTCAATAAAAGCGTATGAAGGTGGCACTCATAAATAAAAGCAAACCATGAAGAGCGCTATTTCAGTGCTCCTGCTCCTTTCTTAAGCTAACAATAAATGATCACAACACACTTTATATACCATAAATATAAAAAGGAACACTAATCACCTGTTCAGTGAAGGCTTACTAAAAAGTCAAAGCACCACATACTTAACCCTCTACTAACATGTACACATTGGAGAACCTAATCAAATAAAGACAGCAGAAAGGTCAATTAAAGGGACAGAAAAGTACTGTACTTTTTGCATACATAACATCTTATGTTTGCATATACAGCAGCCCATATGGGGACATCTATATGTTGAATATACTATTTATTACAACTTAATAACTAAGTCCTAAATGAAAGGAAGTACAATTAAATCCCTATTTAGACTCTTTAGGGGTGTATTATATTTAATTGCCATATCAACTTGGCTTCTTTATAAAGCAGATCTTTAGTCCGATCTCCACCCTAAATATCTTGTTGGCCCTATAATAACCATGAACATAAGCTAACCAGATGCCCCATCTCAAGGAAATTGCCTGGTACAGGTAAATGAGCAGTAGACTAATTTCTGATAGTGGATTTGTGTTGGCAAATCCGATCTTTAATTTTTGGGTGGTTTTCCCCTACATCAAGTAGCCCACATGGGCATTTAAGGGCATTTACCACATGAGTAGAGTTACACGTAAAGTACCCAGGTATGCTATTTTTTTACCCGTATAGTAGTGAGAAATAGAACCACCTTTGATAACACTATTACATTGTGCACACCCCAGACAGGGAAAAGTTCCATGTCTGGGTTTGCCAAAGAAGGGTGTCTTTTTGTCTGTACTTGCCAATAGTGTTGCCCCTTCGAAATGGGCTCCAGGGACATCTTTAAATTCCCTGATTTCGAGGCATGCTTCCTGTAAAAGGTACCAGTTTCTTTTAATTATACTAAAAATCTGTTTGCTCGTATTATAGGAATTTACAGACACCTAGATTACGAGTTATGCGAGCTATAGGGAAATTAACGAACACAAGAAAAGTTGCGTTATTTAACCCCCTATAGCGCAGCCATTACAAGTCTTTCAAAACCCAGCTTGTGTGTGCAATATGGGGTTTTTAAGCTCCATACCGCACACAAAACAAGCGCTATTTTGACGTGCTCGTGCACGCTTTCCCCATAGACATCAATGGGGAGAGTGGGTCAGAAAAAAGTCTAACACCTGCGATTGCGGAAAGAAAAGCTCTGTAATGCAGCCCTATAGAAGTCTTTGGGGAAAAGAAAAGTTATGTTTAAACCTAACACCCTAACATAAACCCAGAGTCTAAACACCCCTAATCTGCTGCCCCCGACATTGCCGACAACTACATAATGTTATTAAACTCTAATCTGCCGCTCCCAATATTGATGCCCCCTAAATAAAGTTATTAACCCCTATTCCGCCGCACCCCAACATCGCTGCCACTATATTAAAGTTATTAACCCCTATTCCACCGCTCCCCCACAACGCCGCAACTAAATAAAGTTATTAAGCTTTAAACCTTTGGCCTCCCACATCACTACCACTAAATAAACCTATTAACCCCTAAACCGCCAGCCCCCCACATCGCAACAACCTAAATTAAACTATATTAACCCCTAAACCTAGCCCTAAACCTAACATTACCCTAACCCTAACCCTAACACCCCCTAACTTTAACATAATTTAAATGGAGCTAAATTAAAGTTACAATTATTAACTAAATAATACCTGTTTAAAACTAAATACTTACCTGTGAAATAAAACCTAAGCTAGCTACAATATAACTAATATATATATTGTAGCTAGCTTAGGTTTTATTTTTATTTCACAGGTAAGTTAGTATTTATTTTAACTAGGTAGACTAGTTAGTAAATAGTTATTAACTATTTACTAACTACCTAGTTAAAATAAATACAAACTTACCTGTCAAATAAAACCTAACCTAAGTTACACTAAAACCTAACATTACATAAAATAACAAACACTAAAATTACAAAAAATAAAAAAACCTACCATTACAAAGAATTACAAACATTATCTAAAACAATAAAAATGATTCCTATTCTAATACCCTTTTAAAAATAAAAAAACCCACCCCAAAATAAAAAACCTTAATCTATAATAAACTACCAAGGGACCTTAAAAGGGCTTTTTTGTAGCGCATTGCCCTAAGTTAAACAGCTCTTTTGCTACAAAAGAAAATAAAACACCACCTAACACTTACAAACCCCCACCCCCCCAAACTACCAAGGGCCCTTAAAAGGGCCTTTTGTAGGGCGTTGCCCTAAAGTTAACTGCTCTTTTGCTACAAAAACAAACAAACACCCCCTAACAGTATACAAACCCCCCCCACCCCCTAAACCCACAAAATAAAAAGAAAGTAAAACCTAATCTATCCATTGCCCTGAAAAGGGCATTTGTATGGGCATTGCCCTTAAAAGGGCATTTAACTCTTTTGCTGCCCAAGCCCTAATCTAAAAATAAAAACCCACCCAAAACGATAAAATACATTATACAAAATAACAAACAAATTATCAAAAATAATAAAAAATATTCCTATTCTAATACCCATTAAAAAAAAAAAAAACTATTCTAAAATAAACTACCAATGGCCCTTAAAAGCACCTTTTGTAGGGCATTGCCCTAAAGATATCAGCTCTTTTTGTGAAAACAAAATTACATACCCCCACTAACATTACAAACCCCCACCCCCCAAACCCACAAAATTAAAAACACTATCTAAAAAACCTAAGCTACCCATTGCCCTGAAAAGGGCATTTGGACAGGCACTGCCCTTAAAAGGGCATTTAGCTCTTTTGCATGCCCAAACCCTAATCTAAAATAAAAATCCACCCAAAAAAAAAACCTTAAAAAAAATTATCACTAACCCCCAGAGATCCACTTACAGTTTTTTAAGTCCCGCTTAATCGATCTTCATCCAGGCATAGAGAAGTCTTCATCCAGGCGGCCTTTTCAATCTTCATCCCGGCGGCGAAGTCCTCATCCAAGCGGCGAGAAGTCTTCATCCAGGCGGTCTATTCAATCTTCATCCAGGCGGCATCTTCTATATTGATCCAGGCGGCGCGGAGCGGGTCCATCCTGAAGACATCCGGCGTGGAGCATCCTCTTCATACGGTCGCCGCTGTACACTGAATCTTCAATGCAAGGTACACGATTCAAGATGGCGTCCCTTGCATTCCTATTGGCTGAAAATTTTGAATCAGCCAATAAGAATTAGAGCTGCCAAAATCCTATTGGCTATTCAAATCAGGATTTAAGCAGCTCTCATTTTATTGACTGATTCGAACCCTTTTAAGTGCAGAAAAAAGAGCTAAATGCTCTTTTAAGGGCAATGCCCATACAAATGCACTTTTCAGGGCAATGGTTAGCTTAGGTTTTACTTTATTTTTATTTTGTGGGTTTGGGGGGTGGGGGTTTGTATACTGTTTGGGGGTGTTTGTTTTGTTTTGTAGCAAAAGAGCTGTTAACTTTAGGGCAATGCCCTACAAAAGGCACTTCTTGGTAGTTTATTCTAGATTAGGCTTTTTTATTTTGGGGTAGTTTTTTTTATAAAAGGTATTAGAATAGGAATAATTTTTAAAAAAAATAGTTTTTTATTTTTTGTAATGGTGTTTTTTTTATTTTGTAATGTTAGGTTTTAGTGTAAGGCAGCTTTATTTAAGGTTTTATTTCATAGGTAAGTTTGTATTTATTTTAACAAGGTAGCTAGTAAATAGTTAATAACTATTTGCTAACTAGTCTACCTAGTTACAATAAATACAAACTTACCTGTGAAATAAAAATAAAACCTAAGCTAGCTACAATATAACTATTAGTTATATTGTAGCTAGCTTAGGTTTTATTTCACGGGTAAGTATTTAGTTTTAAATAGGAATTATTTAGTTAATAATTGTAAGTTAAATGTAGCTATTTTAATTATATTAAATTTAGGGGGTGTTAGGGTTAGGGTTACGTTAGGGTTATTTTAGAGTTAGGGTAAGGTTTAGGGGTTAATTGCAGTGATGTTGTGGAGCGGCGGAATAGGGGTTAATAGATTTATTATAGTATGGGCGATGTTGGGGTGCGAGGGAATAGGAGTTAATAACTTTAGTATAGTGGGGGCGACATCGGGAGCAGCAGATTAGGGGTTAATAGTTTTATTTAGGTGGCGGCGATATCAGGAGCGGCAGATTAGGGGTTAATAACATTAAGTAGGTGGCGGCGATGTCGGGGGCAGCAGATTAGGGGTGTTTAGATGTGGGGTTTATGTCAGGGTGTTAGGTTTAAACATATTTTTTATTTTCCCCAAAGACATCAATAGGGCTGCATTACGGAGCTTTTCATTCCGCGATCGCAAGTGTTAGCTTTTTTTTTAGCCCGCTCTCCCCATTGATGTCTATGGGGAAAGTGTTCATGAGCACGTCAAAACAGCACTTGGATTGTGTTGTCAAGGTATATGTGAGGTTAATAAATATATATTTTAATCATATATTTCAAGATTAATAAATCTGTATCTTTGATCAGATATTTCACTGATCAGTAGAAAATAACTCATTGCATTCAGAAGAACTGACTTCAAACAGGTTTAATTCTCCCCCACTTTTTCAATTACACAGGAAACTCTTAAGGATTACTTTAAAAGAGTAATTCCTAGCTAAAGTGTGAACATGAGGCCTATACCAAATTTGCTATAATCAACTTACAGTTTGAGACAGGATGAGTCATAAAAGGCAAATTAAGAGGATAGATTGTCAGATAGGTGACACCACACAAAATGTATGGAGACGAGATGTCTGGAATACCCTCTTGGAACTGGTCAAAATCATAGGGAAACAGCTTTTATGCACATAGGTGTTAGTTATCCCTAAACATCAAATACACGTCTGCACTGCTAGCTAAACAGAAAATATGTTGTATTAAGACTTTTACAACTACTCGTGGATTGACCCCATGCTATGTGGGCGGGGCAGTAAAGACCTTAGAAAACACAGACAAATGCTAAGGTGTGGCTCTGAAAACCTACTGAACATACAGCAAATAATCATTATTTTTTCTATTTGAATGCATGCCTCAGAATGTATTAAATATAGAAATTTGGGAAATTGTCTAATTCTCTATTATTACATGGATATTTGCTAAGCTTGGGAGGTAACTGTTTTAGTCAGTCAAAAATGTTTAATAACCTCTGTATTGTTTATATTTTTCAGACATATAATCTCAGATCTGCATGAGGAAGGTTCATACATCCTGGGCTTATTAGAAACATAAAATATCGCATATTCTTGTTGGAATACAATACAATACTGAATTCAAAATAGGCTATTATTTATATATAAATGCCAGGATACTGATAAAATTGTAATGCATTTCAAGCTAATAATTAGCAGTATTAAATTGCCTTAATATAATAAAATGTTTATAATATAACATATTTGGTATCAGAATAATCAGAAAAAATAACCTAATATTAACCATCTGTAATTGGGGTTATATATGATTAATGCAGAGAGTGTAATCTGATTAAATAACCATTTTTTTGAAAGGGGAAGGCTGTTTTAACTTTGGATGAGATCTGCTGTTGGGCATTTTGAAACCATTCTGAACAAGCTGACTACCTCTTTCTCATTGATTGCAAAAATTACTTATCTGTCTTCTGAGATGAAACAAGAAATTTCTGGTAACTGAATTATCGATTTTGATCATTTTGGTAAAGTAAGTAAGAAAAGGGCTGCTAATTACATGTGATATTTTAAAGTCACTGCAGTTTAAATTACAGTTAATAGATTTAAAGAGCAGGTTTTACTTTTAAACTGTGTGTCATTGTTTTAGATAGTTCCTAACTGGCCTGTTTGTACGCAAAAACAATTTAAAATAAGTATTCATTGTTGCTGGGTCTGGCAGAGTCAGAGAAATAAATTGTATTTTAAATTGGTAGTCACAGCCTATATATTGTTTAAATCTATATCTGATTGGCTAAGTAACTCATCTGTGCAAGTTCTGATATTGTAAGTTAATTTTGTATTAGGATAAATTGCAGTTAAATAGCAGAATATATATATATATTATCCTATTGTTTATAAGCACAGCCTAGAATTGTATTACTTGGATGTTAAAGGCTATTTATAAATAAGGTTGGTTTCAAAGGTAAGCGTGTATGAACTTTACATAGCATATTTAAATAGTTTTCAAGCGCATATAATATAATTTCATATTCCTTTTATTGCAAATATATTTCAATATGTTCATGGATATTAACTAAATAAAAGAATTCAGATATTTATATTAATTGTATTGTTTCTAGTAGATGCATGTTGATTAAGGGTTTCTATTTTTAAGGAAAATTATTAATTGTATTGTGTTATAACCCTGCCATAATCTGATATATTATTTGGAGAGCACTACTAAGATTTTCATAAATATATTAATAATAATATATGGAGGCACTGTTTTGAGATTTAATAATATTCATCATATTTGATATAATATATTTGTAGTAAATAGAAATTATTATAAAAGAGAGAAAAAGTTTCGATATTAATATTTTGAAGATATAATTTTTGAAAGGTTGAACTATTGATTTTCATATTTCGAGATTGATATTAATATCTTGAAGTATTATTAAAGATTAATTTTTGAAAAATTAATAAAAATATTATTTTTCATATTTAAAAATTAATCGAAAATATTAATTTTTCATATTTTCAAAGTTAATCAAAAATATTAATTTCTCATATTTCGAAATATTAATTTTTCATATTTCAAAATTAATAATATTTTTTTTAAATATAATTTTTTTTCCTCTCTTTTTGTTGGCAAAAATTGTATTACCGTTTTAATTTAACTGAATACTAAACCAATATAATAATGTCTGTAGCCAGAAGTGACTCATTTAATTCTATACATAGCAATGAAAATGGTCCCATTACCATACCTATTACTAAAGGTCACATCCTTAAGAAAGATATTTTAAGTTACATTAAAGGGAAGTTAAATATTGCGGGTGAATTAAATGATTTTATGGATATGCTTGAAACTAGGGCTAAAGCTATTACCGTTAACAATAATATGTGGAATGAAGAGAATTAATTCTTCCAGGAATTATTAATGATTAATCAATGCAAAACTACCAAAAAGCGAGAGGAACTAATACTAAAATCTTGGCCCCTTTTAATATGCATTATTGATGAAATGTCGTTTTGTGTCATAGACAAACGATTGCAAATACAGGAGCTATAAAATAGTATTTGTTCCTCGCGCAGACGCGAAGAGGGTTTAAAAATAGCCAAAAATAAAATGGATGAATTTGCCCAAAACCTAGCCGCCTTAGATAAGCATAACATCGACTTACTCACACAGATACAAGATTTAAATAAACAGCTTGCGCAAAGCCAGAGAGAATTAAGCGATTTAAAAAGGTCATATCGCCATAATGAAAACCCTTATATTAACAGTGAGAATAATGCAGATAATGCTAACTCCTTTAGCGAACGCGTCAGGGACGAGGTACAAAAATATATAGAACAATATAGACAAATGACCCCTAATGGGTCAGAAATAGATTTCCCAAATAGGCAGTCACCTCATGATATAAATCCAGAGGACTGCTGTAACGCAGCTGGTGCAGGGGAGGGAAACTCTAACAGAGAATCCCAAAATAATTCTAATAAAGTATATGATTCCCATAAAATAATCACCTTTGTACAACGTGCAGTACCTATATTCTCCAATAAGGGAACAACATCTGTAATTGATCATTTAGAAGCTTTTGAAAATGCGTTAGCTATAATGAATGTTACAAGTGAGAAATTGAAAATTGAATTTCTGCCTTAGGTATTTGACAGTAAACATCACAAATTCTTTGCTTCACTAAAGGATATGAATATTCATTCCTGGAATGGGGTAAAACAACAATGCAGAAAAGAATTCGGGCAATATCGCACTAAAACTGCCGCGAAAATAGCGGTATATGGCTTAAAGTGTCATGCGAATTAGAGTCCAATCGAATTCCTTTCTGTATTGAAAAATGCGTACAGTATGGCTGAAGATAATCCCAGATTTGATGGCTCAGAATTTGTAAATTTATTTTTTGAAGCATTGCCTACACCCATCAAAATTAACTTAGCAAGAGATTTTGATGAGGACTGCTCATTGGAATGGCTGATCAAAGAGAGTACAAAATTATACTCTATTCAGCAATCCAGTGAACAGGGGGTGAAAAAACCCCAAATTGTAGCAGAAACTAGGGTGTCACCTAACCCCCTCAATTTGGAGTCTTAAAAGAGAACTTATGCAGAGGTGGCCAGTCAAAACAGGCCATCTCCACAGAGGTTTAACTCTGCCCCCTCCCCTACACAGGTTGAGGCGCAGGGAGACTATAACCAAAGTGGGGGACATAATCAGGTGAATAATTACTCACAAAGAGAATACTCACCAAATAATTGGTATCCACGCAAGGGTAGATACAATAGACGGCGAAGATATTCTCAGGGTAACCAGACACCCCAGGTATATAATGCTCCCCAAAGTACTAATACTGAGCAAGCTGAACCCCAGGGGCAACCACGCCAGAATAGAAATAGCGGCCCTGATTCTGAGGGAACCCAATGGTCCAGGAATCATTATTATGGGGCACCAAGAGATAGGCCCAGGGGTAGAGGTAACTTGTACAATCAGGTAGATATGCTGCTTACTCAGTTAAATCGGTTGAGCGAACAATTCGCTAATATGAGTCAACCTTCTACGGCTCAGCAACCGAACAATACTTTTTTAGGGGTACAGCCAGTGGTCAGCAGTGTACCACAGGCACAGTCATAAATACTGCAGTATCACCTGAAAGGGAGGGGAGAGATATACAAAATGTAATAATAAATATCAATGATACTAATCATGTTCTCTCCCCACAGACCGGAAACGGACAATTTAACTGTGGTGACAAACAACCTCATCCGGGGAAAGTTAACAAATCTCTTCCTTTGCAGCACGCCTTTAACCTTATTTCCACAGATGCAGTACGCAAGAATCCAGCCGGCCCTGTTATAGAGGAGACTGGTAGGTATGAAGCTTCTTCTGCATCGGAAAGCATGGCAAGCTCAGGTAACACGTGGCGAAGCCCACAAATGTATGATAACGCCAACTTTATGTGTGAAATGGTAGAAACTGCAGGAAGGTATTATGTATTAGTTGAGCTGCAAGATTCAGTCTCCAACCCTATCAGGGGATTAATTGACACTGGGTCTCAGGCAACTATCTTATCCCACAGGTACTACACACAGCTAAATGAGCTAACACCCCACAAACCTAAAATAAGAGAATTTGACGGTTCTCTAATAGGTGTTGGGGGTGACTCCCTAAAAGTCTACGGTACTGCCTGGTTAAAATTTAAATTGGGGAACAGGGTCATAAGACACCCTGTCATTATAATGGATCTGCCAACTGATCGTTTAATTATTGGTAGTGATCTCCTGAAGCGATTAAGCACCATAATTGATTGCATAAATAATGTAATTTGGTCACAAGTTAAACGGCCTATCAATTATGAAAAATCTGGTATATCTTGCACCCGACATAGCTGTCCCGTGGTGGAAGAGAAACCAGATGCTGTGGAGATTCATTTCAGGAATAACTCTGTACCTGAAATCACTATTCTACAAATAGATGATCAGACTCATTTTAGTGGCTCTGATGGTAATACTTTTAAAATATCGCCTGGAAAGATAGCGAATATTTCCCTAGAGGGCGATGTATTAACCATATCACTCCACAAGGGGGATCATAAAATCCCTAAGGGGGGAGGCCACGCTTAATACCTCACAGGGATTGAGAGAGTTAAAGAGGATCTATTTATCCCTATACAAGTGCATGACCTTGGTAAAACCAAGTAATCTAAAATAAACTTAAAACAGGAAGCTAGCTATATAAGCGAAGGTTTATTATCGCAAATAGCTGAACCTAAAGTGATTAAATATCTTTCTCCCCAAGACCACTGTGTCAACGGCCTGGTTGACAGGTCTGAAAGCTATAACATCACAGCTAAGTGCTTATTATCTATCTCTATAGGTAATAAGTCAGTGAAGCACCTGTTTTTAGTTTTAAATACTCCCCATAATCAAATATACATTGGAAATGATATCTTACATAGATATGCCATACAAATAGATTTGATTAATTATTGCCTCTGGAGCAGGTTAAAGGGGGACCCTGAAGTATTTCAGGATGAAAATGCAGCCCTGAAATCAAACCAGCAATTGCCATATGCTGTGAATATGCAGGTATCTAGCGATGTTATAATTCCTGCTAGGGCTGATAAATTTCTTTTACACTTACAGGTAAAGAGATGTCAGAAATTAAAAACTTCTGAAACACTGATTTGCCTCTCCCATAGAATACAAAATCTGGGTGTCACAGTGACCTACACTCCTATGGTGAATATTGGAACTGTTCCCATACATATGGTTGTGCATAACATGACCCCACAGGATATAACATTATCCAAGGGAACTACCATAGGATATGCACTGGAATCAAGTTATTACACTTTTGGATTTTGGATTCCAGAATAATGTAATTGGGCTAATACCTGAAGGATACTTAACTGAAGAACAATTAATAGAACAATCATTTGCATCTATGCCAGAGGGTCTATTTAATATTCAGTCTATTTATCCCTTCAGCTCAGAGTAAGGCATCTGTAAAATTGAAGAAGCCTCTCTAGTGTTTGATCAGCCAATCAAACAGCAAGATTACCCCAATACCCAGAGTTATGGGAGCAATGTAAACTATAATCAAGGGGATCTCACCTCTAGGTTGGAAGAAGCCTATGAAATAGGACAGTCTGAAATCTTTCCAGGATTTCAGCAAATAGTCAAAGAGCAAATATTCTTAGCTAATGGCTGTTCCAGCGATGATGAACGCCAACAGCTGCTAGAACTCCTGATGGAGTACAAGGATATTTTTGCTAAGGGTTCTTATGACTGTGGTACTACAGACTTGCACATTGCAAGGATACAAACAGATCCTGATGCACCACCTGTATTTGTCAAACAATACAGACTTCCCTTAGCCTCATATGATTCTCTTGCAGAGATCATAAGGAATTTGGAAGAAAGAGGTATTATCAGACAGGTGCACAGCTCTTATAATAATCCTATTCTAGGTGTCCTTAAGCCCAATGGACAATGGCGTTTGTGTGCTGACTTAAGACAGCTAAACAAACTAGTATACATGTCTGGCTGGCCTGTACCATACATTGACCAGTGCCTAGCACAAATGCAGGGATCCAAAATATTCACTGCCATTGATTGTGCACAGGGATACTGGACCATAAAGGTACAATGCATTCCAGAGACTTTCATTTGGATACATAAATTCTGGACATGAATTTGCTGTATTCATGCATAAGGCTATGCCTGACGTACTGGAAAGGGGGACCTTATCTTATGTTGATGATGTTTTAATCAAAAGCACAGACTTTGAAAAACACATCGCAGAGCTTAAACAAGTCCTCAGCCAACTTAAAAGGGCAGGTGTCAAATTATCCCTACAAAAAGCTCAATGGTGCCGCACTCGTGTAAACTTCTTGGGACATGAAGTTACTTCTGAAGGATTAAATCCCCAGAAGAAAAAGGTGGAAGCTATAGTGAATTCTAAAAACCCAACTAACTTAAAGGAATTGAGATCATTCCTGGGTATGACAAATTATTCTCGCAAATTCATTGATAATTATGCGGAATTAGCTAAACCACTACTACTTCTTCTAAAGAAAGATGTGAAATGGCACTGGGGTGAGTCTCAAGAGATAGCCATCAGAGAGCTGAAGAGAAAACTCACTCAAGCACCTTGCTTAGCGTACCCTGAAGGTGGTAAACCTTTCTTCTTAGAGACAGGTTGCACAGATATAAGCATGAGTGCTGTTTTATACCAAAAGCATGATAATTTGAACAAAGCCATTGCTTATGTGAGCAAAAATCTATCCCCAGTAGAAATAAAATTTAGCGATTGCGAAAAAGCCCTCTTATCTACTGTATGGGCTCTACAAAATTTCCGCAGCTACATACAGGGCGAGAAAATTATTGTAGAAACGGCCCACCAGCCTTTGCTATATTTGCAAAGTGAGAGAATAAGAGATGGGAATTTGTCTAATAGCCGCATAACAGCGTGGACTCTTTCCTTACAAAGCTGGCCCTTAGAAATTCGCTACAAGCAGAATAAAAAGAATCCAGTCGCATAAGGGCTTGCTGAGCTCCACAACTGTACTGCTAGAGATCCTGGGGAGGAATTATCAGAAGATGATTTTCTAGAGGAACAATTGCTTTCCCCATATAAAATGTACAATGAGGAAAATTGTCAAATATTACCTTGGGTGTATGTTGATGGTTGTTCTTACCATGCCACTATTGATAATGAGCGCAGATTAGTCGCTGGCATTGGTATAACTGGGGCAAATGGATTCCCAAATATATCTATAGGTTTCAACATTGGACCAAGATCCAGTCAAGTTGCAGAACTAACTGCCGTTTTCAAAACCATTGAAATGGCTATTGAACATGGTATTCATGAATTTGTGATCATAACTGACTCAAATTATGTGCGTGACAGTTTTGTTGAATACCTGCCAGCTTGGAAAAGAAATGGCATGCAGAAAAGCAATAACAAACCAGTCAAGCATGGCAAGTTGTTCTGCGAGATTGATAATCTGGTGGTATTCAATAATTTAACCATACACTGGAAAAAGACCAAGGGTCATTCCAGAGTTCTAGGTCCGGATAAAGAAGGCAATGACCTTGCGGATTCATTAGCCAAACAAGGAGCCATAACTGGAGAACTCCTTAATATTGACCACTTAATGGGTGCAATTCAGGTACAAGCCATTACCAGAAACCAGGCAAAACAACAGAGTGAGCCTAACTTGGTACAATGGAGTCAGGATTCTCCTAGTGAGGACCTGATCACTAGTCAAAAAGAAGACCCCATTATAGGTATCTTCTATAAACACATAGAAAATCCTGAAAGCAACCCCATATCAAAAGGTGATTGTATTGGCAAAGAAGATCTTAGAATCTTAATGAAATCCCGATCACAATTCAAGTTACAGGATGGTTTGTTAATTAGAACCTCCAAAACTGGCATCCAGCAGTGGGTAGTACCCACCAAGTTCAGAGGTCTAATGCTTCAACATGCCCATGATACTCCCACATCTGGTCATTGTGGTGCCAAACTCACGTATGAAATATTATGTGATTACGCTTTTTGGCCACACATGTTGAAAGATGTTCAAACCTACTGTCAAGGGTGTTTAATCTGCCCACAGTTCCAACCCACTGCACCAACGCATAGAGCGCCATTGCAGAAAAGGGGGATGGTAATGCCATGGTCAGATATACAAATTGATTTTATTGGTCCAGCAACAAGATCATCAAGAGGTAACAAATACATGTTAACTGTGACATGCCTGTTCACTAAATGGGTAGAGTGCATTAGTGCACCTAACAATAGTGCGGAAACATGTGCAGCGTTGCTCATCAACCATGTATTTTCCAGATTTGGTTTGCCCCAAAGAATCGAGTCAGATCGGGGGACCCACTTCACTAGCGAAGTGATGACCAAAATGTGGAAGATACTAGGGGTTAAAAGAAAGCTCCATATTGCTTATAGAGCTGCCTCAAGTGGTGGTGTAGAGCATTACAACCAGTCCATTGTTAAAATCCTCAAAAAGTTTGTGAGTGAAACGAATAAAGACTGGGATGTAAAACTACCTCTAGTCTTAATGGCATTAAGAGCAACTCTAAGTAGTGCTACCAAGATGTCACCTTTTGAACTGATGACTGGTAGAAGAATGGTTCTACATCAGCATCTGCTGTACCGTACATCAGACCAAAACTTGATAAACGCTGCCAATACACATAAACATGTGGAGAAACTAAGAAAGCACCTGCAATATGCCTTTGCATTTGCTCAAAGGAATTTAGAAAGAGCCGCAACTGCCACTAAAACCTATTATGATCTCAAAACGTCCAAAAAGGAATATGAAATAAATGATAAAGTTTATCTTTATAACTTTGGAAGAGATCAGGTTAGGGAGAAGAAATTTCTTCCCTCATGGAAAGGTCCTTTTGTCATTACTGACAAAATATCTCCAGTGGCCTATAAAATAAGGATCCCCAAAAATGAAAGTTTCATAGATAAATGGGTCCATATCAATCAATTGCGGGCATGTCATCCCAGATCCCAACTACAAGTCATAGAGGGAGAATGAAGTGTCATATCCCCAAATGCACTAAAGACATACTGTAGTTTAAAGATGACCAGCTGATGAACGTGAAGGCTCAAAAATGACAGACTTTCTACATAGAAGACTGTCTATGGTGTGTACGGTCAACATCCTCACCAAATACCATTGACTTTAGGCCAATTTAAATACATGTGTCCTACATCTATTTAAAATTGGAAGGGGGATTTATGTCAAGGTATATGTGAGGTTAATAAATATATATTTTAATAATATATTTCAAGATTAATAAATTTGTATCTTTGATCAGATATTTCACTGATCAGTAGAAAATAACTCATTGCATTCAGAAGAACTGACTTCAAACAGGTTTAATTCTCCCCCACTTTTTCAATTACACAGGAAACTCTTAAGGATTACTTTAAAAGAGTCATTCCTAGCTAAAGTGTGAACATGAGGCCCATACCAAATTTGCTATAATCAACTTACAGTTTGAGACAGGATGAGTCATAAAAGGCAAATTAAGAGGATAGATTGTCAGATAGGTGACACCACACAAAATGTATGGAGACGAGATGTCTGAAATACCCTCTTGGAACTGGTCAAAATCATAGGGAAACAGCTTTTATGCACATCGGTGTTAGTTATCCCTAAACATCAAATACACGTCTGCACTGCTAGCTAAACAGAAAATATGTTGTATTAAGACTTTTACAACTACTCGTGGATTGACCCCATGCTATGTGGGCGGGGCAGTAAAGACCTTAGAAAACACAGACAAATGCTAAGGTGTGACTCTGAAAACCTACTGAACATACAGCAAATAATCTTTTTTTTTTCTATTTGAATGCATGCCTCAGAATGTATTAAATATAGAAATTTGGGAAATTGTCTAATTCTCTATTATTACATGGATATTTGCTAAGCTTGGGAGGTAACTGTTTTAGTCAGTCAAAAATGTTTAATAACCTCTGTATTGTTTATATTTTTCAGACATAATCTCAGATCTGCATGAAGAAGGTTCATACATCCTGGGCTTATTAGAAACATAAAATATGGCATATTCTTGTTGGAATACAATACAATACTGAATTCAAAATAGGCTATTATTTATATATAAATGCCAGGATACTGATAAAATTGTAATGCATTTCAAGCTAATAATTAGCAGTATTAAATTGCCTTAATATAATAAAATGTTAATAATATAACATATTTGGTATCAGAATAATCAGAAAAAAATAACCTAATATTAACCATCTGTAATTGGGGTTATATATGATTAATGCAGAGAGTGTAATCTGATTAAATAACCATTTTATGAAAATAATTAACTTGCTTAAAAATGTTTTAGAAATGTAAAGGTGAATTTGTTTTGTTTGCATGTCTGCTGCCACCTGGTGTTATGTTGCGAGAACTACAGCCAGAAGGTTCTTTCTGGCTGTTAAAAATGAAATTTCCAAGGGCCAATCCGATTAGACTTCCCAGGTAACCAATGGGAAGGTCAGCTCCCGTAGTGCCACCCACATGATGTCATCAATGATTGAAAACATATATAAGTAAGCAAGAGAGAGATAGAAAGGGGAAGGCTGTTTTAACTTTGGATGAGATCTGCTGTTGGGCATTTTGAAACCATTCTGAACAAGCTGACTACCTCTTTCTCATTGATTGCAAAAAATACTTATCTGTCTTCTGAGATGAAACAAGAAATTTCTGGTAACTGAATTATCGATTTTGATCATTTTGGTAAAGTATAAGAAAAGGGCTGCTAATTACATGTGATATTTTAAAGTCACTGCAGTTTAAATTACAGTTAATAGATTTAAAGAGCAGGTTGTACTTTTAAACTGTGTGTCATTGTTTTAGATAGTTCCTAACTGGCCTGTTTGTATGCAAAAACAATTTAAAATAAGTATTCATTGTTGCTGGGTCTGGCAGAGTTAGAGAAATAAATTGTATTTTAAATTGGTAGTCACAGCCTATATATTTTTTAAATCTATATCTGATTGGCTAAGTAACTCATCTGTGCAAGTTCTGATATTGTAAGTTAATTTTGTATTAGGATAAATTGCAGTTAAATAGCAGAATATATGTATATTATCCTATTGTTTATAAGCACAGCCTAGAATTGTATTGCTTGGATGTTAAAGGCTATTTATAAATAAGGTTTGTTTTAAAGGTAAGCGTGTATGAACTTTACATAGCATATTTAAAATAGTTTTCAAGCGCATATAATATAATTTCATATTCCTTTTCTTGCAAATATATTTAAATATTGTGTTATAACCCTGCCATAAGCTGATATATTATTTGGAGAGCACTACTAAGATTTTCATAAATATACTGACAGTGTGCAGTATGGAGCTCAATGCAGCCATATCACACGCACAAGCAGGCTATTTGAAAACTTGTAATGGCTGCGCTATAGAGGGTTATTAAATAACACAGCTTTTGTTGCATTCTTTAATTTCCCTATAGTGCGCATAACTCTTAATCTAGCTGAATAACTAAGAGGCATAGATATGTGCATAGCCACCAATCACCAGCTAGCTTCCAGTAGTGCAGTTCTGCTGCTCAGCCTACCTAGGTATGCTTTTCAACAAAGTATACAAGAAAGCAGAGTAAATTTGGTAATAGAAGAAAACTGAAACAGTTCCTACAATTGTAACTAATCATTTGGAAAGGGGGCTATTTATTGAGAGAATAAACTAGTAAATTACTGCCCAAGTGTTATTATCTGCAGTGACACCATTTCTTTTCAACCTAACATTTAATAAACAAAATTGTTTATTTATTAGTTTAATATACCTGGCTTACAAATAATAATTGCTATGGGGAAATAAGGTGTGAACATTGAATCATTAAGAATAGATAGTATTGTAGTCACAGATGTAGCAAAATATTGGTGTCTGTAAATATTTTGGAGGAGCATGCTAAGTTTAGAGCACAGGAGCTACAGACTTCTCTTATTAACATAGCTGTGATATCTGGATGCTGGAAGTGACCCTGCAAAGGTTTTGGCACCAAGACCTATGGGAAAGGTGTTAAAAGGCCTCTGCTTATGCCAGTGAGGTGCTTGGTTATTCTCTTGGAAGTCCTGGTGTTTTTGTTTCTAAACTGCTTTTTTGGTTTTGACCCCTGCTTACATACTAGTTTAAGCGCCAAACCTTATCCTTGTCTGTACCTTGAAATAAGGACTGATCTGCTGCCTTCTGACCACTGGAACCAAACTTCTAACTACTCTTTTGCCTGCTCCTTCTGCTGTGAATTGATTCCTGATGAATACTCTGGTATTGAGCTTTGGCCTTGCTTTTGACTGCTTTTGGATTATCCCTGAGTGCTGACATCTGGGTCTGCTTATCTGGTGATCACCTCAGCCTGTTCCTGACATCACCCAACTAGGTAAATCCTTTATTGCCTTATAAGAATTAGCATGCAGAGAAGCATTAAGTAGCTGGAAAATAATAATAGTTATAAACAGTGCTTTGTTAGCAAAGATAGAAGAGGCCACCTGGATGAAGACTTCTCGCCACCTGGATGAAGACTTCTCGCCGCCTGGATGAGGACTTCGCCGCCTGGATAAAGATAGAAGAGGCCGTCTGGATGAAGACTTCTCACCGCCTGAATGAGGACTTTGCCGTCTGGATGAAGATCTTCAAGCGGGACTTCAAAAACTGTAAGTGGATCTTCGGGGGTTAGTGTTAGGTTTTTTTAAAAAAATGTAGGTGTTTTTTTTTTTTAGTTTAGGGTTTGGGCTTTTCATGAAAGAGCTAACTGCCCTTTTCAGGGCAAAGCAAAAGAGCTAAATGCCCTTTTCAGGGCAGTGCCCATACAAATGCCCTTTTCAGGGCAATGGGTAGCTTAGGTTTTTTTATAGAGTTAGGTTTTTTATTTTGGGGGGTTGGTTGGGTGGTGGGTTTTACTGTTGGGGGGTCTTTGTATTTTTTTTTACAGGTAAAAGAGCTGTTTAACTTAGGGTAATGCCCTACAAAAGACTCTTTTAAGGACTATTGGTAGTTTATTGTAGGCTAGGGTTTTTTTTATTTTGGGTTTGCTTTTTTATTTTGATAGGGCTATTAGATTAGGTGTAATTCTTTTTTTATTTTGGATAATTTCGTTTGTTATTTTTTTAAATTTATTGTTTGTTATTTTTGTAATTTATTGTTTTTTTATTTTTGTAATTAGATAGTTTGTAATTTTTAGAGTAGTGTTAGGATTTTTGTGATGTGTATTTTAGTTTAATTTAATTGGTAGTTTGTTTAATTTTAGTTTAATAGTTATATTAGTTTTATTAAACAAAGTTGTAGGACCAGCACACATTCAAACTTAAATAATCCAACAGGTTTCAAGGTGGGTGCAACACAATCAGAGCAAAAACCCCTTGCTTCAAATAATCAAGTGTCCAAAGAAATGTTGCACTTTCAGGTGTGGAAAAGTGAAAGATCCTTTATTAGGTAGACAGCAACGTTTCAGGGCACCTGCCCCTTTGTTAAGCTAAAAACATAGTGCACATACAGACAATATATAGTAATACCAATAAAACAAGGGCCAATGAGAACACACATCATGGGCGGGGTTATAGAAATCACATGTGATCCAAGAAAAACAACATGTTAACCCTATATTTGCCCTTTTAGAGAGTCCCAGAGGACCAAGATTAAAAACATGAAAAGGAAGCAAAATAGCACAGCCGCTATACAAACATCACAATCTAGTATGGGAATATAATAAACTATTTAAATTAATTTAAATGTACATACAAATCTGTGAAAACCTATAGTATATACATAGAAAGCCTACATGATTGGATTAAGATCAAACTCCTTATTCATAACTTTAGGGTATAACACATCCAATTTCCATATCCATTTGGCCTCTTTGTAAAGAAGGTCCCTCTGTTTATCTCCCCCCTAGGCTTTCTCTTGGCTTGATCTAACACCATAAGCGTAATTGGCTAACCTGGTTACCCATTTGTAACAAAAATGGGTCAATACTGGAAGATCTTTTGTCCCTGAATTTCTGATGTTTGATTTATGTTGACCAATACAGTCACTGACTCTTTGGGTAGTCTCACCTATATATAAAATCCCACAGGGACAATTGAGGGCATACACTACATACAATGAATTGCAGGTATTATAACCAGGTATTTTAAATGTACAGCCTGAGTAGGGATGACAGATCTCTCCACCCTTGATAACACTATTACAATGAGGGCACCCTAGGCAGGGAAAGGTACCATTTTTGCGTTTACCAAAAATGGAGATACTTAAGCATCAGAGTTAACAACTGCTTTAGAGAAGGATAACTCTGATACTAAAGTATCTCCATTTTTTGGTAAACCCAAAAATGGTACCTTTCCCTGCCTAGGGTGCCCTCATTGTAATAGTATTATCAAGGGTGGAGAGATCTATTATACCTGCAATTCATCGTATGTAGTGTATACCCTCAAATGTCCCTGGGGGATTTTTTATATAGGTGAGACTACCCAAAGAGTCAGGGACCATATTGGTCAACATAAATCAAACATCAGAAATTCAGTGACAAAAGATCTTCCAGTACTGGCCCATTTTTTACAAATGGGTCACCAGGTGAGCCAATTACGCTTTATGGTGTTAGATCAAGCCAAGAGAAAGCCTAGAGGGGGGGAGATAGACAGAGGGACCTTCTTTACAAAGAGGCCAAAAGGATATGGAAATTGGATTAATTACACCCCAAAGGTATGAATCGGGAGTTTGATCTTAACCCAATCCTGTAGACTTTCTATGTATATACTATAGGTTTTCACAGATTTGTATGTAAATTAAATTTAAATTAATTTAAATAATTTATTATATTCCCATACTAGATTGTGATGTTTGTATAGTGGCAGTGCTATTTTGCTTCCTTTTTCAGA
Source organism: Bombina bombina (assembly GCF_027579735.1). Lineage (NCBI taxonomy): Eukaryota > Metazoa > Chordata > Amphibia > Anura > Bombinatoridae > Bombina > Bombina bombina. The sequence goes on from NC_069504.1 coordinate 681,891,082, forward strand.
TTGTTTTTAATCTTGGTCCTGTGGGACACTCCAAAAGGGCAAATATAGGGTTAATATGTTGTTTTCTTGGTTCACATGTGATTTCTATAACAGCGCCCATGATGTGTGTTCTCATTGGCCCTCGTTTTATTGGTATTGCTATATATTGTCTGTATGTGCACTATGTTTTTAGCTTAACAAAGGGGCAGGTGCCCCGAAACGTTGCTGTCTACATAATAAAGGATATTTCACTTTTTCCACACCTTAGAGTGCAACATTTCTTTGGACACTATATCAGTTTAATTGTTAGTTTAAACTTAGTTTTTTTTTAATTTGACAGATAAGTTTTAATTTAATTTAAGATAGGGAAATTGTAATTTTAATATAAAGTTAGGGGGGGGGCGTTAAGTTTAGGGGTTACTAGTTTAAATTAGTTTATTGCTATGTGGGGGGCTTGCGGTTTAGGGGTTAATAGGTTTATTATAGTGGCGGCGGTGTAGGGCTTAATAATTTTAGTATAGTGTGGGCGGACGGCAGATTAGGGGTTAATTATATTTAAATAGTGTTTGCAATGCGGGAGGGCGGCGGTTTAGGGGTTAATAACTTTATTATAGTGGCGACGATGTTGGGGAGCGGTGGAATAGGGGTTAATAAATGTTATTAGTGGCGGTGATGTCGGGAGCGGCAGATTACGGGTTAATAAGTTTAATAAAGCATTTGCGGGAGGGTTTCGGTTTAGGGGTTAATAGGTAGTTTATGGATGTTAGTGTACTTTGTAGCAGTTTAGTTATGAGTTTTATGTTACCGTTTTGTAGCGTAAAACTCATAACTACTGTTTTTAGATTGCGAAACGGATCTTTTTGGTATAGGCTGTAAAGCAAGCTTTTTAGCCTTACCGCAAAACTCGTAATTGCAGCGCTATGGAAGTCCCATGAAAAAAACGTAATTTTTACGTGTGTGGGACTGACAATGCGTTACAGGCTAATCTATACTGACAAGACTTGTAATGGCTGCGGTGCTGTTTTAACGCTGAAATGGCAATTTTTTCAGCGTTAAAACACGTGTAGGTGATTGTTATGTACAATAGGTAATCTAGGTGATTGTTATGTGCAATCAATAGCACAATAATAAAATGCTTTTAACAGATAAGACCATTTTCTTTTTGCACTTCTATGTCTTTTTAACTGGTAGTGACAAATCAATGACAGTATTTCCATATTTTCTACTTGTTGAGGGTATTTTTTCGCCCCCTGCTGGCCAAACACGAGAAAGCGAAGAATAGACTGAAGACTTGACCCTCAGCCTCTCCCACCCCTGTTACATAACTGCCTTATTTCAGTGTTACAAAGCAACCATCTATATAGCTGATGAAGTTTTAGTGCACTTGGCGTTTACATTTTGATAGAGAAATGCATTGAAGGATGAGAGAGGCAGATTGTAAGTTAACTAGTAACAGTATACCGTCATGCCATTACAAAAAATGGCTACTTCGTAGTCTACTACTATACTAAGCCGGATTGGTGACGTCATATGATAGCGACGTGGATGCATGCTTGATGTGTGTTGACATTGAGATACTGCACTGGACATGATGAGTTTTCGGACTGTGTTTGCAACTGGGTATTTGGTTTCAAGAACATCTAGGGTGAGTGGGCAGCTTAGTCGTTGTCGCACGATGAGGTTGCGTAAAATGACAAATTATGTAGAAGCTGCGCAATATACGATTGTCAACAATGTTTGCATAAGACATTCGATTGTTATGAAATACACTGTTATATCGCAAGCACAGACAATCATTCAAACTATACTGCAAAAATTATCAGGATGTACTAGTTAAATGTGTGTGTGCCCATAAGATTAGTCAGCTGCTTATATAAGTTGTATATCGAAATGCTATGTTTTTAAATTACACTGGACAGTAGGCAGTGATGAGGTTTAACATGACCGTGGACATGTAATAAAAACCTTAAAATTGATAAGATATGAATAATTTAAAAAAACTCCGTAATTATGTGTGATTTTCAGTTACAATAGTCATTGCAGAGTGATACACATTGCTGTAATCTAGAACAAGCAGCCCTATTTACAAAGATACTCTACTAAATTGCATAATGTGGAAAACTGAGTTTGCTCAGTAACCACTTCAGAGGATTTTATGAACACTCAATTGGGATATGAAATTATGGAGTGAATATTTTTCTTAGCTAAAATGAGGATGATACTAATGATGATATATTAATCTGAAACTGTTTTTGGATGTTAAAAATTGTGTATATGTGATTCTCATTGGTAATGGGCAGCAAAGCAGTTTGCCATTACTTAGTGTAACCTGCTGCTGTAGTGTGTTAACTGTAAATGTTACCTTTAGCTGGATAACCATCTCTAATTACAAGCCCAACAGTCAAAAGCAGATAATAGTAGAAGTTTCTTCTTCATTAATATTTTCCCTTTTTACTGGATAATTTTCCTTGTGGTATACCTTGTAATTTTCATCAAAGTGGACCTGAACCAGCTAAATTGGTTTTATTGTGTTGTCTGTAATGTGTGGAATGAAACATAGTTTATTTAACTGCACTCTAACTTGTTGTCCCTGATATTTCACTTGATAAAGCAAACATTGGATAATGATGATAACACGCTGCAGCAGTTGTGCAGGTTGTATAAATCAGGCTCACTGACAGCTATAATTATGTACAATCCAGAAGTGAAGAAATACACACAGACTGTATTAATTGCTAAATTAGCAGAATACATTTAATATATGTTGTCTGCATGATATACACAATATGTTACTGTGCAGTACTACTAAACCCCTTACTGTCTACAATTCAGATGCATTTAATAAGAGAGGAGCAATAAAGTGTAGACCTACAAGATGCTTGTAGAGACAGATAAATGTTCTGTTGCATTCACTATACAGCTACATATGTAGCAAATTCTATTTGCTTTGTTAAAATTAGCAGTTGTAATCATTTCATATTTAAGAGGTGTATACCAAGTTCTTTGATTTCACCCCTACAGAGTTCTCTCTCCTACAACCTGAGCAGGTCATTTGCTTCCAAGACAGATGGAGAAAATAAAATAACACAAGTTCTGAAGGATAAGTTTCCACAGGCCACAAATGTGAGAGTGGTTGATATTTCAGGTAACAATATTATGTACTATAGAATAGCTTTTTAAAAAACAGGACAGTTTATTTGTTGATAAATTAATTTCTGCTATGTTTACTTCCTAAAGGCTTAAACACATTTTGAACTCATGTGGACCCTGTAAAAGCATGCATGTAATTCAGCCCATCATCTATCACATTAGACAAGGAAACTGATGGTTGGAGAAATGTTTTCTTAATCCCAGTCATTCCTGTATTAAATGAAAAACATATAACAATATAAGACTTTACAAATCTTTGTATCCAGGAAGACACAAATTCTAAAATATTTCTTCCTTGATTATTCAAATGAATAGCTGGCTCTTCAGTACTTGACTGGCTTCTAAGTTTGCCGTACATTTTTCGGCCTCTGTATTTACGTTTCCCAGACATTTTTTGAATCCTTTACAGTGTTTATGATCTCCTCTACTGGGAAGCTATTTTGCATATATACTACACCTTGTCTAAAAAGTGTTTAAAGGGATAGGAAAGTCCAAATTAAACTTGCAATAATCAGAACATGTAATTTTAATACACTTTTAAAATCACTTCTATTTTCAAATGTGCTTTGTTCTGTTGGTATTCCTTGTTGAAAATGAATATGCACATATTAAACACTAGTGGGGGATAGCTGGTGATTGGTGCCTGCACACAATTGTCTTTTGGTTGGCTAACTAGATGTGTTCAGTAAGCTGCCAGTAATGCAATGCTGTTCCCTCAGCAAAGAATAACAAGATAATGAAGCATATTTGATAATAAAAGTAAATTTAAAAGTTATTTAAAATGGTATGTTCTAGACGAATCGTGAATTACATTTTTGGGGTTTCCTGTCCCTTTTAATGAATATTCTAGTGTTTAGATTGCTGGGGATGCTTGTCCCTAACTTTTTTTTGCACCTTGTATTCACTCCAGGTCTCAGTTTTGGAGAATATAGTTGAATACATGTTTTTAAATACCATTCTTATACCAATAATCAGTGTATATGCACTGAAATCAAACAAACTTACATTTTAAGCATAAATATATTGTAAAGTATTTAAATCTGTATACTGATTTTATAAAATGTAAAAAAAAAAACCATCCCATGTCAACCACTATTAACTAACTAATCAGTCTTCTAAGCAGAAAGTTGAGGAAAATCCCCTCTTAACAAAGCATTGGATACATAGTATTACAAAAAGTGTGTAAGATACTTTTCTGAGTTTGCAGAGAATAAGATTGCCCAATTTCTTAAAGGGAGATTCCAGCCAAAATTGTAATCCATATGGATGCATTTCAGATTTGAATAGGAGCTTTTTTATAAAATACACATATTCGCAAAATTGCTTCTAATAAAAGCTATAGCTGTTTCAAAAGTGTATTTAAGTATGCACCGTGCACCAGCATTTTAAACACAGGACTTGCTCAGAGAGACTAAGGTGCTTGTACAATCTGGTAATGACTCTATTTGTTATTTGCTGACTTGATACACGCCCCACTGGCTCTCTGAGCAGCTGCAGTATTTAAGATGCTGGTGCATTGAGAATATCTAGCTATGCTGCACATGCAGAGAAAAATGTTAACACTAAAACAGTAATATCTTTTACTAGAAGCATTTTTGCTAATACGTGTATACTGCAAATATCTATTTAAAGATGTAATTCATCTATGTGCTTTTAAATTTAGAACGGAATGTCCCTTTATAGAAAGTTATTACTGCAGTTTCAACATTAATCACTGCAGCACATTGTTCTAATATTATGATGATTATACATTGTTTCTAAATTGCGCAATTGAAGGAATTTTTGTTAGAGATCCATTTAATCAAGATTATGTTTCTACCAACTAAATCTGCAAAATCAATGAAGTCTCGACTTCTATATCTGCAGTGTTTTGCAACTTTACTTCTGTTAACTAATTTGCCTTGTTATCTTGGTATCCTTTGTAGAATACCTGGGTACGCTCAGAAGCTGTGAGCTAGCTGCTGATTAATGGCTGCAAATATATGCCTTTTTTCCATAGGCTTACTGATGTGTTCATCTAGCTCCCGGTAGTGTATTGCTGCTCTTTCAATAAAGGATACCAAGGAAATTAAGCAAAATTGATACTAGAAGTAAACTGGAAAGTTGTTTAAATTTATATAATCTGAATCATAAAATAAACTTGTTTGGGGTTTCCTGCCCCTTTAAGCATTGTTTGACCTAATCAATTCATACATCTCTACGTACATAAAAAACATTTGCTTTTCTATTCCAGGGGGCTGTGGGGCAATGTACGAAATCCACATAGAGTCGGTAGATTTCAAAGAAAAACGGACAGTACAACAGCATCAAATGATTAATGATGTAAGCATTCTATTAACAAATGAAGGATTTGAGTGGCATATAACGTGTTGTTCTTTAATACAGATTTTCTTTGATATATTCCATGATTTAGTAGTGATTCACAATTACTAGGTAAAATTTGAAGAGGGCATTATAAAAAAAAAAAGAACTAGGGTTAGATTAGCTTTTTTTGTCATGGCTACATCTTAAACCATTGAATGTATTGACATTAGCCAATGAGAGTTTGTGTGGGTTCAATCCTTGTGTACCTTGTTACCGATGTGTTAAGGAGATCTGAACTAAGAATTTATTCAAAAGAGGCGGAGCCGGCTGCTGCCATGAGTGCAGCGTAAATCCGGAGCTCTGTGTTGGCAATCCTTTAAAATATAAATATCTTAATGAAATCCCACAAAAACTGACCTAGATGTGGATATAAAGGACACTGAAGAACCGGGGTTATCAGATATGGTTGCAGCTCTTGCATATACCGGAGAAGATGGAAAATATTAGCAGGCTGAAATTACCCTGCATTCTATCAGCCGGATCTCCTTCTCCTACCTACCGGAACCTGCTGACTTGCCCTACAGTGAATGGCGAGAGGCTAACGCACAACACACATCAGATTATAGTGGGCAACCTCCGGGAACAGCAGATTATCCTCTACATCGGGACTGTCACAAGCGGCATTACAACCCCTTCAGAGGCGAGCCTACCATCAACGCGGCACACGCGATCGGAGCTCAGGTAATACTGACAGCCTCCCCCCTACCACCACATTATCCCGAGAGCTAATCGCTAATCTCCGGCCACCTACCTAGAGAGATCACATCAGAGGGGACTGCCGCTCTGCACATAGGTCACCTTGTCTGGGCCGCTATGGGGGAGGAGGTCCTTCACGGAAGTGCGCTAGCCACCATTGTGGCTTTCACTTCCAGCACCGCTGCACCTGTCATTACTACAAAGTGACAGGGATAACAAATAGAGTGCCTCAACCATTTTCCCCCTGAGCATCACTGCCAAAGGTGATAAAACAACCTAAGAGGGAAGGAGGTATCTGAATAAAGAGTAGGAGAAAGAAACAATAAAAACGCAGGAGAACCCACAACAAGCAAATACACAAATCACCCAAAAAATAAATAAATAAAAATAAAGCAACTAAATAATTTAATAATACCACAGAGAGGTAAAAGAGCTCAGACAAGAGACACAAGCAAAGGTGAGACTCTGAGTGGCGACAAGAGACACATAACTAACCAAGTTCAAAACCCCTCCATATACAGGGTTGCGCAGACTAAAGAACCCACTGCACACCACTGCAGAGCGCTGTACACTCACATGACTTGCGCATAAGTGCAAGCCATTGAATAGGAAAGACTGCAGCAAACACCCTCATATAGCGCTTTCCACCTTATTCCACCTATATAACGCTGTCTATCACTTCACAGAGAACTTTCACAACGTATCAGACAGAGGTGACACAGCCCTTGATTTTATGTAGGAAGACCCTATGGAGCACACCGTCATAACATACCTGCCCAGCTCATTACAAAATTTGGGGAGGAACACCTGTTGAAATATATACCTGCAATTTAGCTGTGCACCAGCAACCAGAGACACTACCTTGAGATCTTAATCGAAAAGATTCCCAATTACTCACTTCTCTCCAAACCAGTCAACATGACATCCAGAAGATTGAAGCATGACAAGCCCCTAAAAACCCCTACAGTAAAGAATTTATTCAAAAGAAATGACGTAGTCCAACTCTTAGCCTTAAACACTGCTTGATTTCAAAGTTAACAACATTTCTGTATAAGTTCTTATACCAAGCTGTAAATATATAAAACTCTTCTGTTCCAAGTCAGCAGCTGTACCATAACGTACTCTGCCTTTTAGTCATTTCTGTGGCAGAATTCTATTTACTAATGACTGCACATAAAATATTAGTTATTAGGTGCATCTTACACAGCTAAAATATGTTCACAAATGAGCTCCCATTGTAAGTAATCTACCCTAGAGATTTGTTTGTGCTTAAACCATTCTTATAATGTCAGACATAAAATATGTTTTATATCTTCTAATTCAAAAGTTTTATATTTTAAGATGCTTTCCTTGGTGTTAAAAAAATAAAAAATAAATAAAAAAAAGCCCTAAACATTTTACTAATACAGTATATAAATTCACTTTTAAATCCATAAGGTCCAACTGGAATAATTTTTTTTTTTTTTATATAATAAGCAGTTGGACTGAAGCATAACTATAATCATAAGCCAGACCTCTTCAATAGAAAAACAAGCAAAATAATTGTGCAGAATCTTATTGTATTCCTGGACAGCATGACCTGCTGGACATGTATGAAATAAATATAACGGTCTTGTACTTTGCATGAGATTGTTCAGAAAAATATGACAGCCTGGCTGAAAATAATTTGGATATCAGAAATTAAAAAAGTATCAACTTTTTGATAAGACACCTCATGACTAATAATGTTGATTCATACGAGTCTTTGTGCTGTTTGGGCACTAATCATTTCTATGGCATATGAGACATTTTGAAACCCAGCACATTCACCTAAAAGATGCTAAACTGATTTACTTCGAAATTGTCCACTTTTTTATTTATTACTTTTTAAAGATATATTCACTGTTGCAAACCAGAGTTAAAAGTATTTGAAAATGACCCTTCTAGTGGAAACTCTGAACAAGCAAACAATAAGCTATAGCAGCAATATGTTGTGCTCAATCTTGGCGCTCCAGAGGTTTTGGAACTACATTTCCCATGATACTCAGCCAGCTAAAAGTGTCTGAGCATCATGGGAAATGTAGTTCCAAAAACCTCTGCAGTGCCAAGGTTGAGCGCACCTGCCTTATGCTAAAATAAATTGCACTTAAATAAATGAGTGGTTTACTTGGTATTTTATTGTTAGATCTAACAAAGAGTTAAAAGGACACAAATGTTAAAATTAAATCTGTATGGTTGAGATTGTGCATAACATTTATTTGTTATCAAATTACTTTGTTCTTTTAGTATTCTTTGTTGAAAGGCATACTTAGGTAGGCTCAGAAGCAGAAATGCAGTACTGGAGATTGGTTCACCTTACAAGCTCCATGTAGTATATTGCAGTTCTGTGTTTAATTCCCTCTGCACTAGGTAAACATATAGTGCCCGATTTTAAAAACTCATCAGCATGGAGAGAAATCAACTTAGTCTATTGAGTATTATATTTTGTTCAAATAAAGAAAATGATAAAAACTCCCCTTATGGAGTTACTACTCAAGGTAATAATTGTCTGAGGCATATTGTACTGCTACAGAGGCTTCATATAGGAAGAATCAGGCCCATGGTTAGAGCTTTCTCATTGCACTATTGCTTGGATATAACGCACTACATGCCTCCCTTAATGACTTTTCAGTTTTACATTGTGTTTGTTTTTCTTCTAGGCACTACAAGAAGAGATCAAATCAATGCACGGACTAAGGATATTTACTTCTGTTCCAAAACACTGAAATCTGCAATCTGCTTGTAATTTATATTTTTAGCTTCCTGATAGAGATTGTGTCACTTTAAATGCAAACAAAATGCAAATTGTAAACTAAGAAACATTTGACTTTTGTTTTAATATTTAAAATATTTACTGGAGATTTTAACTGATTTCCTTCATTCCTCCAAAGAGAAGTCAGAATAATGCTCCAATAAGTATAACAGACGTTATTTCCTCCTAAGTGCAGGGACAAGAATTGAAGTGCCTAAGAGTGATTGCACGTGGATACCATGTTGTATTTCTGTAGTAATTTAAAGCAAGTACAGATTATGGTTATTTTTGTAATTATTATGATTTCAGTTAAGTTGCCACTTCAAATGTGCTGAATATGTTTGTAGAAAGGAAAACAAAGCCATGTTATGTAGCATTGGTTTCAAACCTCAATAAAAATTGTCCCCATCAAAAAATTATATTCTTTTGTGTTGTCTGTACGTTTTTTAAAAGGACATTAAACACTGAGATTGTAATATACAATGTTTCATTGGGCTTTCTAGTTACCATGATTTATTTTTATCATTTATTGGGCTCCAGCATATTGTTTGCACACTTAAAGGGACATAAAGCAAGTTGGGATAGAGACAAAATATAATTTGTACTTTAATTACGTTATCTGCAAATTTATACTGCAGTGCCTCACCATTAACCCTTTATTTTTAGTTTATGAATTGTAAAGCTCTAACTCCCCACACACATTTCCTTCTATAGCTGTATATATATATATATATATAGTTGTTTTTTGGTAGAATGCAAAAGTGCAAAGGGATTCTCTGCTGGAGCAAGCCTAGAAGCTGTGAACTCCGTTGAAATACAATGCCTTTGTCTAAACACTGATAGGGGTGGGGGAGTTGGCTGCTCCAGGCAACTTAGCTATTTAATTCATTTTGCTTATTTTTGAAAATTATTTTAAAGTACTTGCCAGCAATTTTTATGCAAACTATTTTTTAAAGTGACAGTCTACTCCAGAATTTGTATTGTTTAAAAAGATAACCAACATATTAATATACTTTTTACCTCTGTTTACCTTCTAGCTGAACCTCTGCAGTTATCTATATGGAACACACAAACTAGAGCTATCTAGCTGTGAAAAACTGTCAAAATGCAGTTCGATAAGAGGTGACCTTAAAGGGCTTGGAGATTAGCAAATTAACCTACCTAGGTTTAGCTTTCAACAAATAATACTTAGAGAACAAAGCTAATTTGATGTTAAAGTTACATTGGAAAGTTGTTTGCATGCCCTATATTGAATTATGAAAGTTTAATTTGGACTAGATTATCCCTTTAAAGTATTGTCTATAGAAAAACTGTGTAAACGCAACCAGCACTTCTTGTTAGGAGAGGTAAGTAATAAAATGTTAATTTTCAATTGGGGACCGATTCAAAAAAAAAGGCTCTGGGCTGGTGAGATTCTATAAGAAAGCTTACTAGTCTTCTATTTCCCTGATAGAATTCTATAAAGTTACTTTTTACCCTAAAAACAGGATACCTTCACTAAGGTGCGTATATGGCTTTTTCGTATGAAAGGAGATACGTGTTTCATTGTGCACTTTTGTAGTATGTAATTTAAAAATCACACAAAATGAATAATTTTAGCCATTCACATAGAAATATGCAGGACAAGTTTGTATTGTTAAGCTGCATCAGAATCGTAACAAAATTGTTCTCTAAAAATAATATTTTATAAAAAATTAGAAATGTGTATGAAAATTACACAGGAATAAATCATATTAAGTATCCACAACATAAATCGTAATTTAAGTACACTGGATTGTGCAAAAAAGCAAAAAATTTGTACTTAAAAGTACAAAATGCTAATTTGTAATTGTTGTTTTTTTCGTAAAACGGGCTGAACATGGGCGTATATGAAATTTTTCTCTCAAACCCCAGCTTAATACTGAAAAAAAACATTGCACTAAAGTTCTCACTATTTTTTTTCCCTCCATTTAAAAAGGTGATGAGCTTTTATCAAAATAATGAAATGCTAATTACTTGGAAAGGGCAGTGAAGTTACGGTACAGTGCACTATAAACAGCGTAACTTGTTTTGTATTAGACATAATATTCAAGTTTAAAAACACACCGGTTTCTCCCTGTGTACTTCGTCCTCCATTGCAAACTTTTACCTAGTAGAGAGCTCATTACTTCTATGGCAGACATCTCCCACTCGCAGGGACAGACCCTTTTTTTTTAATAGAATTACATGAGGGCTTCCCCTGTGAGTGTTGGCGTGAAAAACCACGTCTAGACCTACACAATTTTAATAACTGGCCCCTAAGTATTGGGCTTTGGTATACAGAGAGAGATCATACAAAGAAGCATGTGTGTGTATAGAAAAATACATTTCCCTGTAAGCTCAACCCATTTTAATGGGTTGTGGGTTTCAAAGAACAAAAAACACAGCTATGTCATATACAAAAATAAACCTAAAAAAATAAAATTCACATACATTTGTACCCTGCAACTGGTATAACAAGTAAATTGGGCACATATTAAGGGAGAAACTATTTACAGTACACTGTCCCTTTAAACTTTTATGGTTCAGACATAGAATACAATTTTAAGAGAATTTAAAAATGTTATCAAATTTACTTTTTTCTCATGGTATCCTATGTTGAAAAGCATACTTTAGATAAGGGATCAGCAATAAACTACTGGTAGCTAGCTGGTGATTGGTGGCTTTGTACATATGCCTCTTGTCATTGGCTCACCAGATTGTGTAGCTGGGTCTCACTAGTGCATTGCTTGCCCTGGAGCTTACTTTAACTATGTGTTTTTAACTTCTTTTGCAGAGGATTAACACAGTTAAATGCCAGCAATAGTGCAAAAATTGAAATCCTCTGACACAGATTAGAGCATTTTCTTTGTACACCTTAACTTCCTTATTATTGTTCTTTTAATTTAAATCTGGAATTTTGCATCTTCTGTAACAAATTCTGTTTACAATACTGTACAGGATCTAAATATTTACCTCTTAAAGGGCTCAGTAAACCTAGTAAATTATGTTATATAATTCTGCACATAGTGCAGAATTATATAACATTAGCTGAACTCCAGATCTTTTAAAGTGAAGAGTTAAATAAGATATCTCGCAAAGAAAACAGAAACGCTGCTCCTGGCTCTACTGAGCGGGTCTGTTTCTTCTCCAAAACGCATCGCAGGCACGCTGTCTAGTCCACAGCGCGCCCGATCGCGCTATTAAACTCAATGTAGCTCGCTCCCTGCTCTGGTCTGGTAGCAGTAGCGAGCTACATTGCGTTTATAGCGCGATCGGCCGGCTGTGATTAGACAGTGTGCCCAGATGCGCTTAGAAAAAGAAAACAGACACGCTCAGTAGAGCCAGGAGCGTTGTTCTGTTTTTCTGTAGGCCGCATGATGAGTCCTTCTCATCATGCAGTGGGGTCGCCGATCAAATGCTGTTCACGGCGATCCCCCAAACTTCAGGCTGGGGATTGTTGGGCCCAGTGAGTAGCACTCCCAGGCTTACGCATGTGGTGACATCACAAAGGGACTGAGCCAGGATTCACTGGTAGCTTCAAGGGAGCTGGATGGGGGAGGTTTTTCTAACCCCTTGATCTTAGCTCCCATAGCAGTGCAAAACTCCCAAAACCCCTCATTTGAAAGAGAATCACTTGCTCTTTTAAATTGTGTTGCAGGGATTTGGTTGGTAATAGTACATTATATGCACAATGGGAAAAAAATATTGTACGTTTTAGAACCCCTAAAAAATGTATTTTTCCAGTTAGACGAGCCCCTCTCTCTTAACAAAAAAATATATTAATTGTGTCAGGTGAATCATTGTAGTAACAGTGAAAACCTTGCAAGAAAAAAGTGCTTTTATTTCCGTACTGCACAATGGGGCCTCTCTAATCTATATTACTAGCCCTATATGTCCCTATTTCCCATGTGGCTACGCTTGATGACAATTAGGGCTAGATTTCACAATGTTAGCTACCTGTAGCAAGAGATTTTTACCAGCACTAGTTACAAGTACAGAATCATCAGCTATCACAGGTCACTTGCTACAAATGGTCACAAGAGCTCTTGTAGAGTAACCCGGACATTGTGGCTGCTTATACTTTTAATGGGATTTCCGAATGCATTGTAGCTAACCTATTATAAGACCGCTTGCTACAAACATATAAGCTGTTCCTTAGTCTCTTTTTGCTACTGGTGGATTCAAGAACTTGTAAGTTCAAACTAGTGAAATGTTTGTGTTGGTAAACTAGATAAGATTGTATTTTTTTTTTTTTAAATAAACATTATAGCTTACGTTTATTAATCTTTCCTTTGGTATATATGTCAAGGTACCATTAAATATTACCAAAACCAAATGTAATTTAATAGATATATACTATAATGGAGTTAGTAATAATACCAGAGCATTGATAAAATATACTTATGGTTTTAAAATAATACAATATATAAACGAGGGTCCTATGAAATACCCAAAAACTCCCCTCGCCCATCGGGCCAGTAAATCACAAAACTTATCAGCCCGCAAAAAACTTAAGTCGCCCATGGCATGTCTGCATGTAGTGTATATATCTTATTTAAACAGGCAATATAAAATAGTGTTATTGTAATCTCACAAACCATTGCAGACAGAGGTCCAATTTGAATGCTTTGCAAGCTGCTTACTACTTTGGGACTTGAGCATTAATAAAAAGGCTTTAACTTTAGAAAATATTTTTCTATCATCCAGGTAGAAAAAAACATGGGATATTATCTTTGTTATACTGTATATACAGTCCTTGACTTATTTTCCCCTAAAGGAAAAAAAAGATATAATTGAGCTTTTTTTTTTACTTCAGCATATGTGGGGGTTAAATTGACTAAGTATATTTAATGTTGCCACCGACCCTTCAACCTATAGCGCTTTGAGCAGAAGGCGTAACTAGAAACCATAGGGCCCAGGTGCAAGAATCCAAGCAGGGCCCCGCACCCCCCCCCCCCCCAAAAAAAGTGAATTTAATACATTCCCCCCCCCCCCCCAACAGTTAACACAGAAAAAAAAACATTTTTGTGTGTGCTGTATACACACAGATATATATAATAGCTGACCTATGCTGTATATACACACACACACACACACACAGAGTATGTATGTATATATATCTGACTTTGCTGCTTACAAACATATACAGTATATTAACCGTTGCAATTACTACCTCAACCAATACCATAATGTTCTTAAAGGAGAAAATAAATGCTAAGTAATTATGTATTCAAAGCAAATAGTATTTATAAATGAGCCACTGGAGAAGCAAACACATAGTACCTGATTAAAAACTAGTGGCATGGAGAAAAAATTAAAATCACTCTTTTTGAGCATTATATTTTATCTTATTAGCTTTTGGATAATTTAGATAAGCTTTAGCTCGGACGTCAGGCCCATGTCAGATCCCCAGCTACACTACACACACTACACTACATTACACACACACACACTACACACTACACACACTATATAACAACTCATACAGAGTACAATAAAGTTAGGTACTTAATATTAACAACATAAAATGACTCAGTTTCCCATTACAATATGATAAAGTGAATTAAATAAAGTGAACTAAACTCACAACAACTCAGAGTAAGACAAACCCCCAGTCCGCATACGGTCCTGTGGAGCTGCCTCACTGAGCTACAGAAGGGACACTTAAAGGGACACTGTAACCAAAATTTTTCTTTCGTGATTCAGATTGAGCATGAAATTTTAAGCAACTTTCTAATTTACTCCTATTATCAAATTTTCTTCATTCTCTTGGTATCTTTATTTGAAATGCAAGAATGTAAGTTTAGATGCTGGCCCATTTTTTGGTGAACAACCTGGGTTGTCCTTGCTGATTGGTGGATAAATTCATCCACCAATAAAAAAGTGCTGTCCAGAGTGCTGAAACCAAGAAAAAGCTTAGATGCCTATCCTTTTCAAATAATGATAGCAAGAGAACAAAGAAAAATTGAAAATAGGAGTAAATTAGAAAGTTGCTTAAAATTGCTCAAATCATACTCAATCTGAATCATGAAAGAAAAATTTTGGTTACAGTGTCCCTTTAAGTGACAAACATTTTTTAGAATGTCCACTCAAGTAACTAATAGTATGCAACAACACACACAATAAATGGCAGAGAGACAGTAGAACTCGGTAAATCACATGCACCACAGTCAGTGTACTGTGTATTAGTGTATATACCACACATATATACATATTGCAAAACTTTAGATAATATAATATGGCCAATGCAGGCCTTACCTGCTCTAGCGACCGCTGTTACTGTTTCTACTAGGCAACCACATGATATATACGTTGCTAGGGAAAGAGTGTGAAGTAAAGTTGTTGAGGGATCAGCTGCCCACTTACTCAGTAGTTAAGATGGGCTGAGGAAGTTCGCCTCATCCCACAACAGTGTTGGTTGAGTTTTCACACATCTTACCTAATATAGGCTCCGAGTCCCATGCTTTCCCACTGCCCAGTGCCCCACTTCCCTCACTGCTGCCTCGCGGGAGAAACTTCCTTTAAGTACAAGAAGTTCCGCAGCAGCAGCCAGTGGATTAGGGCCCAGCCTGGCCAGCATGCATGTCAATTGCCAGGGGTAATTACTGGGGCGACAAGACCACCATCTCACACATAAATGTACTCACTGTACCTGTGTGGGTCGTCTGAGAGATCCATGTGGCAGCGATACACTCTTTAGGATCCGCTAGGGCCACTCGTGTAGGATTGTGTGTTCATGTGGGACCCCATTAGATACAGATCATGGATGACAAACATTTCTGCCAAACTAAATGCCCTCACCATACCTCTTCCAGCCAAGAAAGTGAGCAGGTCTCTCTCCTCTCTCACCAGTCCAATGCAGAGGTCTGCTCAGAGTGGCAGTGCGCGAACGTGTAATAGCAGTGCAGCAAAATGAGCAAATGTTTCAGAGCGGTTGCCATGGTAACCCACGGCAATGCTCAGATTTAAAACTGTTGGGGGGGGGCGCAGCCGCTGGAAAAAAAGGGGGAAAAAAAATTAAAGTTGAAAGAAAAAAAAAGTTTGCTGTGCTGAAGCTGGGGGGCCCCCCCTGAGGGTTGGACCTGCCCGGCCCAGTCGCAGTTGCGACTTCTGCCACCACCAGTAGTTCCCGCCCCTGGCTTTGAGTGTGTACTGCATTAAGCTGGACAGTGACATAACGAGAATGTTTAAAAATGTTTTCTTCTCCTTTCCTTCTGCCCGGCACTAGCATATTTGACTGGGAGCATGGAGATGGTAAGTTCTCTACATCCAGGAAAATTGTGCACTGCTCTATATTGTTATGGTAGGCAGCTTGCTCAAAATAACAGATGACATGGTCTGTAGATAACTGAGGGAAAAAATTCAGCAAAATCATTGAAATAGAAAAAACGAAAAGTAACAACAAATTCCACAGAAAAAGAAAATCAACAGCAATAACCTAAATTGGATGAAAATTCCATAAAAACAAAAAAACTTTATTAATGCATAATGGGAGGTGACAGAAGTGTGTGTGTGTGGGGGGGGAAATATTCGCCTTCTGTCTTTAAAAAAAATCAAGATTATTTAGTCACCATAGGCTATAATAATCTGAATTTTTTGGCAAGACAGGAGGCTTTATATTTTTGCATTTTTAAAAGCGCCTACAGAATAATTTCAAAAATAAAATAAACAATTTCAAAAATCTGCCACAATCGAAGCTCTGATGCCCCTCTTGAAACCATGGGGGAAGGAGGGGTTCTATAAACCCAATTTTACCTCTGGGGAGGAGGTTCTATCACCCCTATGTGAAAAGCCCGGGGGAGGGGCTAACAGCCATCGGGCTAGAGATATTCTCTATGTGGGACTGGGAGAAGCATCGGGGCCTTCCTAAGCCAATGCGAGGATAAAGAGACTAATATTGAGCTAGAGATTTTAGAGCTTCAGGGTGACAGGGTTAGAGCGAGTCTCATAGGTAGTAAGGGATACCTCTGAAAAGGGGCTAAGGTTGATGTAATACGGTCAGCAAAAAAGGCTGGTACAAGGAAGGCAGAAAATCTACTTAGAAGAAGGAAGAGGATAGAAAGTGAGAGGACACCAGGAAAAGAAAATATCCCAAAGAAAGCATTAAAAAAAGAAAAGTATAAGGAAATTAAAACGAGAACCAGATTCGGGGCTGAGCAGCGGCTCGTGTGACCGACCAAGACATTTATGTTTAAATCATTTTTATTAAGGTTTTTCACATAGTTTATAATACCCTTTTACATCAAAATCTGCAAGTTATATGTTCAAACGAAATAGATTGTGGGAATCAAAATTGCAAGATAAACATACATTGAACTTGTAAAACTCAAATATTCAAAAACTTAACAACAATTCTCTGCAAAAGTGATGCGATATTGGATGTGTGTTATCACCAGCTTTGGTTCAGTATATAAAGAGGAGAGAAGGGGAAAACATATCCCTTCAAACAACGGTAGATTCATGAAACCAGCGATTCCACACAGTTCTGTGAGGGGGGGGGGGGAACAACTGGGATAATAGTGACAACATAAAGAATATAATAAAATTCGCTTTTCAGTATCAAGATTCGCAATACCCGGCTGAAGCCAGTGAAGAGCTCTGATGGAGTAAACCCTAACCTGAATCTCCCTTGCCTATCCAGTAGTACCAAATCCAGTGAAATGTGTCTCTATTGTTTAAAATCCCAGATGCCAGTTCATACATATTGTATGTGTGTTGTACCTTGTTGTATATCTCAGTCCATGTAGGGACCCTTGTCTTCCAATGTTTTGCAATACAGGTTCTCGTGACTGTGTAAAGAATGCTGAGGAAGGTGTTAAGGTGTCTGTTTAAGTGTGGTATTGTGGTCATGTAGAAGAGCCTGCTGTATAGTTAGTGTAATCTCCTATCAGTTGGCCACAAAGGAGGCCAGACGCTTCCAGATTGCATTGACCCATGTGCAATCTCCCACCACATATGTCGGTAAGAGCCTATCTCTCCACATCCTCGGAAACATAGATTGCTGCCCTGTGGGTGCATATGTGCGGTTCTCACCGGTGTCAAGTACCATCTGAAAAGTGTTTTCATACCATTTCTCCTTTAAATCTGTATTAGTAGGCCTTTATCCGCGGATTGTGGAACGTTAGTTCCCAGTCTTCTAGGCTTTAGTTATGTCTAGGTCTCTTTCCCAGGCCAACATCACAGAGGATTTTGTCTTGTGTGGGCCGGATTGGATTGTCAAATATAGTTTGATATTGAGTGTTTAGAGCATTGGAGGACTACCTCCAAGCAGCGTTGAGAACAGTAGGGGTTCCCCTTTGGGTTCCTCTGAGAAATGATCTCACCAAGGAGCTAAGCTGAAGGTATAAATATCAATGTAATTTTAATGTTTCTATTCTCTCTTGTAATTGACAGAAGGAAAACAGTTTCCCATTATATCAGCGACCCTGTAGAGTCCCTTATTTTCCCACTTCCCAATCTGTGACCACATCTCACTAGGCACAAGATACCGGATTGGGTTGAGAAGGGAGGGCTTCAGTATCAGAGCTCCCCCCACCACCACTCTTGACCATGTGTGCAGGGTGAGTTCTAACGTGTAAGGTGTTAGGGAGGGGGGACCTAGCGGATTGTGATGATCTATTGTCCCAAAAGATTGAGTCTGGAGCGCTCCGGCCTCCCATCCTCGCCTCTATTTCCGGCCACAGTGCATCTGTTGACCTCTGAAGGAGCATTTTATCTTGTGCTATTCTGGCCGCTCTATAGTATTCTATTAAATTTGGGTCTCCCAAACCTCCCAGTGATCTGTGTCTATTTATCAAGGATTTCGCCACCCTCGCCGACCTGCTCCCCCCAATGAAGGACAGCAGCTCAGTCCTGCAATTTCTCTGTCTGGTTTGATGACCTTAATAGGGAGTGTTCTAAAAAGATATAGGATTCGTGGATAAATAGTCATTTTGACGGCTGCAAGTCTACCCTGCCAGGAGAATATTATTATTATTATTATTATAGCTCCTCCATTTCAGTAGGTCTCGTCTAATATGCTTGAAAAGAGGAATGTAGTTGAATTTATAAAGTAGGTGAGTTTGTGGTGGTAGGTGTATTCCTAAATATTTGAATGTATATTTCATCCATTTGAAGTCAAAGTTGGATTCTAAGAGTTTTTGGGTCTGAGGGGGGATAGCTATAGACAGGGCTTCACATTTATCCGTGTTTATTTTGTATCCTGAAATAGCTGAAAAGGTGTCTAGGACTCCATAAAGGTTGGGAAGCGAAACAAGTGGTTTGGTTATAGTCAATAGAATGTCATCTGCAAAAACTGCGAGCTTGTATTCCAAGTCTGCTACACTGACTCCAGCTATATCTGGGTGTGACGTATTGCCTTTTCTTTTATGAGTAATCCCCTAAGCACCACCTTGTGCGCCGCCCAGGTATTTATTGGGTTTATGGTGGAGCCTGTATTGATTCTCCAGTATTCCGCTAATGCTCGCATGGTATTGTCTTGTGCCTAAGGGTTCCTAAGGTAAGTAGGGTCAAATGTCCATGTCTTACTCCGTGATGGGTCTCTCAGTCCGTCTATCTGTAGGGAGACAATAGAGTGGTCCAGCCATACGCATACATGTATATCTGTAGGGCTGAAGGATTTGGCTAACGAATATGTAGTCCAACCTTGCGTATGAATTGTGTGCTGCTGAGTAGAACGTGGTGTCTGTGGTGGTTCCATATAGTGTGTTCCATGTTTCAATTAAGGAATGGGGTGACAGACTACCCTGGATCGATCTAATCGGTCGATTGTGTCGGAGTTGTTTGTTGGTCAGAATGTGATTGGTCTTATGTTCAATTAGGCTCATGGTGATGTTAAAGTCTCCCGCCAGAATGATCTTGGTTTGTGACCATTGTGTCAGTAACTGGGTTATATGTTTGAAAAAAGTGTGTTGGTTCTTATTAGGGGCGTAGACATTACAAAGTGTGATTTCAGTATCTGAGATTCGACCTCTAACTACAAGGTATCTCCCCTGGGTCTTCTATAATGTTTTCGTGTATAAAGTTAATGGAGGAGTGAATTAAGATAGAGACTCCTCTTTTCTTAGTGGGTGCCGTAGCATGAAAGTGGGTGGTGAAGTGTCTCGCCCAATATCTTGGGATATTAGTTTTAAGAAGGTGAGTCTCCTGCAGATACAGAAGATTTGCCTGTAGAGAGGTGTATTGGGACATCGCTATCCTGCGTTTGACATCAGTGTTCAACCCTCTGACATTGTGGGAAATTATTGTTAACCTAGGGGTCATGGAATATAACTGTAGTATGTGTTAATGATATGTGATCTGGTACCTTTTGATTCTGATTCCCACCACTAATCTGGGATCCCATCAGAGCTGTATTAACCAAACCTTCGGGCATTGCAATATCGTCACTAAAATGAAGGGAGAAACTGGGAAAAAAAACAACTCATTACAAATAGTAATATAAATAACAATTCCCCAGCTATAGGAGAACACAATTGGGGATAACAATTTAACGATATTCAAATAATGTTCAACATAGTAAGGGGGGGGGGGAGAAGCCCCTCACTAGCTCAGAAGTTATGAAAGGCCACAAATCGGTTTCCTGTGGCTAGTTCTTTGTTGTGATTTTTTTAACTGAAAGGCACTAAATGAGACAGCCAATAAAATTACAGTGCATGTCAGTTCAATGGCCTCTCTGATTCTTTCAACGACTCAGTAGATCAGGGGGGTCATTAGGCCTCATCCCCTGAGCTAAGAAAATTCTCATTACTAATTACTAATCTCTCCATTTTTCCCTAAGAGGTCAGGTTCCATTTTCTCTAGATTCTTGGGTCTTCTGCTTTTTATGGTTGATTCTCTGCCATGACGTTTGATGTCTCGGTAGGTTAGAAGTAGTGCTGCTAGCCGGAAGAGGTTCTGGGGATGGTAGTGATGGAATTTCCAGGTTCAAAGCTTTGCATACTTCAGGAATATCCTCTTGCTCTTTGATAATTATTGTTTTATAATGAGTGCAAAGGGGAATCCCCATTTATACTGTATCTGTTATTTCCGGAGAAGTGAAGTAAGGGATTGCAAGGTCCTCAGGCTTAAGTCCTGATAGAACTGAATTACATTCCCCTGAAATTTGAAGGTGGGGTTTTGAGGCTTGCAAAATTTTCTCTTTATCCGGGAAAAAGGTCAATCTAATGACTACATCCCTGGGAGGGAGTCCATTCTTTGGCTTCGCCTTTAAGGCTCTGTGAGCCCTTTCCACATGGAAGACATAATCTGACGGTGATGCTGTGATATGACTGAAAAGTTGGGATAGGTATGCTGGAAGATCTTTATTGGTTACTTCTTCCGGAACTCCCTTTAGTCTGATGTTATTTCTCCTACTTCTATTTTCAAGATCCTCCATCTTGTCTTGAATATCCATTAGAAGTTGTTGTGAGGAGATTGTTTGCAAGATTTCATCCATATTACCCACAATGGAGTCCTGTTGGTCCTCTAGAGTCTCAATTCTTCCCCCCATGTCTATGAGATCTGATTTAATCTCTGCTAAACTGCTGGTGATAGATGTGTGGATTGATTCGATCTTTTCCCATAGCTTCTTGAAATTGTCTGCAATGTCTTTTTTAGAGACAAGCGTGCGTAGATCTGACCTTGTTAAAGGGATGTTGACATCTGGTGGTTGTAAGGAGTCTCCATCTGAATCCTCCTCTACTTCTGTGTCTTTAGGAGTCTTGCTATGTTGGGGAGGTTTAAAGAAGGTGGACTTATTTGTTGATATCGGCACCTTGTCCCCCTTTACAGATCTCTTAGAGGTCATGATTTAGACTTTAAAGTGTCTCCTTTATAATGTTTGCTATGTCTATGCAATAATCAGGAAAAGCTCCAAATCCCCGGTTAAGTACTAACTTTAAGTTTTGTACAGGTATCAGTGTCCGACGCAATAAGCAGTGTTATGAGTATTATGGAACCCAGAAATCACCTCAAGTATTTGAACTGATATCGTTAGGTAAGGTAGAGAATCTCAAATATTAGTTTGAGTGCATAATAGCATCTGAGTCTACATTATTGAAGCTAGTGAGCCCGGGTTGGTCTCCCCCCCTCTCTTCTTTCATGCGTTTTTACATTATCTTTCAAGGGTTTAAGAAGTGTGGTTGGGGTGTCGACCCGATCCCTGGGGGTTAGAACGATCTTTGATGAGGAGAGGTGGAAAGTTGTTGCATATATATCTCTACATTTAGACTACCTTATCCCCCCGGCTTTAGGTCCACAAGGGCTAGCCTGCGCAAATAAATGTCAATAGAGAATCTCTTAGGCTGGGGTAATAAAAGTTTAAGGCCGCTTTTCATTTGACTTTCATTCCAGTTTAGTATGCTGTGGCCCACACCGGGTGTTAGTAAAACAGTCTCTCTCAATTCCCCTTCAGAAAAGAGAATTCTCAGCCCCAAGTGATTTTCACTATCAAATTATGTGAGCCCCCTGTCAGAGCGCCCCAACAATTATATCTGTTGCACCTATCAGTCTTCCCCCTTTTATATTCTTAAGGGTACTGATCAGCACTCAATGAGATCTATTATTATATACTGTGTCCCAAACTTCTATATGGGGTAGGTGTTTATATCCAAAATCAAGGCTGTTTCAGTCAGCCTTATAGGCCCCAGGCGTGCGTGTGAGTTGGGTTGTAACGCACTTACTTTTTGGGCAAGATTAAACCACAGCCTATAGAACGGGTTGAGCTTCAGGAAATATATCCCATTAAGTTATCACTTTGTGTAACACGCACACTTGCTTTCTTATCTTAGATTTGTATGAAAAAAACCAAAGATCAATACTTAGAGAGAACAATGGAAAAATCCATATTACTTAACCATCCTGCACCCCAATGTGAGTGTCATTACTTCTGCTGGTTGTGATAACTTAGGTTTTTCAATAGCTGATACTCCAAGTAGGAGCTACTTGTAAACAATTGTATACACTCCAGCAGGTAAAATGAATCATTGGGAACCATTTAAATGGGAGAAATTTTTTTTTGGTGTGAACTGTCCCTTTAATATAATTTATTGATTCTTGGGTATGTAGAGCGCCAACAGCTTCCGCAGCGCTAATTAATATAGCTATATTTAATAAAGTCTTAATTCAGGCTTTATATATATATATTATATATATATTTATTATATAGCGTAAAAGCGGCTAAAATATTATATTATCTAGTCTAATACAGACATTATATCATATAGCTTAACACAGGCCAAAAATACTAAAATATAATACAGCTTACAGGCTTATTACATGATATAGCCTTAACACCGGTTAAAATACTCATATTTAATATATCCTAATAAGGGTTCATTATATAATATAGCCTAAATATAGGTTAAATACTTATATTCAATGGAACCTAATTCAAGCTTATTATATAATGAAGCCTTAATTTAGGCAGATATGCTTATTTTCAAAAAACAAAGAGTTCCCTGGAATTTGATGGGTGCTGTTAAATAATATAAAGACCCATTGCACACATATAACCCTTATAGGTAAGGCACTGATGTTGCAACACTCACCCTGAAGTTGAGACTAAGTGAAACGCTGATATACTTCTAATCAAACCACGCAAGACCGTCCACTCTAAAGTGAGTCACTCAATTGAGACAACCGCTCACAGCTCCTTGCTGGCGTTTACTTCGAAGATCTCTGGATCCCCTCTGACAGTGGTGTGTGTGTATACCCATGCCCCCAAACAGTCTAAGGCCCAATCAACGGGTAAATTGATGACATCCAAACTTGTTAGGAGCCAATCCAGAAAGAGATGCGGAAGACTTGGTCCTCAAAAGGGGGTGTGTCCCTCAGTGCGTCAATTTAACCTGGGTAAAAGTAAAGGCAGTGTCCAGGTGCTTCTAATCTTGGGTAGAAAGCCTGGTTAGGATCCGGTGTTTAAGGAACTCCCCGTAGTCCCTTATGAAAGGAGATAGCCCATATAAAGAAAGAGTCCGGAATCCAATCCATAAATAGGATAAACCATCATAAAACATCAAACAGGCTAATATCTCAAATTTAAATATAGGATATTATGAGTATGTTAAAATAAATATCTTCTAAAAGGAAAAGAGATTCATAGTTTAAAAAACTATAGTCCGTTTGCTGGGTGATAAGGAAAATAAGAACCTGGCCGGCAGCTTGCGCACCATGCCGCAACAAATCCACCCACAGGCCTTGTGCGAGTCCGCCGGAGATGGTAAAGGAAGGAACCGGGAGGAAGAAGCGATCAGCACACATAGGCCATGTGGAGTGCTAAAGCCGGAATGTTTGGAAAGGATGAGACCAGAGGCGGTCGAGGAGCCAGCAAGAAACATAGATAGCTGGTTTAAAATTTCCTCCCAACTATTCCGGTAGAAAAAAAAGGTTAAATAGTGACTAAAAAACTAGCAGCTCACACATCCTGTCACAAAAAGGCACGGGCCTGATCGTGTCTGCTAGGGGAAAGAAGAAAATGTAACTTGAGGAAGGGCCCAAGGCTGCAGAGTTAACGGCCCGCATCGACACAAGGCATGAAGCCGTAGCTAGGAGGAAAATGGACAGAAATGGCCAAGCGGAGCATGTTTAGAGGAAAGCTAGAAGTGAGAAACGGGAAGCTACAGGGAAAAAACATAATTTATGTAAGTAACTTTACCTGATAAATTCATTTCTTTCATAGTGGCAAGAGTCCATGAGTTAGTGACATATGGAATATACATTCCTACCAGGAGGGGGCAAAGTTTCCCAAACCTCAAAAGCCTATAAATACACCTCCCACCTCACTCATACCTTAGTTTAATGTTTAGCCAAGAAGCGAGGTGTAAAAAAAAGGAGTAGAAAAAGCGATACAAAAAGAGAACGGAAAAAATAATGTGCTTTATACAGAAAAATCATAACCACAAAAAAGGGTGGGTCTCATGGACTCTTGCACACTATGAAAGAAATGCATTTATCAGGTAAGTTCTTACATGAATTATGGTTTTCTTTAATGTAAGTGGCAAGAGTCTATGAGCTAGTGACATATGGGATATAATACCCAAGATTTAGAAGTCCACAAGTCACTAGAAAGGGAGGGATAAAATAAAAACAGGTTATTTCTGCTGAGTAATTAAAACCCAAAAAATAATGACGTTTTCTTAAAAATATAAAAAAAACTCAAAACAAAGACATCAGAATCAAACTAAAACAACTGCCTGAAGAATCTTTCTACCACAGGCTGCTTCTGAAGAAGCAAATACATCAAAATGGTAAAATTTAGTAAAAGTATGCAAAGAAGACCAAGTTGCTGCTTTGCAAATTTGATCAACTGAAGCTTTTATTCTTAAGAGGCCCAAGAAGTGGCAAGCTGATCTAGTAGAATGAGCTGAGAATGAGAATGCCCCGCCTCCAAATAAGCTTTGTGAATCAAAAGTCTCAACCAAGAAGCCATAGAAATAGCAGAAGGCTTTCTGACCTTTCCTAGAGCCAGAAAAAATATCAAAAAGGCTAGAAGTCTTTCTGAAATCTTTAGTAGCCTCAACATAATATTTCAAAGCGCTTACCACATCCAAAGAATGTAAAGACCTTTCAAGAGTATTCTTAGGACACAAAGAAGGAACAACAATTTCCCTATTGATGTTAGAATTCACAACTTTAGGCAAAATTTTAAATGAAGTCCACAAAAAAGCTTTATCTTAAAAAAATCAGATAAGGAGACTCACAAGAGAGAGCAGACAATTCAGAAACTCTTCTAGCAGAAGAGATAGCCAAACGAAATAACACTTTCCAAGAAAGTAATTTTAAGTGTCCATAGAATGCATAGGCTCAAAAGGGAGGGAGCCTTAAAAGTTTTCAAAACCAAATTGAGACTCCAAGGAGGAGAAATAGATTTAAAAAACAGGTTTGATACGAATCAAAGCCTGAACAAAACAGTGAATAGTTCGGAAGTTTAGCAATCTTTCTATGAAATAAAACAGAAAAAGAGCAGACATTTGTCCCTTTAAAGTATTTGCAGACAAACCCTTATCCAATACAATCCTGAAGAAACTGTAAAATCCTAGGGAATCTGAAAGAATGCCAAGAAATATCATGAGTTGAACACCATGAAATATAGGTTTTCCAAACCCGATAATATATTTTCCTTGAAACAGACTTACAAGCCTGTATCATAGTGCTAATCACCTGAGTCAGAGAAACCTCTATGACTAAAGCACTAAGCGTTCAATTTCCATGCCATCACTTTAGAGATTTGAGATCCTGATGGAAAAACGGCCCTTGAGACAGAAGGTCTGGCCCTTAAAGCAAGTGGCCAAGGCTGGCAACCTAGACATCTTGAAAAGGTCTGCATACCAAAACCTGAGAGGCCAAGCTGGGTGCTATCAGAAACACATAAGATCGTTCCGTTATGATCTTGGAGAACACCCTTGGAAGAAGAACCAGAGGCAGAAAAATGTAAG
Organism: Bombina bombina; assembly: GCF_027579735.1. NCBI lineage: Eukaryota > Metazoa > Chordata > Amphibia > Anura > Bombinatoridae > Bombina > Bombina bombina. The sequence continues at coordinate 681,917,455 of NC_069504.1, forward strand.
CAGGTTGGTAAGACCAAGGAACTGATAGAGCATCCAACATCTCCACCCAAGGATCCTTGGACCTGGAAAGGTATCTTGGAAGCTTCTTGTTCAGACGTAAGGTATCAGATCTATTTCTGGAGAACCCCACATCTGTTACCAATTGAAAAAACATCTGGATGGAGAGACCACTCTCCCGGATGTAAGTCTGACGACTGAGATAATCCGCTTCGCAATTGTCTACTCCTAGGATATGAATCACAGAAATTTGACAAGAGTTTGGATTCCGCTCAAGAAAGTATCAGGGATATTTCTTTTCATTGCTGAAGGACTGTGAGTCCCCCCTTGATGATTGACATATCCACTGTAGTCACATTGTTTGAAATCAAAATGTAAAGTTCTCTCTTCAATAGAGGCCAGGCCTGAAGAGCTCTGAAAATAGCACAGAGTTCATAAAATATTGATTGGGTAACCTCGCCACCTGAGGTTCCCAAACCCCTTGTGCTGTCAGAGACCCCCAGACAGCTCCCCAACCCGAAGAACTTGCATCTGTTGTGATCACAGTCCAGGAAGGATGCACAAAAGAGGCCCCTTGAACAATAAGGTGATGGTTTAACCACCAAGTCAGACAGTGTTGAATGTTGGGATTTAAGTACATCAACTGTGATATCCGAGTATAATCCCTGCACCATTGGTGCACATGCAAAGCTGTAGAGGTCTCATATAAAAACGATCAAAGGGGATTGCGTCCGATGCTGAAGTCATTCCCTTCCATGCACATAGCCACTGAAGGGAATGATAGAGACTGAAGAAATAACTTAATTTGTCTTGTCTGTTAAAGAAAGGAATCAAGAAACTCTTTTGTAAATTGATCCTCCAACCATGTCTTTGAAGAAACCACACAAGTTGTTTTGTGTGAGATTCTGCTAAATGATAAAATTGAGCTAGTACCAGGATATCGTCCAAATAAGGAAACACCGCAATACCCTGCTTGTCTGATTACAGATAGAAGGGCACCAAGAAATTTTGAAAAGATACTCGGAGCTGTTGCTAGGCCAAATGGAAGAGCGACAAATTGGTAATGCTTGCTACAAAAGAGAATCTCAGAAACCGATAGCGCGTCTGGATGAATTGGAATATGAAGATAAGCAGTCCCTGTAAGTCTATTGAGGACATGAAATGACCTTGCTGAACAAAAGGCAGAATAGTCATAGTCTCCATCTTGAAAGTTGGGGTCTCTTTACAAAACGATTTAGAGTTTTCAGATCTAGAATTGGTCTGAATGAATCTTCCTTTTTTGGGACAATGAACAGATTTGAATAAAAGACCCAAACCCTGTTCCTATTGAGGAACTGGGTAAATAAAGGTAACAGTCCAGCACAGCAGACCACTCGCACGCCAACCAGGTCTCCACCACCAAGACCAGAAAATATCCAAGATCCAAAAGAGGAAGGCAGCAATAGTGGTATAAAAATGTTTATTATTATTAATACTATTGAGGAACTGGAACAATCACCCCTGAAAGCTCTAGATCTGAAACACACTTCAGAAAAGCCTGAGCCTCTCACAGGGTTTGTTGGAACATAGGAAAGAAATAATCTTCCCATAGGCATATTCTGAAACCTATTCGATACCCCTGAGAAACAATCTCCTGAATCCACTGATTTTAGACCAGAATCTGACCAATGTCTTGAAACAATTTCAATCTACCCCCCTCCAACCAGTTGAACTGGTTGGGAGGGCTGCATCTTCATGCAGTTTTAGGGGCTGTATTTGGTTTTTTTATAAGGCTTGCATTTATTCCAAGTCGAGATGGGGTCTCCAATTAGAACCAGAGGCCTTAGGGGATGGAGTGGTTTTTTTGTTCTTTAGTTTGACGAAAGGAACGAAAACGATTGGGGAGCGTTAAATTTACCCCCTAGATTTCTTATCTTGGGGCAGAAAAACTCCCTTACCCCCCAGTGATGGGGATATAATAGAATCCAATTGAGAACCCAAATTAAATAATACCTTGAAAAGATAAAAAAAGTAATCTAGATTTAGACACCATATCAGCATTTCCATGATTGAAGCCATAATGCTCTTCTAGATAGAATAGCTGTATATAGATAGATTTAATATCAATCTTAATAATATCAAATATGGCATCATAAATGAAATGATTAGGCATGTTTAAGTAAGAGAACAATGCTAGACAAATCCAGAATCCGATAACTGCTGGTGCTAGATTGTCCAACCAAAATGTTGAAGCAGCAGCAACATCAGCTATAGAAATAGCAAGTCTAAGAATATAGCCGGTATGTAAATATGCCTTCCTAAGATTACGATTCAATCTTCTCTCTAAGGGGATCCATTAAAAGAAGTAACTATCTTCCATAGGAATAGTATGTACGTTTTAGCAAGAGGAAGCTCTAAATTGGACACAGGTAAAGGATACAATTTTTTAAACCTAGAAGAAGGGATTAAAGAAGTACTAGGCTTAGACCATTCTTAGTAATCATATTAGAGATAGCATCTGGAATATGAAAAACTTCAGGAGTAACCTCAGAAGTCTTAAAAACGGGAATTCAAACTTTTGCTATTCTTGTTATCAAGAGGACTAGATTCCTTGATACCTAAAGTAAGCAACACTTCCTTTAACAAGGAACGAATATATTCCATCTTAAAAAGAAAGGATGATTTATCAATTTTGGAGTCTGAAGTAGGGATCATCTGAGCCAGATAAATCCTCATCCAGCAGACAATACTTCAGTATGCTGTTGATGAATACAAACTTCATCAGATTTATGAGAAGTAGGGAGAGACCTTTTACGTTTATTTGAAGGCGAATAGCAGTCATAGCCTTCTCTATTTCTGCAGCAATATAATCTTTTATAGCTACAGGAATATCATGAACATTAGACTGTGAAGGTTTAACAGTAGATGTATTTGTACTTATAGAACATTATCAGCATGAAACAATTTCTCATAACAAGTACAACATATTTGAGCTGAATAAGGAAGATCAGCCAATTTACAATCTACACGCTTTGGTAGATTTGTTTTCAGGCAACTTAGTTCCGTACAGTAACATCAGAGGCAGGATCAGTTTGAGACATCTTAAAAAAATGAGAAAAAAAAAGAAAAAATAACATTTAAACAAAATATCAAATTTCCTCAAAATAGCAGTTTTAGGAATGGGAAAAAAAATGCTTATATGCAAAGCAAAGCAAACATCATAGCCCTCTATAACAAATGAAAGCAGCGAGGAAAAGAGGGAGAGACTTAAAGGGGACATTAAACCCAAAAAGATTCTTTTCATGATTCAGATAGAGAATCCAATTTTAACCAACAATCTCCAATTTACTTCTATTATCTAATTTGCTCATTTCTTTAGATATCCTTGCGGAAAAATTGCAATGCAACATGATTGAGCCAATCACACGATGCAGCTATATGCAGCAACAATCAGCCGCTACTGAGCCTATCTAGATATGCCTTTCCGCAAAGGATATCAAGATAATAAGCAAATTAGATAATAGAAGTAAATTAGAAAGATGTTTTAAAATGTCATGCTCTATCTAAATAAAAAAATAATAATTTAGGTTTCATGTCTCTTTAATATAACAAATTTTTTGGTGCAATAAATGACGATAACAAAGATGACGCAAATGCAGATAAAAAAACTTTTGGCAACAAGGTTAACAGGAAATGATCATGATTCGCGTCATAACAGGCGCAATGTTCGCACCAAAAAAAATTTGCGTCAACAAAGAGACGCAAGAAATGACGTGACTCGCGTCACAACAAACACAACCTTCACACCAAAAATATTTGTGTCAATAATGAACGCAATAAATAGAAGTATTTTGCACCATTGCGAGCCTAATTTGTCTGTCAAAATTCAGTTTAAAACGAATAGCCAAGTAGTGGGGTGATAAAGAAAGGAGTAAAAAGCATCAACAAAGATATATGGAAATAATTTGTGCTTTATACAAAAAATCATAACCACCATAAAAAGGGTGGGCCTCATGGACTCTTGCCAATATGAAAGAAATGAATTTATCAGGTAAATTCTTACAAAAATTATGTTTTCTTTCATGTAATTAGCAAGAGTCCATGAGCTAGTGACGTATGGGATATCAATACCCAAGATGTGGAACTCCACGCAAGAGTCACTAGAGAGGGAGGGATAAAATAAAAAACAGCCATTTTCTGCTGAAAAAATAATCCACAACCCAAATTATAAGTTTATTCTTTTAATGACAAGAAAAACTTAAAACATCAGCAGAAGAATCAAACTGAAACAGCTGCCTGAAGAACTTTTCTACCAAAAACTGCTTCTGAAGAAGCAAATACATCAAAACGGTAGAATTTAGTAAATGTATACAAAGAGGACCAAGTTGCCGCTTTGCAAATCTGATCAACTGAAGCTTCATTCTTAAAAGCCCACGAAGTGGAGACTGATCTAGTAGAATGAGCTGTAATTCTCTGAGGCTGGGTCTTACCCGACTACAAATAAGCTTGATGAATCAAAATATTTAACCAAGAAGCCAGGGAAATAGCAGAAGCCTTCTGACCTTTCCTAGAACCAGAAAATATAACAAATAGATTAGAAGGCTTCCTGAAATCTTTAGTAGCTTCAACATAATATATTCAAAGCTCTTACCACATCCAAAGAATGTAAGGATCTTTTCCAAAGAATTCTTAGGATTAGGACACAAGGAAGGGACAACAAGTTCTCTACTATGTTTAGAATTCACACCTTAGGTAAAAATTGAAATGAAGTCCACAAAACCACCTTATCCTGATGAAAAATCAGAAACGGAGATTCACAAGAAATAGCAGATAGCTTAGAAACTCTTCTAGCAGAAGAGATAGCCAAAAGGAACAACACTTTCCAAGAAAGTAGTTTAATATCCAAAGAATGCATAGGCTCAAATAGAGGAGCCTAAAAAAGTCTTCAAAACCAAATTAAGACTCCAAGGAGGAGAAATTGATTAATGACAGTTTTAATATGAACTAAAGCCTGTACAAAACAGTGAATGTCAGGAAAGTTTAGCAATCTTTCTGTGAAATAAAACAGAAAGAGCGAGCAGATTTGTCCCTTCAAGGAACTTGCAGACAAACCTTTATCCAAACCATCCTGAAGAAAACGGTAAAATTCTAGGAATTCTAAAAGAATGCCAAGAGAATTTATGAGAAAAACACCATGAATTGTAAGTCTTCCAAACTCGATAATAAATCTTTCTAGAGGACAGATTTACAAGCTTGTAACATAGTATTAATCACTGAGTCAGAGAAACCTCTATGACTTAGCACTAAGCATTCAATTTCCATACCTTCAAATTTAATGATTTGAGAATCCTGATGGAAAAATGGACCTTGAGTACAGTAGGTCTGGCCTTAACGGAAGTGGCCAAGGTTGGCTACTGGACAGCCCGAACAAGATCCGCATATAAAAACCTGTGTGGGCCATCCTGGAGCCACCAGCAACTACAAACTATTGTTCCATGATGATTTTGGAGATCACTCTTGGAAGAAGAAACTAGAGGCGGGGAAGATGTAAGCAGTTGATAACACCATGGAAGTGTCATCGCATCCACTGCTCTCCGCTGAACATCCCTGGACCTGGACAGGTATTTGGTAAGCATCTTGTTTTAGATGAGGAGGCCATCAGATCTATCTCTGGAAGACCCCACATCTGAACTATCTGAGAAAACACATCTGGATGGAGAGACCACTCCCCCGGATGTAAAGTCTGACGGCTGAGATAATCCGCCTCCCAATTGTCAACACCTGGGATACTGCACCGCAGAGATTAGACAGGAGCTGAATTCCGCAAGCAAGTATCCGAGATACTTCTTTCATGGGCTTGGGGACTGTGAGTCCCACCCTTGATGATTAACATATGCCACAGTTGTGATATTGTCTGTCTGAAAAACAAATGAACGGTTCTCATCTTCAACAGAGGCCAAAACTGAAGAGCTCTGAGAATTGCACGGTGAGTTCTAAAATATTGATTGGTAATCTCCGCCTCTTGAGATTTCCAAACCCTTGTGCTGTCAGAGATCCCCAAACAGCTCCCCAACCTGAAAGACTTGCATCTGTAGTTATCATAGTCCAGGTTGGCTGAAAAAAAGAAGCCCCTTGAACTAAACGCTGGTGATTTAACCACCACGTCAGAGAGTGTCGAACATTGGGATTTAAGGATATTAATTGTGATATCTTTGTATAATCCCTGCACCATTGATTCAGCATACAAAGCTGGAGAGGACTCATGTGAAAACGAGCAAAAGGAATTGCGTCCGATGCTGCAGTCATGAGGCCTAAAACTTCCATGCACATAGCCACTGAAGGGAATGACTGAGACTGAAGGTGCCGACAAGCTGCAACCAATTTGAAATGTCTGTTGTCTGTTAGAGAGTCATGGACACTGAATCTATCTGGAAACCTAAAAAAGGTGACCCTTGTCTGAGGAATTAAGAAACTTTTGGTAAATTGATCCTCCAACCATGCTTTCGAAGAAACAACACTAGTTGATTCGTGTGAGATTCTGCAGAACGTAAAGACTGAGCTAGTACCAAGATATCGTCCAAATAAGGAAACACCGCAATACCCCTGTTCTCTGATTACAGAGAGTAGGGGCACCTAGAACCTTTGAAAAGATTCTTGGAGCTGTTGCTAGGGCCAATGGAAGAGCAACAAATTGGTAATGCTTGTCTAGAAAAAGCGAGAATCTCAGGAACTGAAATGTTCTGGATGAATCGGAATAATGAAGGTATGCATCCTGCAAGTCTATTGTGGACATATAATGTCCTCCGCTGAACAAAAGGAAGATAGTCCTTATAGTCACCATCTTGAAAGTTGGTACTCTTACATAACGTTTCAAAATTTTTCTAGATCCAAAACTGGTCTGAAATTAATTTTCCTTCTTTGGGGACAATGAATAGATTTGAATAAAAACCCAGACCTTGTTCCGGCATGATTACCCTGAAACCTTCAGGTCTGAAACACACTTCAGGAAAGCCTGAGCTTTTACTGATTTGCTGGGATGCGTGAGAGAAAAAAACTTCTCACAGGGAGGTCTTACTCTGAATCCTATTCGATACCCTTGAGAGACAATGCTCTGAATCCATTGATTTTGGACAGAATTTATCCAAATATCCTTGATATAAACTTAATCTGCCCCTTCCAGCTGAACTGGAATGAGGGCCGCACCTTCATGCAGACTTAGGGGCTGACTTTTGGTTTCTTAAATGGCTTGGATTTATTCTAATTTGAGGGAAGGCTTCCAATTGGAAACAGATTCCTTGGTGGAAGGATTAGATTTGTGTTCCTTTTTGATGAAAAGGAACGAAAACGGTTAGAAGCCTTAGATTTACCCTTAGGTTTTTTTATCTGAGGCAGAAAAACATCCCTTTCCCCCCAGTAACAGTTGAAATAATAGAATCCAACTGAGAACCAAATAAATTATTACCTGGGAAAGAGAGAGAGATAGTAATCTAGATTTAGATGTAATATCAGATTCAAGATTTAAGAAATTCCACAAAGCTCTTCTAGCTAAAATAGCTAAAGACATGGATCTAACATCAATTTTGATATCAAAAATGGCATCACAAATAAAATGATTAGCATGTTGCAGTAAGCGAATAATGCTAGATATGTCAGAATCCAATTCTTGTTGCGCTAATTTTCCAACCAAAAAGTGATGCAGCCGCAACATCAGCCAAAGAAATTGCAGGTCTGAGAAGATGACCTGAATATAAATAGGCTTTCCTTAGATAAGATTCAAGCTTCCTATCTAAAGGATCCTTAAAGGAAGTACTATCTTCCATAGGAATAGTGGTACGTTTAGCAAGAGTAGAAATAGCCCCATCGACTTTTCCCAAAACTCTATAGAAATTGCTGGTAAAGGATACAATTTTTTAAACCTTGAAGAAGGAATAAAAGAAGTACCTGGTTTATTCCATTCCCAGTAATTAACACTTCTTTCAATAAAGAACGAATATACTCCATTTTAAATAAATAAGTAGATTTGTCAGTGTCAATATCTAGGAAGGATCTTCTGTATCAGGTAGATCCTTATCAGAGGAGGATAAATCATTATGTTGTCGGTCATTTGAAATTTCATCAACTGAGTGAGAAGTTTTTAAAAGACCTTTTACGTTTATTAGAAGGCGGAAATGCAGACAAAGCCTTCTGAATAGAATCAGTAATAAATTCTTTAAAATTCAAAGGTATATCATGTACATTAGAAGTTGAAGAGAACTACAACTGGCAATGTACTATTACTGATGGACACATTATCTGCATTTAAAAGTTTTATCATGACAACTATTGCAAATGACACTCGGAGATATAATTTCCACAATCTTACAACAAAAGCACTTTAGCTTTGGTAGAACCGATGTCAGGCAGCAAAGTTCCAACAGATACTTCTGAGGCAGGATCAGATTGAGACATCTTGCAAAATGTAAAAGAAAAAACAACATATAAAGCAAAATTATCAATTTCCTTATATTACAGTTTCAGGAATGGGAAAAATGCAAATAGCAATAGCCCTCTGACATAGAAAAAGGCAAGAGGCAAACAGCAATGGGGTATTAAATTAATGAAAAATTTGGCGCCAAGTATGACGCACAACGTAACTGAAAATTTTTTGGCGCCAACAATATCCGGAAATGACACACTTGCGTCACTAACGACGCAACCGTGTGTAAGGCTTCCACTTCAACTACAGCGCCGGAAATGACGAACTTGCGTCAACTGACGTACTTTCTCGCGCCAAGAATGACGCAATAAAGTCAGCATTGACGCACGACCTCCGCGGGCCTAGTACTGCCCGCAATTTGCAAGAAAAAATGTAGTCAATTTGAAAAAAGACTAACCCCAGGTAAGAAAAATATTTCTTAATATGTTTATTTTCCCTAAATATGAAACTGACAGTCTGCACAAGGAAATAAATGAACCTGACTCATGCAAATATAAGTACAATACATAATATTTAGAACTTTATATAAATGCATAAAGTGCCAACCATAGCTGGGGTGTCTTAAGTAATAAAAAACATACTTACCGAAAGACACCCATCCACATATAGCAGATAGCCAAACCAGTACTGAAACAGTTATCAGTAGAGGTAATGGTATATTGAGAGTATATTGTCGATCTGAAAAGGGAGGAAGGAGATGAATCTCTACGACCGATAACAGAGAACCTATGAAATAGACCCCCGTTAGGAAAATCATTGCATTCAATAGGTGATACCCTCTTCACGTCCCTCTGACATTCGCTGTACTCTGAGAGGAAATCGGGCTTCAAAAAAGCTGAGAAGCGCATGTCAACGTAGAAATCTAGCACAAACTTACTTCACCACCTCCACGGGAGGCAAAGTTTGTAAAACTGAATTGTGGGTGTGGGTGAGGGGTGTAATTTATAGCCATTTTGAGGTTTGGGAAACTTTGCCCCTCCTGGTAGGATTGTATATCCCATACGTCACTAGCTCATGGAACTCTTGCCAATTAGATGAAAGAAAGACATAATAGATCTAATTTTGAGAAACAGAAAATACATAAGATAAACCTAAGCACTCTTTATATTGCTATATTTTAATAGGAGAAAAAACCTAACAAACCATAATTAGAAATTAATACAGATAATACATAAAGTAAGGGGGGAAATTAATACATGACCTGCTCTATGGAAGCAGCAAAGAAAAGAGGAAGTGCTGGACTTGTTCATTACAGTTTATTAGACTGCTGTGCAGTCTTGTTACTATGTATTATTTTTTTCTCTGTATGTGTTCTTTGCCTGCGGTTTGGATTCAGTAAAGATTTGATGCAAAATATGAAGCCTCCTGTCTTGCTATAAAATCCCTACACTTTTTATTATGTATCACCACAGGTACATAGCAAGGGATATTACCTGCAAGTGTCATGTAAAATGTTAGTGAAAATTGACTTGGTACTTAAAAGGACAGTTATACTGTAAATTGTGTTTTCCAATAACTTTTTTTTTACCAGCTGGAGAGTATAAAATGTATGAGATTTGCTTTTTTCTTTTAAAGGTTTATTTGTGTTATATGAATTAGCTGATTTTGTGTTTTTGAAGCCACAACCTAATAAAATTGATTGAGCTTGTAGGTATAATAAGATCTCATTGCTTTATCACATTGTGTACATACACATGCTTTTTTTTAAATCTTATATATGTCCATAAACCAATCACCAATACTTAGAGAGAACCATGGACAATTAACATTGTATTACCTTATCTCTTCTATACTTCACTGGGAGTGTAATTTCTTCTACTGGCTGTGTTTACACAGCTTATCTATAGCTTGACCCTATGGCCAGAAACTTTCATTATAGGTGAGTATACGACAGGCTAAATCAACTATATCAAATGCCAATATAAGGGTAAAGGAAATACTTGTAAACAACTTAATACACTCCAGCTGGTAAAGTGGATCAATGGGAACAAATTTAACGGGAGAACATTTTTGAGTAAACTGTCCCTTTAACAAAACAGCTTTTTTTTTCTGTAGCAAACCCATTTTTACCAACATTGTTTAATCTAGCCCTTGGTAAGGTGATCACAGTAACAGCAGTGGTCAGTGGGCCATTTTTTTTAAACTTACTAAAATCTACTCAATTTTTTTTTTTTTTTACAATTTTTTGCCGCATCTTTCTAACATGTCATGCATTATAAATATAATAATGGCATATTGTGAATCTGCTGGGGGAAAAAAATAAATATAATTTGTGTGGGTCACTCACTGAAATTTCACTACAATAGGGTTTCAATTAAAGTAGCAATAAAAGCTCAAAATTGGGGTTAATAATACAAGGTAATTTGTGTGTGTGTGTTACGGGTAAAGTCAGAAATCCAGGTAATCCTAGGATTACCCGGTTAAACCAGACATTACCCAAGTGGCTGTGGGTAAAGCCCCGATGTAATATTTCCCAATCTACACCATTTTTTTTTTGCCTCTGCCTGGGGGGTTCAATGAAGGCGCCCCACTGACCCTTTGGCATCCATCCCAAGAAACCTTGGGGAATGAGGTTTACAAGGAGGGCTTCGCCCCCTTTGTACCCCCACCAGGCAGAGATAAAAAAGATGTGTGAGTTACAGTGCATTATATATATGTTTGATGCAGTGACTCAATGCATTTGATTAATCACAGTTTACTCATACAAAAATAATTGTATAATTTGTCTGTAAAATAAATTTACATATTTGTCATATTAGCACTACTAGTTGTGGGGAATGGGAAGTCACATCCTAGTGTGAAATACGGTTGCACACATAGGTCACGATCTAGGATTTGGACACATCTGACATATACAAAAGATCTATTAAAAGGGCACTTTTAAAGGAACAGTAAAGTAAATATTAAACATAAAGGTCTATAATAAACATTCATATTTTACAAAAATTTTAATCCTTTTAGTTGTTTTAATCACATTCACATTTTTTTTTTAAATCTAGTTTTTTAAATTAACCCCTTAAGGACACGGCCATTTTTCAATTTCTTTCCCTTAAGGACCAGGGCTATTTTTACATTTCTGCGGTGTTTGTGTTTAGCTGTAATTTTCCTCTTACTCGTTTACTGTACCCACACATATTATATACCGTTTTTCTCGCCACTAAATGGACTTTCTAAAGATACCATTATTTTCATCATATCTTATAATTTACTATTAAAAATATTATAAAATATGAGGAAAAAATGGAAAAAAACACACTTTTTCTAACTTTGACCCCCAAAATCTGTTACACATCTACAACCACCAAAAAACAACCATGCTAAATAGTTTCTAAAATTTGTCCTGAGTTTAGAAATACCCAATGTTTACATCTTCTTTGCTTTTTTTGCAAGTTATAGGGCAATAAATACAAGTAGTACTTTGCTATTTCAAAACCACTTTTTTTCAAAATGAGCGCTAGTTACATTGGAACCCTGATATCTGTCGGGAATACCTAAATATCCCTTGACATGTATATATATTTTTTTAGAAGACATCCCAAAGTATTGATCTAGGCCCATTTTGGTATATTTCATGCCACCATTTCACCGCCAAATGCGATCAAATAAAAAAAAATGGTAACTTTTTCACAAACTTTAGGTTTCTCACAGAAATTATTTACAAACAACTTGTGCAATTATGGCATAAATGGTTGTAAGTGCTTCTCTGGGATCCCCTTTGTTCAGAAATAGCAGACTTATATGGCTTTGGCGTTGCTTTTTGGTAATTAGAAGGCTGCTAAATGCCACTGCGCGCCACACGTGTTTTATGCCCAGCAGTGAAGGGGTTAATTAGGGAGCATGTAGGGAGCTTGTAGAGTTAATTTTAGCTTTAGTGTAGTGTAGTAGACAACCCAAAGTATTGATCTAGGCCCATTTTGGTAAATTTAATGCCACCATTTCACCGCCAAATGCGATCAAATTTAAAAAAAACTTAATTTTTTTCGCAATTTTAGGTTTCTCACTGAAATTATTTACAAACAGCTTGTGCAATTATGGCACAAATGGTTGTAAATGCTTCTCTGGTATCCCCTTTGTTCAGAAATAGCAGACATATATGGCTTTGGCAATGCTTTTTGGTAATTAGAAGGCTGCTAAATGCCGCTGCACATCACACGTGTATTATGGCTAGCAGTGAAGGGGTTAATTAGGGATCTTGTAGGGAGCTTGCAGGGTTAATTTTAGCTTTAGTGTAGAGATCAGCCTCCCACCTGACACATCAGACCCACTGATCCCTCCCAAACAGCTCTCTTCCCTCCCCCACCCCACAATTGTCCCCGCCATCTTAAGTACTGGCAGAAAGTCTGCCAGTACTAAAATAAAAGGTATCTTTTTTTTTTTTGGGAGCATATTTACATATGCTGCTGTGTAGGATCCCTCTTAGCCCCAAACCTCCCTGATCCCCCCCCCAAACAGCTCTCTAACCCTCCCCCTCTACATTATTGGGAGCCATCTTGGGTACTGGCAGCTGTCTGCCAGTACCCAGTTTACAAAAAAAATGTATATTTTTTATTTTTTCCCCACTTTTCTGTAGTGTAGCTTCCCCTCCCCCCCCCAAGACTAAACCCCCACCCCCTCCCAGATCCCTTCGATTAACATATTTATCCCCCCTCTCTCCCTCTAAATAGAAACCACTGTTCCATAGTGTAATGGTTCCCACCCGCTCCCTCCCCGTGCACGCGCCCGCCCGCCTCCCCTGTGCACGCGCGCGCCCCCCCAGCAATCCCGCCCACCGGTAAGCCATCGATCGCCGCCCACCCGCCTCCCACGTCTGCTCCCACCCACCAACGATCGCGGCATCGATGTCCGGTGCAGAGAGGGCCACAGAGTGGCTCTCTCTGCATCGGATGGGGAAAAATGTTATTGCAGTGATGCCTCGATATCGAGGCATCACTACAATAACCGGAAAGTGGCTGGAAACGATAGCCGCTTTCAACCCCAACGTCGTACAGGGTACGTCGCTGGTCTTTAAAGACCAGTTTGTGCAAGACGTACCCTGTACGACGCGTGTTGTTAAGGGGTTAAGAAACATACTCTAAAGTAGAAAAAACTTAAATTATGCTTACCTGATCATTTTCTTTTCTTCTGATGGGGAGAGTCTACAGAACCTGGCCACCAGGAGGAGGCAAAGACACCACAGCCAAAGGCTTAAATACCTCACCCACTTCCCTTATCCCCCTGTCATTCTGCTGAGGAAACAAGGAACAGTAGGATAAATATCAGGGTGAAAAATGTGCCAGAATAAAAAAAACTAAATTTACTACCGCCCCAAAGAAAAAACACGGGCGGGGAGCTGTGGACTCTCCCCATCAGAAGAAAAGAATCAGGTAAGCATAATTTAAGTTTTTCTTCTTAAACGGGGAGAGTCCACAGCTGCATTAAATTACTTTTGGGAAAACAATACCCAAGCTATAGAGGACACTGAAAGCAAAACGGACGGGTACAAGAGGCGGCCCATTCTGAGGGCACCCCCCACAGCCTGAAATTACCCAAACACCCGACAAAAAAACTGCTTCACCAGAAGCAACAAAAATGGAAAGGACCAAGTAACTGCCCATCAGTTAAAACCAGCAAGGCCCTTGCTAACGACCGTTCTGATCACTCTACTCAACCAAGCACAAAAGGCCTCGAGGAAGACAAAGTTCCTGCAGGCTCCAAGCCCCACACTTAAACTCATAAGTTGAGTCCGAAAGGACCACCAGACCAAACAAAAAAAAACCCCCAAGTATAGCTCAAAGAGCGCAAACCAAGGTTGCAACAGGAGGAAAGCCGCGTAGTCGATCAAACCCTACCAACCGAGCAGAGTGGAAGGGAGGAAAAAACATAATTTAAGTAAGAACTTACCTGATAAATTCATTTCTTCATATTAGCAAGAGTCCATGAGCTAGTGACGTATGGGATATACATTCCTACCAGGAGGGGCAAAGTTTCCCAAACACTCAAAATGCCTATAAATACCACCCCTCACCACACCCACAATTCAGTTTAACGAATAGCCAAGAAGTGGGGTGATAAAAAAGTTCGAAAGCATATAAAATAAGGAATTGGAATTAATTGTGCTTTATACAAAATCATAACCACCACAAAAAAAGGGCGGGCCTCATGGACTCTTGCTAATATGAAAGAAATGAATTTATCAGGTAAGTTCTTACATAAATTATGTTTTCTTTCATGTAATTAGCAAGAGTCCATGAGCTAGTGACGTATGGGATAATGACTACCCAAGATGTGGATCTTTCCACACAAGAGTCACTAGAGAGGGAGGGACAAAATAAAGACAGCCAATTCCTGCTGAAAATAATCCACACCCAAAATAAAGTTTAATGAAAAACATAAGCAGAAGATTCAAACTGAAACCGCTGCCTGAAGTACTTTTCTACCAAAAACTGCTTCAGAAGAAGAAAACACATCAAAATGGTAGAATTTAGTAAAAGTATGCAAAGAGGACCAAGTTGCTGCTTTGCAAATCTGGTCAACCGAAGCTTCATTCCTAAACGCCCAGGAAGTAGAAACTGACCTAGTAGAATGAGCTGTAATTCTCTGAGGCGGAGTTTTACCCGACTCAACATAGGCAAGATGAATTAAAGATTTCAACCAAGATGCCAAAGAAATGGCAGAAGCTTTCTGGCCTTTTCTAGAACCAGAAAAGATATACAAATAGACTAGAAGTCTTACGGAAAGATTCGTAGCTCAACATAATATTTCAAAGCTCTAACAACCATCCAAAGAATGCAACGATTTTCTCCTTAGAATTCTTAGGATTAGGACATAAGAAGGTAACCACAATTTCTCTTACTAATGTTGTTGGAATTCACAACTTTAGGTAAAAAATTCAAAAGAAGTTCGCAACACCGCCTTATCCTGATGAAAATCAGAAAAGGAGACTCACAAGAAAGAGCAGATAATTCAGAAACTCTATCTGCGCAGAAGAGATGGCCAAAAGGAAACAAAACTTTCCAAGAAAGTAATTTAATGTCCAATGAATGCATAGGTTCAAACGGAGGAGCTTGAAGAGCTCCCCAGAACCCAAATTCAAAACTCCAAGGAGGAGAAATTGACTTAATGACAGGTTTTATACGAACCAAAGCTTGTACAAAACAATGAATTCAGGAAGAATAGCAATCTTTCTGTGAAAAAGAACAGAAAGACAGAGGATTTGTCCTTTCAAAGAACTTGCGGACAAACCCTTATCTAAACCATCCTGAAGAAACTGTAAAATTCTCGGTATCTAAAAGAATGCCAAGAAAAATGATGAGAAAGACACCAAGAAATATAAGTCTTCCAGACTCTATATCTCTCGAGATACAGATTTACGAGCCTGTAACATAGTATTAATCACAGAGTCAGAGAAACCTCTTTGACCAAGATCAACGCGTTCAATCCTCCATACCTTTAAATTTAAGGATTTCAGATCCTGATGGAAAAAAGGACCTTGTGACAGAAGGTCTGGTCTTAAACGGAAGAGTCCACGGTTGGCAAGAGGCCATCCGGACAAGATCGCATACCAAAACCTGTGAGGCCATGCCGGAGCTACCAGCAGAACAAACGAGCATTCCTTCAGAATCTTGGAGATTACTCTTGGAAGAAGAACTAGAGGCGGAAAGATATAGGCAGGATGATACTTCCAAGGAAGTGATAATGCATCCACTGCCTCCGCCTCGAGGATCCCGGGATCTGGACAGATACCTGGGAAGTTTCTTGTTTAGATGGGACGCCATCAGATCTATTTCTGGAAGTTCCCACATTTGAACAATCTGAAGAAATACCTCTGGGTGAAGAGACCATTCGCCCGGATGCAACGGTTGGTGACTGAGATAATCGCTTCCCAATTGTCTATACCTGGGATATGAACCGCAGAGATTAGACAGGAGCTGGATTCCGCCCAAACCAAAATTCGAGATACTTCTTTCATAGCCAGAGGACTGTGAGTCCCTCTTGATGATTGATGTATGCCACAGTTTTGACATTGTCTGTCTGAAAACAAATGAACGATTCTCTCTTCAGAAGAGGCCAAAACTGAAGAGCTCTGAAAATTTCACGGAGTTCCAAAAAATTAATCGGTAATCTCACCTCCTGAGATTCCCAAACTCCTTGTGCCGTCCAGAGATCCCCACACAGCTCCCCAACCTGTGAGACTTGCATCTGTTGAAATTACAGTCCAGGTCGGAAGCACAAAAGAAGCCCCCTGAATTAAACGATGGTGATCTGTCCACCATGTTAGAGAGTGGTCGAACAATCGGTTTTAAAGATATTAATTGAGATATCTTCGTGTAACTCCTTGCACCATTGATTCAGCATACAGAGCTGAAGAGGTCGCATGTGAAAACGAGCAAAGGGGGATCGCGTCCGATGCAGCAGTCAAAAGACCTAGAATTTCCATGCATAAGGCTACCCGAAGGGAATGATTGTGACTGAAGGTTTTCGAGCAAGCTGCAATCAATTTTAGACGTCTCTTGTCTGTTAAAGACAGAGTCTATGGACACTGAATCATCTGGAATACCCAGAAAGGTTACCCTTGTCTGAGAATCAATGAACTTTTTGGTAAATTGATCCTCCAACATGATCTTTGAAGAAACAACACAAGTCGATTCGTATGAGATTCTGCTAAATGTAAAGACTGAGCAAGTACCAAGATATCGTCCAAATAAGGAAATACCACAATACCCCTGTTCTCTGATTACAGACAGAAGGCACCGAGAACCTTTGTAAAAAATTCTTGGAGCTGTAGCTAGGCCAACGGCAGAGCCACAAACTGGTAATGCTTGTCCAGAAAGAGAATCTCAGGAACTGATAATGACTCTGGATGAATCGGATATGGCAGATATGCATCCTGTAAATCTACTTGTGGACATATAATTCCCTTGCTGAACAAAAGGCAAGATAGTCCTTACAGTTACCCATCTTGAACGTTGGTACTCCTTACATAACGACTTCAATATTTTTAGATCCAGAACTGGTCTGAAGGAATTCTCCTTCTTTGGTACATGAAGAGATTTGAATAAAACCCCATCCCCCTGTTCCGGAACTGGAACTGGCATAATTACTCCAGTCAACTCTAGATCTGAAACACATTTCAGAAATGCTTGAGCTTTTACTGGATTTACTGGGACACGGAAAGAAAAATCTCTTTGCAGGAGGTCTCATCTTGAAACCAATTCTGTACCCTCTTGAAACAATGTTCTGAATCCAAAGATTGTGAACAGAATTGATCCAAAATTTCCTTGAAAAAACGTAACCTGCCCCCTACCAGCTGAGCCTGGAATGAGGGCCGCACCTTCATGTGGACCTTAGAAGCAGGCTTTGCCTTTCTAGCTGGCTTGGATTTATTCCAGACTGGAGATGGTTCCAAACTGAAACTGCTCCTGAGGATGAAGGATCAGGCTTTTGTTCTTTGTTGAATCGAAAGGAACGAAAAACGATTATTAGCCCTGTTTTACCTTTAGATTTTTTATCCTGTGGTAAAAAGTTCCTTTCACCAGTAACAGTTGAAATAATGGAATCCAACTGAGAACCAAATAATGTGTTACCTGGAAAGAAATAGAAAGTAAAGTTGATTTAGAAGCCATATCAGCATTCCAAGTTTTAAGCCATAAAGCTCTTCTAAGCTAAAATAGCTAGAGACATAAACCTGACATCAACTCTGATAATATCAAAAATGGCATCACAGATAAAATTATTAGCATGCTGTGGAAGAATAATAATATCATGAGAATCATGATGTGTACTTGTTTGCGCTAAAGTTTCCAACCAAAAAGTTGAAGCTGCAGCAACATCAGCCAAAGATATAGCAGGTCTAAGAAGATTACCTGAACACAGATAAGCTTTTCTTAGAAAGGATTCAATTTTCCTATCTAAAGGATCCTTAAACGAAAGTGAGTACCATCTGACGTAGGAATAGTAGTACGTTTAGCAAGGTAGAAATAGACCCATCAACTTTAGGGATCTTGTCCCAAAATTCTTATCTGTCAGACGGCACAGGATATAATTGCTTAAAACGTTTAGAAGGATTAAATGAATTACCCAATTTATCCCATTCTTTGGAAATTACTGCAGAAATAGCATTAGGAACAGGAAAAAACTTCTGGAATAACCACAGGAGCTTTAAATACCTTATCCAAACGTTTAGAATTAGTATCAAGAGGACCAGAATCCTCTATTTCTAAAGCAATTAGTACTCTCTTTAAGTAAAGAACGAATAAATTCCATTTTTAGAATAAATATGAAGATTTATCTGCATCAACCTCCTGAAACAGAATCCTCTGAAACCAGAAGAGTCATCAGAATCAGAATGATGATGTTCATCTTAAAAATTCATCTGTAGGGAGAGAGGTTTTAAAAGATTTTTTACGTTTACTAGAAGGAGAAATAACAGACATAGCCTTCTTTATGGATTCAGAAACAAAATCTCTTATGTTATCAGGAACTTTCTGCACCTTAGATGTTGAAGGAAACTGCAACAGGCAATGGTTACTTTACTAAAGGAAATATTATCTGCTTTAACAAGTTTGTCATGACAATCAATACAAACAACAGCTGGAGGAATAGCTACCAAAAGTTTACCAGCAGATACACTTAGCTTTGGTAGATCCAGCACTAGACAGCGATTTTTCCTGTAGTATCCTCTGACTCAGATGCAACGTGATGAGCATCTTGCAATATGTAGAGAAAAAACAACATATATATAAAGCAAAATTGATCAAATTCCTTAAATGACAGTTTCAGGAATGGGAAAAAATGCCAAAGAACAAGCTTCTAGCAACCAGAGCAATGAAAAATGAGACTTAAATAATGTGGAGACAAAAGCGACGCCCATATTTTTTCGCGCCAAATAAGACGCCCACATTATTTGGAGCCCTAAATGCTTTTGGCCGCCAAAAATGACACCACATTCGGAACGCCGACATTTTTGGCGCATAAATAACGTCAAAAAATGACGCAACTTCCGGCGACACGTATGACGCCGGAGAACGGAAAAAGAAATTTTTGCGCCAAAAAAGTCCGCGCCAAGAATGACGCAATAAAATGAAGCATTTTCAGCCCCCGCGAGCCTAACAGCCCCACAGGGAAGAGTCAAATTTTTGAAGGTAAGAAAAAATTATTAAATCAAATGCATTATCCCAAATATGAAACTGACTGTCTGAAAATAAGGAAAGTTGAACATTCTGAGTCAAGGCAAATAAATGTTTGAATACATATATTTAGAACTTTATAACAAAGTGCCCAACCATAGCTTAGAGTGTCACAGAAAATAAGATTTACTTACCCCAGGACACTCATCTACATGTTTGTAGAAAGCCAAACCAAGTACTGAAACGAGAATCAGCAGAGGTAATGGTATATATAAGAGTATATTGTCGATCTGAAAAGGGAGGTAAGAGATGAATCTCTACGAACGATAACAGAGAACCTATGAAATAGACCCCGTAGAAGGAGATCACTGCATTCAAATAGGCAATACTCTCCTCACATCCCTCTGACATTCACTGCACGCTGAGAGGAAAACCGGGCTCCAACTTGCTGCGGAGCGCATATCAACGTAGAATCTAGCACAAACTTACTTCACCACCTCCATCGGAGGCAAAGTTTGTAAAACTGAATTGTGGGTGTGGTGAGGGGTGTATTTATAGGCATTTTGAGGTTTGGGAAACTTTGCCCCTCCTGGTAGGAATGTATATCCCATACGTCACTAGCTCATGGACTCTTGCTAATTACATGAAAGAAATACCAGATCGCTAACTGCATGGAGTCCAAGGGGACCAATGAAAATGCCCCCAACCCTGGAAACCTAGAGGGACAAAGGTTGACCCCCTCCCTTACACAGAGTGCAAACCCGCACTAAGGATAGAGTGACCAAGGGATAAAAACCACCCCTGGGAGCCGCTAAAAATCAGCAACATAACATCTATTATGCTCCAGATGAAGCCACGGGCTTCCCTCAAGAGGTCTAAGCGGACGCAAGCTGCCCAACACTAACTAATCAAAGGCTAGTAAACTGCACCAGGACTCTCACAGAGGAAAAAACTCCAAAGAAGTGCAGAGCAATTCCTTCCCAAAAACAAAAAACAGGGAAAGACCTAGTAGGAATTAATTTGATAGACCTAGTAGTCTTTATCACATTAATTCCAAAATATTGGAAAAATATAAATTATGCTTACCTGATAATTTCATTTCCATCGTGGGGGAGGAGAGTCCACAGCTTCATTCATTCCTTGTGGGAATTAAGAAACCTGGCCACCAGGAGGAGGCAAAGACACCCCAGCCAAAGGCTTAAAAACCTCCCCTACTTCCCTCACCCCCCAGTCATTTCTGCCGAGGGAACAAGGAACAGTAGGAGAAATATCAGGGTATAAATGGTGCCAGAAGAATATTAATTATAGGTCGCCCACTGGAGCAATGGGCGGGGAGCTGTGGACTCTCCTCCCCACGATGAAATGAAATTATCAGGTAAGCATAATTTATATTTTCCATTCAAAGGGGAGGAGAGAGCACGGCTTCATTCATTACTTGTGGGAACAAATACTCAAGCTCTAGAGGTTGCTCCTCAACCAAAAGGGCAAAGAAGTTGAAGAGGCCTTCTGCCCCTTGCGCTTCCCTGAATACACTACAAAAAGAGATGTAGACTGTCTGAAATCCTTCATAGCCTGAAGATAAAACTACAAAGCACAAACCACATCCCAATTATGAAGTAACCTCTCCTTAGGAGAAAAAAGGGTTAGGACACAAGAAGGAACAACTATCTCCTGATTGATGTTACGGGTAGACACAACCTTAGGAAGAAATTCCAAACCAGTGCGCAGAACAGCCTTATCAGCATGAAAAACAGATAAGGAGGCTCATATTTCAAGGCGCCAACTCAGATACTCTGTTCCTATGCAATAGCCAACAAAATCAGAACCTTCCAAGAAAGTATCTTAATGTCAAGAGAGTGCATAGGTTCAAACGGAACCCTCTGCAACACCTTCAGAACCAAGTTCAAACTCCAGGGAGGAGCGGACTGTCAGAAAACAGGCCTGATTCTAGACAAAAGACTTGATATCAGGAAGCTCAGAGAGCCTGTTGTGCAACAGAACAGATAAAGCCAAAATCTGTCCCTTCAAGAAACTGGCGGCAAGCCCCTTCTCCCAGTCCATCCTGGAGAAAGGACAGAATCCTGGATACCTTAACCTGCGTGCCAACGATATCCATGCTTCTCACACCAGGACAAGTCCTCCACATCTTATGATAGATGCGACACGAGTGACTGGCTTCCTAGCCTGAACGGGAGTATCAATCACTCCTCTCAGAAAATCCTCTCTTGGCCAAGACTAAGCGTTCAATCTACACGCAGTCAGCCTCAGAGAATCTAGATTTTGATGTTGAAAGGGACCCTGTACCAAAAGATCCCTCCGACAGGGTAACCTCCATGGGGGAGACGATGACATCCCCACCAGATCCGCAAACCACGTCCTCCATGGCCACGACGGAGCAATCAGAATAGCCGAAGCTTGCTCCTGCTTGATGCGGGGCCACTACACAAGGTAGAAGTGGCAACGGTGGAAAAACGTAAACTAGGTTGAACCCCCAAGGAACCACTAAGGCGTCTGTCAGCTCTGCCTGGGGATCCCTGGATCGCAACCCGTATATGGGTAGCTTGCAATTGAGTCTGGCCGCCATGAGATCTCTGGCGTCCCCCATCGGAGGCAAACCTCCGCAAACACCTCGGGATAGAGAGACTATTCTCCTGGATGGAAGGATTGCCTGCTTAGAAAATCCGCTTTCCAGTTGTCCACACCCGGAATGTGGATTGCTGAGAGCGAGCAGCCGTGGGACTCTGCCCATTCCAATATCCGAGAAACCTCCCCCCCGGATGGTTGATGTAAGCCATCGAGGTAATATTGTCCGACTGGAACCTGATGAAGCTGAACGACCCCAGGAGAGGCCACGCCTTCAGAGCATTGTAGATCGCTAGAAGTTCAAGAATATTGATCGGAAGGAGACTTCTCGAGACCACCGTCTCCCTATGCTATCCTGGCACCCCACCCTGCTAGACTCGCATCCGTGGTCACAATCTCCCAGGACAGTCTCAGGAAGGACGTCCCCTGGGACAGTTGTTGCGGACAGATCCACAAAGAAAGTGAATCCCTCGTCCGAACATCCAGAGAAATCTGTTGAGATAGGTCTGAATGATTGCTGTTCCACTGTCTCAACTTGCACAGCTGAAGAGGTCAGAAATGGAACCTGGCAAATGGAATGACAGGTACTGGACACCATGAGCCCGATAACCTCTATACTCTGAGCCACCAAGGGACTGGAGGAGGACTGAAGGGCAAGACAGGTGGACGCAATCTTCCTGCGTTGCTGATCTGTGAGAAATATCTTTATATAGAATCTATTATCGTTCCCAGGAACTCCACCCTGTTGCTGGGAATCAGGGAGCTCTTTCCTGAATTTATCTTCCAACCGTGAGATTGGAGTAACGAAAGAAGGGCCCTGGAATGATCCTCTACGAGACTTAACGACGGCGCCTGGACTAGGATGTCATCCAGATAGGGCGCCACAGCAATGCCTCTAGATCTGGCCACTGCAAGTTGCGCCCCCAGAACCTTCGTAAAGACTCTCAGGGCCGTCGCCAGACCAAAGGGAAGGGCCACAAACTGGAAATGTTGGTCTAGGAACGCAAATCTCAGGAACCTGAAGTGATCCCTGTGGATCGGCACATGAAGGTAGGCATCCTTCAAGTCTATTGTCGTCATGAACTGACCCTCTTGAACTAGGGGCAGAATAGATCTGATAGTTTCCATTTTGAACGATGGAACATCCAGAAACTTGTTTAAACATTTTACATCTAGAATCGGGCTTATTGTGCCCTCCTTTCGGACCACGAAAAGGTTTGAATAGTACCCTAGACCCGTTTCTGCTGAGGGTACTGGTACAATAACTCAGAGAGAAGAGCGATCCCTCACAGCGTCTAGAAAGGCTTCTCTCTTTTCTGGAGGACAGATTTGACAGGAGGAATCTGCCCCTGGGCGGATGAGATCTGAACCCTATCCTGTATCCCTGGGCGACAACCTCCAGAACATCCTGAACCAGGTCTCTGAGAAGAGAGATAATCTGCCCCCTACTTGGTCCAGAGACTGGTCAGGGGCCGCCTCTTCATGCTGTTTTGGCGGGCTTCTTGTTCAGCTTGGACTTATTCCAAGACTGAGCTGGTTTCCAAGTACCCATGGACTGAACTGCTTTCGCGGCGGGCTACTGGCGTTCGGCCTTGTCCGCACGAAAAGTAGATCCCTTACGCTTAACCTTTTTATACTGCGGTAGGAAAGCACCCTTGCCTCCCGTAACCGTGGATATGATCGAGTCCAATCCTGGACCGAACAGGATCTTTCCCTGAAAGGGAAGGGATAGAAGTCTGGACTTAAAGGTCATGTCCGCAGACCACAATTTTAGCCACAGAGCCCTGCAAGCCAATATGAAAAAAACCTGACACCTTCGCGTTCAGGCAAATAATTTGCATATTGGCATCACAAATAAAAGAATTAGCGACCCTCAAGGCCTTAATTCTCTCCTGTATCTCGTCGAGGGGAGTCTCCCTCTCGACCATGTCAGACAGAGACTCACACCAATATTTCGCAGCTCCGGCAACCACAGCTACTGGCTGAAAAACAAACCCTGTGTGTTGAAACATCCATGGGCTCTGTAAACGACGAACTATCCTCAAGAGGAATCGTTGTCTGCTTCGCAAGCGTAAAGATAGCACCATCCACCTTAAGGACGGGGAACAGCTTCTTAAAGGAAGAAGGGGAAAAAAAACAACAACATAATCTCTCCCATTCATTCTTAATGTTAGCCATCTTAACAAGAATCAGGAAGGTCTGAAGTACCACCCTGTCCTCATACACTTTATCAAGCTTAGGAATCAAAGATTCCTCTGGTAGTTTTGGTTCTGGAACTTTGAGGGTAGCAAGTACTTGCTTCAGCAAAAAGCGCACATTTTCCATCCTAAACCTAAAGTCAGGCTCCTCTGCAGAGGGAGCTCAGATGAGTCTGAGTCGTCCTCGTCAGCGTATAATCTTTCCGAGATATCCATTGGAGTATAAGACCCCTGGGCCGGATCGCCATATTTTACCTTACGCTTTGCAGAACGTGGTAAGGCACTTATCACCTTAGAGACCGCTGTTTGCAGTTGATCCGCAAAATCTGACGGCCAACGGATCTCTCCCGTAGGAGAAATAGACATGCCCTGGGGCACTGCATGTGTACTCTGAGATGTATGTAGGGCACGCACCTCACGGGACCCCTCAGAGGTGGCCGGCTCAGTAGTACTAGAAATCCTTTTCTTTCGAGATGTTGTGACTTTATCAAGGCATGTGGAACATAGTTGAGCAGGCGGATCTACCAGAACCTCCTCGCAATAAACACAGGTACTAGACTTTGATGCGTTAGAGGTTACTCCCTCTTTAACAGAGTCCTCCATAGCTTGCGGCCTTAGTACGGACTAGTTATAATCTAATAAAATGGCACCTTTATAACCTCCAATGGCCAGGGCACTCACCACCTCCTCAAGTAAGGAAGTCGATAGGCCCCACTCGACAGAAGGAATGCCTTGCAGGACCGCCCCTGCACTAGGGAGAAAAAAGTGCAAAACTGACGCGCAAATACTCCCGGAAATGAAACTAAAGTCCACCCATTGCCAGAGCCACATCTCACACAAATCACAGCAATGACACAACAAAACATAATTTATGTAAGAACCTCAAAATGCCTATAAATACACCCCTCACCACACCCACAAATCAGTTTAATGAATAGCCAAGAAGTGGGGTGATAAGAAAAAAAGTGCGAAAGCATATAAATAAGGAATTGGAATAATTGTGCTTTATACAAAAAAATCATAACCACCACAAAAAAGGGGTGGGCCTCATGGACTCTTGCTAATATGAAAGAAATGAATTTATCAGGTAAGTTCTTACATAAATTATGTTTTCTTTCATGTAATTAGCAAGAGTCCACGAGCTAGTGACGTATGGGATAATAAATACCCAAGATGTGGAACTTCCACACAAGAGTCACTAGAGAGGGAGGGATAAAATAAAGACAGCCAATTCCGCTGAAAAAATAATCCACACCCCAAAATAAAGTTTTAATCTTATAATGAAAAAAACTGAAATTATAAGCAGAAGAATCAAACTGAAACAGCTGCCTGAAGTACTTTTCTACCAAAAACTGCTTCAGAAGAAGAAAACACATCAAAATGGTAGAATTTAGTAAAAGTATGCAAAGAAGACCAAGTGGCTGCTTTGCAAATCTGATCAACCGAAGCTTCATTCCTAAACGCCCAGGAAGTAGAAACTGACCTAGTAGAATGAGCTGTAATCCTTTGAGGCAGAGTTTTACCCGACTCGACATAAGCATGATGAATCAAAGATTTTAACCAAGATGCCAAAGAAATGGCAGAGGCCTTCTGACCTTTCCTGGAACCGGAAAAGATAACAAATAGACTAGAAGTCTTTCGGAAATCTTTAGTAGCTTCAACATAATATTTCAAAGCTCTAACTACATCCAAAGAATGCAACGATCTTTCCTTAGAATTCTTAGGATTAGGACACAATGAAGGAACCACAATTTCTCTACTAATGTTGTTAGAGTTCACAACTTTAGGTAAAAATTTAAATGAAGTCCGCAACACCGCCTTATCCTGATGAAAAATCAGAAAAGGAGATTCACAAGAAAGAGCAGATAACTCTGAAACTCTTCTTGCAGAAGAGATAGCCAAAAGGAACAGGACTTTCCAAGAAAGTAATTTAATGTCCTGAGAATGCATAGGTTCAAATGGAGGAGCTTGTAAAGCCCCCAGAATCAAATTCAAACTCCAAGGAGGAGAGATTGACTTAATGACAGGTTTTATACGAACCAAAGCCTGTACAAAACAATGAATATCAGGAAGATTAGCAATCTTTCTGTGAAACAACACAGAAAGAGCAGACATTTGTCCTTTCAAAGAACTTGCAGACAAACCTTTATCCAGACCATCCTGAAAGTGATGGTCAAGTATGACTAACTACATCTTGCGATCCTAATGTAACTAGCAAAATAATGTGACTTTCATTCATCATATTCATTCTAGTTTGTGCGCTCTCTTATATTATTTTCCTACCTTACTAATATCCATCCTCCTCCCGTCGATTGTCCGCCATTGTTTTTTCTGCCGTCACGTGTTTTTATTATCCAATTACAGTACAGGCCACTCGGGGAATCAGCTCTAAGTAAAAACACCCTTATTCAATTCTGCGCATGCCCTAGCTCCGTAATCGCATCCTAATCTCTGTCTCACCGCGGTTACGGAGCTAGGGCATGCGCAGAATTGAATAAGGGTGTTTTTACTTAGAGCTGATTCCCCGAGTGGCCTGTACTGTAATTGGATAATAAAAACACGTGACAGCAGAAAAAACAATGGCGGACAATCGACGGGAGGAGGATGGATATTAGTAAGGTAGGAAAATAATATAAGATAGCGCACAAACTAGAATGAATATGGCGAAATGATGAATGAAAGTCACATTATTTTGCTAGTTACATTAGGATCGCAAGATGTAGTTAGTCATACTTGACCATCACTTGAAGAAATTGTAAAATTCTAGGAATTCTAAAAGAATGCCAGGAAAATTGATGAGAAGAGCACCAAGAAATGTAAGTCTTCCAGACTCGATAATATATCTTCCTAGACACAGATTTACAAGCCAGTAACATAGTATTAATTACTGAGTCAGAGAAACCTCTATGACTGAGAATCAAGCGTTCAATCTCCATACCTTCAAATTTAATGATTTGAGATCCTGATGGAAAAAAAAACCTTGAGATAGAAGGTCTGGTCTTAACGGAAGAGTCCAAGGTTGGCAAGTAGCCATCCGAACAAGATCCGCATACCAAAACCTGTGAGGCCATGCTGGAGCCACCAGCAGAACAAATGAACGCTCTTTTAGAATCTTAGAGATCACTCTTGGAAGAAGAACCAGAGGTGGAAAGATATAGGCAGGATGATACTTCCAAGGAAGTGACAATGCATCCACTGCCTCCGCCTGAGGATCCCTGGGAAGTTTCTTGTTTAGATGAGAGGCCATCAGATCTATTTCTGGAAGACCCCAGATTTGAACAATCTGAAGAAACACCTCCCAATTGTCTATACCTGGGATGTGAACCGCAGAAATTAGACAGGAGCTGGATTCCGCCCAAGCAAGTATCCGAGATACTTCTTTCATAGCCAGAGGACTGAGTCCCCCCCCTTGATGATTGACATATGCCACGGTTGTGACATTGTCCGTCTGAAAACAAATGAACGATTCTCTCTTCAGAAGAGGCCATGACTGAAGAGCTCTGAAAATCGCACGAAGTTCCAAAATGTTGATGGGTAATCTCACCTCCTGAGATTCCCAAACCCCCTGCGCTGTCAGAGACCCCCATACAGCTCCCCAACCTGTCAGACTCGCATCTGTTGAGATCACAGTCCAGGTTGGAAGAACAAAAGAAGCCCCTTGAACTAAAAGATGGTGATCTGTCCACCACGTCAGAGAGTGTCGAACAATCGGATTTAAAGATATTAACTGTGATATCTTTGTATAATCCCTGCACCACTGGTTCAGCATACAAAGCTGAAGAGGTCGCATGTGAAAACAAGCAAAGGGGATCGTGTCCGATGCAGCAGTCATAAGACCTAGAATTTCCATGCATAAGGCTACCGAAGGGAATGATTGAGACTGAAGGTTTCGACAAACGGAAACCAATTTCAGACGTCTCTTGTCCGAGAGACAAAGTCATGGACACTGAATCTATTTGGAAACCTAAAAAGGTTACCCTTGTCTGAGGAATCAATGAACTCTTTGGTAAATTGATCCTCCAACCATGTTCTTGAAGAAATGACACAAGTCAATTCGTATGAAACTCTGCTAAATGTGAAGACTGAGCAAGTACCAAGATATCGTCCAAATAAGGAAATACCACAATACCCTGTTCTCTGATTACAGATAGCAGGGCACCGAGAACATTTGAAAAATTCCTTGGAGCTGTTGCTAGGCCGAACGGCAGAGCAACAAATTGGTAATGCTCGTCTAGAAAAGAGAATCTCAGAAACTGATAGTGATCTGGATGAATCGGAATATGCAGATATGCATCCTGTAAATCTATTGTGGACATATAATGCCCTTGCTGAACAAAAGGCAGAATAGTCCTTATAGTTACCATTTTGAATGTTGGTATCCTTACATAACGATTCAATATTTTTAAATCCAGAACTGGTCTGAAGGAATTCTCCTTCTTTGGTACAATGAATAGATTTGAGTAAAACCCCAGACCCTGTTCCAGAACTGGAACTGGCAAAATTACTCCAGCCAACTCTAGATCTGAAACACATTTCAGAAATGCCTGAGCCTTCACTGGATTTATTGGAATGCGAGAAAGAAAAAATCTTCTTGCAGGAGGCCTTACCTTGAAACCTATTCTGTACCCTTGTGAAACAATGTTCTGAATCCAAAGACTGTGAATCGAATTGATCCAAATTTCTTTGAAAAATCGTAATCTGCCCCCTACCAGCTGTGCTGGAATGAGGGCCGCACCTTCATGTGGACTTGGGAGCTGGCTTTTGCTTTCTAAAAGGCTTGGATTTATTCCAGACTGGAGATGGTTTCCAAACAGAAACTGTTCCTTTAGGGGAAGGATCAGGCTTCTGTTCCTTATTCTGACGAAAGGAACGAAAACGATTAGCAGCCCTATATTTACCTTTAGATTTTTTATCCTAAGGTAAAAAAGTTCCTTTCCCCCCAGTAACAGTTGAAATAATATAATCAAACTGGGAACCAAACAATTTATTACCTTGAAAAGAAAGGGAAAGCAAAGTTGACTTAGAAGACATATCTGCATTCCAAGTTTTAAGCCATAAAGCTCTTCTTGCTAAAATAGCTAAAGACATATACCTGACATCAACTCTAATGATATCAAAGATGGCATCACAAATAAAGTTATTAGCATGTTGAAGAAGCTTAACAATGCTATGAGTATTATGATCTGACACTTGTTGTGCCAAAGCCTCCAACCAAAAAGTGGAAGCTGCCGCAACATCAGCCAAAGAAATAGCAGGCCTAAGAAGATTACCTGAACATAAATAAGCTTTCCTTAGAAAGGAATAAATTTTCCTATCTAAAGGATCCTTAAAGGATGTACTATCTGCCGTAGGAATAGTAGTACGTTTAGCGAGAGTAGAGATAGCCCCATCAACTTTAGGGATTTTGTCCCAAAACTCTAATCTGTCAAATGGCACAGGATACAATTTCTTAAACCTTTTAGAAGGAGTAAATGAATTACCCAGATTATTCCATTCCCTAGAAATTACTTCAGAAATAGCATCAGGGACAGGAAAAACTTCCGGAATAACTGTAGGAGGTTTAAAAACCGAATTTAAACGCTTAGTAGATTTAGTATCAAGAGGACTAGATTCCTCCTCTAATGTGATTAAAACTTCTTTAAGTAAAGAACGAATAAATTCCATTTTAAATAAATATGAAGATTTATCAGTGTCAATATCTGAGACAAAATCCTCTGAACCAGAAAAATCATCATCAGAAACAGACAAATCAGAATGATGTTCATTTAAAAATTCATCTGAAAAATGTGAAGTTTTAAAAGACCTTTTACGTTTACTGGAAGGAGGAATAACAGATATAGCCTTCCTAATAGATTTAGAAACAAAATCTCTTATATTAACAGGAACATCCTGAGTATTAGATGTTGATGGAACAGCAACAGGTAATGGCATATTACTAATGGAAATACTATCTGCATTAGCAAGCTTATCATGACATTCATCACAAACTACAGCCGGAGGGACAGATAACACAAGTTTACAGCAGATACACTTAACTTTGGTGGAACCAGCATCAGGCAGCGTTTTTCCAGAAGTAGCTTCTGATCCAGGGTCAATCTGAGACATCTTGCAATATGTAAGAGAAAAAACAACATATAAAGCAAAATCTATCAAATTCCTTAAAAGGCAGTTTCAGGAATGGGAAAAAATGCCAATGAACAAGCCTCTAGCAACCAGAAGCAAATGAAAAATGAGACTTAAATAATGTGAGAAAAAAGGTGGAGAAAAAAAAATGACGCCCACATTTTTTGGCGCCAAAAAAGCCGCCCACATTATTGACGCCCAAATGCTTTTGGCGCCAAGAATGACGCCACATCCGGTGACGCAGACATTTTTGGCGCAAAACGTCAAAAAAATGACAAAAACACGAACAACTTCCGGCGACAAGTATGACGCCGGAAATGACAAAAAAAAAATAATAATTTTTTGCGCCAAAAAAGTCTGCGCCAAGAATGACGCAATAAAATGAAGCATTTTCAGCCCCCGCGAGCCTAACAGCCCACAGGGAAAAAAGTCAATTTTTAAGGTAAGAAAAAATGTCTTAATTCATATGCATTATCCCAAAAATGAAACTGACTGTCTGAAATAAGGAATATTGATCATCCTGAATCAAGGCAAATAAATGTTTAAACACATATATTTAGAACTTTATATAAAAGTGCCCAACCATAGCTTAGAGTG
Source organism: Bombina bombina (assembly GCF_027579735.1). Classification (NCBI taxonomy): domain Eukaryota; kingdom Metazoa; phylum Chordata; class Amphibia; order Anura; family Bombinatoridae; genus Bombina; species Bombina bombina. The sequence goes on from NC_069504.1 coordinate 681,948,513, forward strand.
TCACAAAAAATAAGGCTTACTTACCCCAGGACACTCATCTACATGTAGTAGAAAGCCAAACCAGTACTGAAACGAGAATCAGAGGTAATGGTATATAAGAGTATATCGTCAATCTGAAAAGGGAGGTAAGAGATGAATCTCTACGACCGATAACAGAGAACCTATGAAATAGAACCCGTAGAAGGAGACCATTGAATTCAAATAGGCAATACTCTCTTCACATCCCTCTGACATTCACTGCACACTGAGAGGAAAACCGGGCTCCAGCCTGCTGCGAAGCGCATATCAACGTAGAATCTAGCACAAACTTACTTCACCACCTCCATGGGAGGCAAAGTTTGTAAAACTGATTTGTGGGTGTGGTGAGGGATGTATTTATAGGCATTCTGAGGTTTGGGAAACTTTGCCCCTCCTGGTAGGAACGTATATCCCATACGTCACTAGCTCATGGACTCTTGCTAATTACATGAAAGAAACAATATATGCACAAACCCCCCATTTAATAATCCCCCTACCAGGGATATTAACCCTTGATTCTATAAAGATAAAATGTATCACACTGTGACCCTGTCTTCTGCGTTATTATGTGTATAAAAAATGAAACTATCTTACCAGAATCTACGCTATGGAACAGGAACACTGCCTCAAGTGTGACAGTATAGTAGCATCGCTCCTGACATGGACTTGAGTATAGAAAGCAGGCAGCGAAACTCGTCAATGTGGATTGCTTATGGAGATGTTAATTTGATTCGGGATGGTTTCGCATAAAGACTCTCCCTGCATCTCCGGACTCTAACTTTCACCCAAGCTCTCACTGAGAGGCTGACAGGGCTACTTAAAACTCCAGTCCCATTCCGAAGAGTACTACCCTCCATAAGACGCTACTCCGAATCTTCCGACACTTCTCTGCCAACCTCCTGTGACGAAAGGCAAAGAATGACTGGGGGATGAGGGAAGTGGGGGAGGTACTTAAGCATTTGGCTGGGGTGTCTTTGCCTCCTCTTGGTGGCCAGGTTCTTAATTCCCACAAGTAATGAATGAAGCTGTGGACACTCCTCCCCTTTAGATGGAAAAACTAATGGATTAATCGCAAACATTTTTTTGGTTTGCCTGTGCACATCCACTAAATATCCATATACTAGTCCTAAAGCCCGTTCACACAGGCTACTTTTAGCAGTACAGTGGTCCCACCCAATGCTCTCTCCTCCCTCTTTTGATATGTCTCTTTTGCATGCGCCCGGTCCGTCCCAGTCACACCCACTCCTGCCCACCTTTGACACGTCGCAGACAGGAGATCAGGTAGACTCTAAGGCCAGGTGTGTTTGTCCTTGTGCTGTCTCTACTGCGCATGACAGCTTCAAACACACTTAGCCTTTTATGTTATAGGATAGGACAACACAAAGGTTACTTACAATTTCAGGAAGTACAAAATCTTATATACAATTATAGCAATATAAATCCTTTGACTCTATTCTCCTAGAATGTTACTTGTTGTGCCTTGATTCGTGGGATCTTGTATAAATACCTTTATTAAAAAACACACCATTGTCTGTCTCTTAAATTTTGAGTCACTTTGTCAGGCTCTCCCTTCATATTTAGTTTCTTACACACATGTAGATAGTCATTCTACATTTGGATTGAGGAAACTGAAAGAGATTTAACAAATAAAATATAGATTGGGACAGCTCATGCCAATTTACATTTTGAGCATTTAAAATGGCACGACAGTCACTCACATGACTCAGACAGAACATTCAATTTGAAGATATTCAAATTTACTTTAATTTCTAGGTATTTGTTGAAAAGCACACCTGAGTAACAGCAATGAACTACTGGAATCTAGCTGGCTGGATGCATGCTGTTTTGCCATTGGCTCTCCACATTTTTTTACTCTGAAATGGCCATCAAGTATGCATTTAATTGCTTCTGTTAAAGTGGTACTTTACTTTGGAATGCTTATTAGATATGTGCAGTCGGATACTTTGTTAGTATCTGCATGTGGAAGGTGGTAACCGTTTGCGGCCTTCATGATTTCTCCTTGTGAAAGTGTAACACACTGAGATCTGGAATTACACAGATCTTAGTATTTCACACGAAGAAGTCTGGCTCTGAAAGAGAGTCCAAGGCTGTGCATTATCCGAATGCACAAATCCGCTTTTTAATATATTATCCAAACTGAAAAGGTACATTAAGTAAAGAACATAACAGGGGAAAGACTGAACCAACACCAATCAGCTTTGATTCTGTAGTTTCAGTATCTTCTTAACTGTCCTTCTGACATGTATTAGTTTAAAACTAAGATCATTATTTTTAAACCAATCCATATTGGAGATGGATTATACTAAACAAAAAAAACACAGATATACTACACAAGTCAAAAAGTATTTTATTACAATCTCATAAAAAAAATATATATGAACTAAACATTAAAGAAATTTGCTATTGAAATAAATTGTTCTCTGTAACTGCCAAATATATAGGTATACAAATTTAAGTTCTTGTTTTTCAACTGGCACAAACAACGTGATATAGTAATCGCATGCCTGGCAATTCGGTTTCTTTATTCCCTGCAGTAAAAGCACAGCAACCTAATAGAATGTGGAATTGTGACACCACTGCATTGTCCATATGTTCTCTTAACCGTGAGAATGTCTTTTTAGGAATACAGTGTTTATCCCTTTTAAAGTAATGGTACTCTGAAAGGGCAGCATATATTCAATGAAATGTCTGTTGCTGCAGAGCTCCCAATGCTCACATCACCAGTATGAAAATGCAATAGATAAAAAGTTACTCCATTATACAAATAACACATCTGAGTATGCACTTACTGGTCCCATGTAATTCACATCACTTTTGTATACAAGGCTGCAGATATAGTTCTGTAACATTAACTATGCTTTCCTAGACACTTCTATATATAAGCAGCTACATAGTGTGAAAGGCAAGTCCGAAAAGAATGCATTCCTGTTATAAAACAGGAAAAGTGCTAGAAATCTCTCTTACAAGATTCATCATAATGAATGTTATGATGGCAGAAATGAATAGTATTGCATTAAGTCCATACATGCTTCCTTATAAAAATAGTATGTGATTTTCCACATTTAACCACCAATATAGGTAGGTAGTAGCAGTGTTCACTGTGGTGGGTCTGCAAAATGTGGTTGTGATGCATAAAACAAGCCCTCATATAGTTTCACTATTCTAAAAATTGCTTCTTAGAACCTAAGAATTCCAAGTACATTTAAGGCTCATAGGCAAAAAAGTGCAGTCAGATAAAGGTTAGAAAATAAGCAAAAAAAAAAAAAAAATCAAGGAGGATTGTAGGCTACAATGAGATTTAAAAAAAAAAAGAAAAAAAAAGAAAGAAAAAAAGAAAAAAGTAAAAATGTTAAAATCTATACATTTAGAAGTAACACAAAACTTCAAAATGCAAGTATTTTGGCCAAAACATCTCATGGTAATTTGCCGCATACACTATGCTCCTATATGCTTATATATATTTAAAGGTGACTTCAAAATATGCATTTACCTTTTTTGTAAAATTCATTTGTATAAAGCCTCTAAAGTATACAGCATTAGATTATGGATTCAACAATTTGATGGAGGTTTATTTTAAAAGAACTCTCAAAATACAAACTTTAAAAATATTAATATCATAACACAATTTAAAATACAAAGCTCATAAAAAGTGGTTTAAACAGATGAAAAGAATGATGTGAAGATTTTATAGATCTGTCAGAGGGGTAAACATATCAGGCCTATCACTATCCCAGATGTTAAAATTAAACCCTATTTGGACAGTGAAGACATTAACACTATGTATTGGTATTTATTTTATAATGCCCATATTTTTTTTTTTAATGACCTTTGCAGTTCTTTAATTCATTTATGATTCAATGTGGATGAATAGAATAGGTTTTGAGTAGTTATGCAAGAAATATGAGCAGCTGTTTAAACCCCCCCCCCCCCCCCACACACCAATTTGTAAATTTTAGGGCAGTATTACAATGGTTTCATAAAATGGCTTCTTAATATTTTTTAAAAAAAATTGCCCCTCTAACCCTTTTCTTTAAGCAATGCATGTACACTACAAAAACAGCAGAGGAAAAAAATGCAATGAAAGCAAAATATATAGATAGATCAGCAGAATTCAGAAACAAAACTCAAAACTTTAATAAGACTGAGGTGCTCTGAAGCACTTAGTGGAGTTCTCCTTTAAAGCATGTCTATAAAAACAGTTCATACAAAAATAATGCAAGGCTATCAGTTTTGTCTAAAAAGGAAGACTTCTGGTGAAGCATCTCCCCTTCAGTGGCATCAGGAATTCCCTTCAGGTAGCTAATTTAATACGACAAAGATACGAGCTGCAGCATGTGCATGGGGAGACAGGATACCGGGTATCACAGATAAAGGCATTTCTGCAGCAAAGGACCTATCTGTCTTTGGATCCCAGCTTTTCAATCAGTTCCTGAAGCGGTGCCAGCTCTCTGCGATCAATCAGATTAAACTCCTAGGAGACAAAGAAACCCACAGTATTTCAAAAAGACAAACAAGAAAGTAAGAGTCTGGATACATTTTTTCCCTCTAAAATATTCCATAAGCATTTCAAAACTGCCTGCTCATACAAGCTCAGGTAAACACTTAGAATGTATTATGCAGCGGCGCGTCCAAAGGGTAAGAGGCATACAGGGGCTATTAAAAAGCTGCATTTAGGCAGTTTTTGGTACGTGCTTTGATTTCAAACACTGTAGTGCAGTTTAGCAGCTATATGTACTACAATGGTGTAATATCCCATATAAGTCTATGAAAAAGAAAGGAAAGAAAGTTGTCAACATGAAAGTGCAGCATATAAAACATGTTAACATTTATCTGAAAACAAAATAAAAGCTGTTTAAAGTTTAAACCAATATACCATTATCAGTTCACTGATTTATGAGAGCATAGCCACCAATGAGTTATCAGGCACTACCTACCAGCCACAGAGAATTAGCAGGTACACAACTGATACAGCTGTATGTGTAGTTTGCATTTAGAAAGCTTTCTCAATTTAAATGCTGCTATTTAATGGGTTTTTCCCCCCTTTGAGTAGTGCCCCATTAGACTAACATGACATACATTAAACGTTCATGGATCAGACACAGCATGCAATTCAATTTAACTTTTCAATTTACTTTATTATGAAATGTACTTTGTTCCTCTTGGTTTTCTTTGTTGAAGAGTATACTTTGGTACAATCAGTAGCAGCAATGCACTACTGGGGGGAAGCTAGTGATTGTACCTGCACATATATGCCTCGTCATTGGCTCACCGGATGTGTTCATCCAGCTGGTGTTGACCAATAGCTCAATAATAAAATGCTCTAACACATTCAATCGTTTTGCTTTTACACTTAACCTGTATAAAAATATTCTGCATTATAACAATTACAGGGCCAAATAGTTTGAGTTAGATTAATCAATATTAATAAATAGTGTAGCAAAAAGTGCTCTTGTATACAAAGTACTGCATATTAGCCAAGTTCACAGCTACTCTTACTTAACCCCTTAACGACCAAGGACGTACCAGGTATGTCCTACAAAAAATGGTCGTTAACAACTGAGGCTGTGCCTGGTACGTCCTCAAGGGTTTCAAGAAAAAAAAAAAAAAAAAAACGGGGTTTTCTTTTTAGAAAAATTCCAATAAATTGTATAGCAAACTGGGTACTGGCAGACAGCTGCCAGTACCTAAGATGGCAACAAATAGGTAGAGGGGGAGGGTTAGAGAGCTGTTTGGGGGGCTCAGCGAGGTTGAGTGGTGAAGGGGGAT